>NC_059332.1:135877127-136180058 GCF_018350155.1 Leopardus geoffroyi | reverse complement strand
GGGCTCTCTTCAGGACACTGCGGGCCTGCGGCCGCCCCCCAAACGCCATTCCTCACATTCATTTTCCTACCAGTCATTCGTCAGTGTTCCCGCATGAGTGGCGGCTCCAGAATTCTGATTTCCCAGAACGGGTCTCACATGTGGGTCTGGTGGTATTAGCTGGGATGGGAGAAGATCCACAGCGGATATTTGTTTAGTGTCCACAAGATTTTAAATTATGACTTCTGATGACTGTTAAATGCTCAGAACTATTAAGGTTATTAACTAATTAAAAAAAATTTTTTTTAATGTTTATTTATTTTTGACAGAGAGAGACAGAGCGGGAGTAGGAGAGGGACAGAGAGTCAGGGAGATACAGAATCTGAAACAGGCTCCAGGCTCTGAGCTGTCAGCCCAAAGCCCCACGCGGGGCTCGAACTCGGGAACAGTGAGATTATGACCTGAGCTGAAGTCGGACGCTCTTGACCGACTGAGCCACCCAGGTGCCCTTGATTGATTCCTAATTTTTATACCAAACCATTTTCTTTGTCATTCACTTCTGTCTATTCCTACCAGCTGTAAGCTGTCTGAAATGGAAAGCTGCTTTATTTTGGGATTCCCGGAGCACTGAGCACCATGCCTTCTGTATACTGGTTGAATGAATGAATGAATGAATGAATGAATGAATGAATGAAGGAAGGAATTTGCTGGGCCAGTTACTGCGGGGTTTTGAATCTGTACAGGGCAAGACAGGGCCGATTCTGAGGGAGGTTGGCTTTCTCCTCGGTGAGGCCCACGGGCACACCCCTCCTCTCTCCGGGCTGCTCTCCGGCTATGCTTTTGTTCCTGAGCAAAGGCCTTCACTGACCCAAGCTCAGCAGACTTTGAGCACTTGAGGAGCTGCTGTCACGAGGCCACTCGAAGGGGCATAAAGCAAACTCTTCTCACTCTCCATTTTTGTTCCTTACGTATATCTCCACTGAGGCATAAGTAAGTTATACTCGATAAAATTCATCCTTTTCAGGTGGTACAGGTCTATGAGTTCTGACAAACCAATACAGTCATGGAACCACCACCACAATCAAAGTAGTCAAAATATAGAGTATTTCCATCGCCCCGGAAGGCTCCCCTGTTGTAGTCACTCCCCTTCTCCGCCCCACCTCCCCTCGGGAGATGTCACCCAGTAGCCATAGGACGTGAACCCTTCTCCCTATACCAATGCCATTGCTACCCCTCCCCCAGCCCGCCACCGCCCTGACTCCTAGGGACTCCCTGGTCTCCCCCCAGACTCCTGGGGCGGCTCTGTAAATGTGGACGTTTAAAAACAATTTTTATGTTTACTTATTTATTCTTGAGAGAGAGAGGAGCAGACAGAGGGGGAGAGAGAGAATCCCAAGCGGGGCTCCATCCCGCGACCGCGAGATCACGACCTCAACCGAAATCAAGAGTCAGATCGTCAACCGACTGAGCCACCCAGGTGTCCCTAAACGTGCTTAGAGTGTCATCCTTCACCCTCTTCTCAGATCTCTCGTGCTTATCCGCGCCTCTCCCCTTGTTCAAGCTCTGCCTTCATCTATATTCTTGCAACTCTCAAGGCCTTGCTCCCTGCTCCTCCGAGTGTTCTGTCTGCACTTCTAACAGATCCACAGGCCACTTTACGCGTCCCGTTAACGCCCGCACTTCTCCACATCTACGCCACACTCATCTAGGCCCGGCCAATCTGCCTTCCCCGTGTGCCTTCTGTGACCACGGCACCGCCGTCCACAGTCAGGCGGCAAGTGCCCCTCCCCCGGCCCCACAGGTAGGTGGCCGCCCTTAAAATCCGTCTTGCATTCTCCTCTTCTCTCCATTTTAGTTTGAACGACTGCAGTGCCATTTACTTCTGGCTCTCAGCCCTCTAACCATGCTCCTTCTGCTGCCGGGGCCATTTTTCTAAAATAAAAATCAGATCCCATTTTTCCTCTTACAAAAATAAAACGAACAAACAAACTCAGAAACCGCCCTGTAGTGACTCCCCAGGGCGCCGAGGAGAAAAGCCCAAGTTCCCACCGATGGCAGTCGAGCTCCCTCAGTGACAGCTTGGCCCGGTCTTGCTCTCCCCGAGCCATTTCTCAGACTCCCCGGCCGGTCCAACCCCAGCCACGCTGGACCACGCTGGGTCTGTCGTGTATTTTTGTGCCCGTGAGTTGAAATTCACTGTTTCCCCAGTTCAGAGCTCTTACGAAGAATTCTCGACTCTCTTCTTCCACATACTGTGTTCCCTCATCCACCTCGGGCCAAAGCGGCTGTCGCCGCCCCTGTGCTGAGGGCATTCAGCATGCCAATGCCACCCTTTCTAGATGCCTCTGTGCTATGCAAACCTGTGCTCCTCAGAGTATCGCCATGCCTCACATGCAATGAGAATGCAAGAAATGCTTATTGAAAACATCTTGCCCAATATTAGATGAAACATGTGAATGTCAAGGGAAAGATTCTGCACTTTTTAATCTACTTTTGGCCCATTCATTGCTTGTTTACATAATAACAACAGAGCCATGTGTTGGATTGAAACACTGGATTTTTGCCAGCCTTTAGAGGTGCTGGGCGGGTCCTGTCTGGCAGGAGCAGTCTCCTCCATTATCTGACGAGAATAAAATCTTATCATTTGAGTACGATAATGTGAAAAAGGTCCAGAGGCACCATACTAAGCCATTCCACCATTTAAATATCAGACTGAATTCCACCAAGTTATTCTCTTCCATGTTCTATGAGGGGAGTCAGTTTTATGACTCAAGGGATCCTGAACACACGATTTAAAAAACAAAAGAAAGAAAAACCCAAACCACGACGGAAGAGGTGTTTTATACGGTGGAAGAGAATGTCTAGAAAAAGAGCAAATACTATTAATTCCCAACACCCGATTTGCAAAGCGTTGGCAGAACCCAAGGATTTAAGGCATCAGGACAACACAGCCTGGGGAAGGTTTCCGGAGAATGTTACTCACCGTTCCCACCAGAGGGTAGATGAACCCAGCGCCTATGCTGGCCCGGACATCACTGATGGGCAAAATGAAATCTCTGGGCACGCCTTTCTTGTCAGGTTGGTGAGACAGAGAAAGGTGAGTCTTTGCCATGCAGATGGGCAGATTTCCAAATCCCTGGAAGAAAGGAAAGGAAAGGCGTTCATTGAGCACAGATGTTAGTTTCTTGTATGTGTCCGACTTGCACTCCACACGATCCCCGAGGCTCAGGTCCAGGCACACGGCAGGTGCTGGTCACTACTCGTTCACTGGGCAAGAAGATGGGAAGAAAATTCATTTCCACATGATCATCGCGTGGCTGAAAGTACCTGCTGTTTATTTCGGAGAACTCCCCGTAAGGAAGGCAGCATTATGTGTGTGTTTGGGGGAAAGTGTGGCTATTTTCAGGCAAAGGAGAAGCAACGGCCCTGTCAGAAACTATTTCCAAGGATATTAATATCCGGGACTCAGAAAGGTAAAAATGGAGAAAGGCTCCGTAATGAGGCTTTCAGTCGTGTTCACTCATTCTCGGAGGCTGTCGGGAAGCAAAGGGTCCCTTTGTGTTGGTTTATGAATCATGGTTATTTGATCTGCGATTACATTATATGAACTAAGATGAGGTCACTATTTAAGACTCTTATTTTTGAGGACCAAAGGCGATGCCTGACCCAGAGTTCCAAAGGTGAAAGGGCAGGAAGTCACATGTGGGGTCTCACAAAAAGGACAGTGTCCTTGCAGCCTGGTTCTGATTAAAGGGTACATAGTGTCTCTTCAGAGACTTTGCTAATTAATGGCAACCACATACTGGACACATAACTTATAAGGAATATTTCTTCAGTCGGTTGGTAGGGATAAAAGGAATATAATCTTCAGAGGTAACACATGCAGAATTTCTTATGATTCAACTTAAAACTATTTGGAAGATTTTTCAATATTTTCAATTGGAGGGTGGGGCTGGTCTGTTTTCAAATGCTAGAATAGTCTCATATACTGATCAGAAATCTGCTGGGGGACAATCACAATTGCTCTATAGAAATGGGGGCCAGAATTTTGGGTTTCAGAGATCATTCAACGAATGGAATAATTTGAACTGAGGTAGGCTTGCCCGTGTAATATTTTGCCACTCCAGATATTTAAAAAAACAAAAAACCAACAGGGTATATACTAGTAGCATATTACTTCATATAAACAAGAAGTTTTAATGCCGAAAACAAACACTAGAATAAATAATGATCCTTAAGCATTATTTTAAACTCACGTAAAAAAAAAAAAAAAGATGAATGACAATGACCTTACTTTACTCATTTCATTGCACACGAGTGAAATTTCACTGCAGAACAATGCCAGTATGTACAGCAATTTGTGGGAACCATTTATTTATTTATTTAAAAAAAAATTTTTTTTTTCAACGTTTATTTATTTTTGGGACAGAGAGAGACAGAGCATGAACGGGGGAGGGGCAGAGAGAGAGGGAGACACAGAATCGGAAACAGGCTCCAGGCTCTGAGCCATCAGCCCAGAGCCCGACGCGGGGCTCGAACTCACGGACCGCGAGATCGTGACCTGGCTGAAGTCGGACGCTTAACCGACTGCGCCACCCAGGCGCCCCAGGAACCATTTATTTTTTAAAAGCACAAGCTGAGGGCATACGTGGAAAATTCTAAGAAAACATGAGTTGCTAATTATCTTACCAAACCTGGGAGAGTACTCTGGCCGGCATTGGTAGTTTTTATCAAAAAGTCAAAATATGATTTACAAATAGGATCTAGGGGTCGGGAATTTTAAAAAAGAGATCAATGATACTCATAAATGAAGTCATTTCGCCAGCCAGCTCTGGAAGTGCTTTGACTTCTATCGCATCACAGCAAAGTGGAGGGAGCATTCGAGGCATACGGTCGTTTTGGTCGAGGTGGCTGACCGTGCCGCAGCAGAGTCCATGAATGATGGTCATCGTAGGACTGGACTCAGGCTGCTGACTCCCAGCCACCTTCATAGCTGTTTGCTGGCTTCTCTTTGTCACTCTCTAGAAGATGACAGAGCCTTCGACTCTGGTGGGCAATCTCGGCCCCAAGCCAATGAACCACTTGCGGAAAAAATGAACACCAAGAACCCCCATCTTTATAAGTTGCACTACATACGCATTGCCTCGCCTGGCACTGTGCTAACATTCCTAAGGGAGTAAGAGCCCTGCAAGGAAGAGGAAGCACCAGAAATCCTCCAAATCCGACTCCACAGCCGCACATCCAAGTTTCAATGCTCCTGGCTGAGCGGGAGGGATGAACCATCCCGTCACAGACACGACATCACACATACGATGCATATCGGACAATTTGCAACCACAAAAGTCAATGATGTATCTTTCAGAGGGTATACACCTTTGCTATAATGTTCTATTTGTAATCAACAAACTACCCAGGGATATCAGTTCAATCTCTGTGGACTAAGTAGATTGGGCTGAGTTCAGCTGGGGAGACAAACAATAGTCCTTAAGTCAAAGTGAGCATTTTACGAGCCACAGGTGGACTTTTTTTTTTTTTTTTTCCCCCTTAAAAGTGTAACTCTTACCTGCTGTGTGTAACGATCTATTTTGGATTGTGCCTCAGGAGAGAGCTCGATATCTTTGGCTCCGTATACAGCCTGCGCGATGGTTCTTATCTTTTCTACAATTGGAAGCTGGAGAAACACAAATGACGACAAAATTGTTAACGTTAATCTGGAGTAAGAGTGGAGGGAAAGCTCGGGGAGTTTCTGTGCAGTTGCTTAAAATTCCCTACCAGATTCCCTCCTCAGCATCCGTGGCATTTGAAACAAACGCTCTTTTCTCCTTCTATCACCCTTAAAGTATGAAGAAGTATCAAGAAGCTTTAGAGGTTCGGCCAACTCAAAGGCTGCTTATCTAATCATTTTTACCCACTGCATTGTTTTAAAAGATGTACTTCATACTAAGGGTTTAACGGTCTTATGTGTCAGAACAGGAGTCTCCTAACTAAATACGCAAGGCTGGTACTCAAGTGCATCTCAGCTCGGGGTTATATAACAGAGAACACAGCGATACTAGAAAACAAGTACTTTTTTTTGTGAGTAGGAGTGGGCTGATATTTTGATATAAATGTCGATGTGCTGACTTTATAGGGAAATTGGGGTTGAATCCACTGTCGCTTCAGCGAATTATGAGAAATCATGGAGACTGGGAACGAATCCAAGAAGGCTGGATACAGGCACAGAAGTGTGTGTGGTGGAGAATAACAATCCTCCGTAATGCTGGAGGGGAAACGTGGATGCAGACTGCTGGCAAAATCCTGAATGTGATCTTCAGAAAACACCGTGGTTCACCGGAAAGGAGTATGTCGCAGATAAAGTGATTCTTACTTAAGCAAATCATTTGACAAACTCATTCATAATTTTACTATGGGTGGAAGGTACAGAGGCATAATGCAGTCAGTGGATTTACTGTTTGGTGAACAGCTGCTGGACCGAGTGCCCATTGGTGGAATGAATGTCACCAAGGGGCAGAAGTACGTCTGTACATTCGTACGAATTACTACTGATCCACACAGGAAGGAGAGTTATCCCATAGGAGAAAATGAAAGCTGGGTCTACCCCCCACCCCCATCTGACAGAACCCCAAACTGCTTTTGAATGTGTTTTTCATTACTAGATTTTTTATTACTGTAGAGTTGTTCTGTAGCCTGGAACTTAAATATTGGACGTTGCAACAAATAATAAATGAAGGTGTTGAGTCATTATAACGTTTCACTGAAGGACGTAAAAGACGGTTTGAGTCAATGGAGAGAAGCACTCTGTTCACAGACGAGAATACTGTACAGACGTCAGTTCTCTCAAACTTCACCTATTAGTTCAGTGCAATTCCAATAAAAATCCCAAGAGCACTTTGGGATGCTTGGCCAACCAATTCTCAAATTCCTAAGAGTAATGGCACAGATAGGTAAGATGACTTCAAAGGTAAGTAAAACCACAAGAACAAAGATAGGGACTTGCCTTTCCAGATCAGACTACAAAACTATGGTAATGAATTCCATACGGTATTGGCATAAGACTACACGAATCAATCAGTAGAAGCTAAGAAAGAACCCAGAAGGATACCGCAGCAGGTGTGGGACAGTATATAGTAGAAGTGACACAAAACAGAGAAAGGGCTGACCATTCAACTGACGTTCAGCGTGAGAGAAATAAAATCAGATTCCTACCTCGCAAGTGGCACTCACATAAATCCAATATAGAACAAAGGCATAACTTTTGAACTTAAAACTCTAAATATTGGAAGAAAACATTGGGAGTTCTCTTTATGATCTTGAGGTAGGGAAGGATTTCTTAAATATGGTAAGAACAGAATATGCCTTAAAAGAAATGATTTATAGACCTGACATCAAAATTAAAAACTTCTTGTATACAAAAAGACATTATAAATAAGGATAAGGGATAAGGAACAGTCTGGGAGAAGACAGATATAAGCAAATATTTAGCAGTCAAAAGATTAGTTACTGGAATGAATTAAAAAAACCTCCCACAAATCAAGAAAAAGACAAATAATTAATACTGGGCCAAAGGAGTGACTAATAACCACACAAAGAATGCCCACTCTCATTAGTAATCAAGGAAACAAACGAAAAGGATAAAAATCTAACTCACACTCATTAGCTTGGCAAGAATGAAAAGTATGAAAATATCAAGTATAGGTGAGGATGTGGGGGGAATGATCCTTCTAAGTACCCCTGCCTTGGTTGAGATGCTAATGGTCTACATCGTGAAGCTTCCTAATTGGTCTCTTCGCTTCCAACATGCCCCCTACTCTACCACGGTCTAAAAGGTCCTTTTGAAAAGGTACCCAACTACGACAAACTCAAAAATCTTCCGCTTTTCACGGCCTACTGAAGAAAAAATCTGGTTGTGATATTTAAACACCTGCACAATATGTGCTCTGATGCATAAGGTTAAGCCCCCATATCTTAAAATTTCCCCATGTCTTCTTGCTTCTGGGCCCTGCACATAAAGCTTCTTCGTCTGTAATCCCGCAAGATCAATCTCCGAGCTCTCTAAGGTCTCTCTCAAAGGCCAGCTTCTCTACAAAGCTTTTCCTGATCCTTCTGAAGCACAGGTAGGCATTCTTTTCTCTTCTGTTCAGATGGCCCTGTAATGCGCTTACACGGATGCTTTACAGGACTGGGGCTTCACCCGGGAATGGCAGTGAGGGGGCTGCCGGCAGGGCTCGGGCTATTTTTGGGGACACTGATGGACGTCAAATGGTAATGGTCCTAGGATCAAACTAGGACCCTGAAGTCTACCAGATGGCCAGGGGCCTGTTGTAAACCATGTCACAGGAGAAATCAGAGAATCATCTGCACCTCCAGAAGGGAGCACTCCAAAAAGAAAGGATCGTTATTTTCCAGGAAGGCAGAACGCGCAGCAAAGACAGAAAGGAGAAAGAGGTTAATTCTTAGCCCGATGTTTAAGGAGAAGCTGTAATCCTCGGAACTGCCTCACTCAATGGTGACCTGCCTGCTCCAGGAGAGATCAGTGTAAGCCAGGTATGGTGCCAGGAATGTTGTAGGAAGAATTACAGAGATAACCTGCAGGGCAGCTTCTACTGTAAAAGATTCCACATTCCTGGTAGGTGAAAAGAAGGAACAGCCTATTGAACTTCTCTGAGGTCAGGGACCACTCTTGTTCACCTACAGGCGGGGTATTAACACAGCCCCTGGAGTCCAGAGTAGGCCCTCAATATATAGTTGAGCAAAGGAACAAATCTTTCTTTTCTTTTTTTTAAAACAGTTTTATTTACTATTGAGAGACAGAGCATGAGCCCCTAGGGGAGGGGCAGAGAGAGGGGGGAGACGCACTATCCGCAGGCTCCAGGCTCTGAGCTGTCAGCACAGAGCCCGACACGGGGCTCGAACCCACAAACCGCGAGATCATGACCTGAGCCGAAGTCAGACGCTTAACTGACTGAGCCACCCAGGTACCCCAGGAACAGATATTTCTGAATCTCCTGTTGACCAAGCAAGGATTCCATGTGGTACAATGTCAATGTCAGATTTTAAGAAAGTGAAGGTGCTGATGTGCTGGAGACAATAACGAGAAAGGACTTTTTACCGAACCTTAGATCCTCCTCATCAGCAGGATATATGGACGGGCACTGAAGTGCTTGCTTTTGACACTGCACTTAAGCTAATACAGTCTCCTCTGCTGGTCAATAACTGCTTTGCAAAGAGCAAACCTTTTTAAGAAACAGAAGTTAATCGGATGCTGGAAAATATTTCCAGCATCCACAGAGAGCAAGCAAATGCCCATGCTTTGTCAGGGGAAGTCAGGTCTCAGGATACTGTGTTCCCCAAGTAGTATAATAGTGGGTGGTCCTGGGCATCAGGCAGTGTCCCCAGGAGAGCTACAAAATGACAACAAAAAAGGATATTGCCATTTATAACATCATTTAACGACTGCAACGCGCTACTTACTGAACTCTGGGTTACGATTTGAAATTAAAATTCAAAGGTCAGCACTGTGACTTTTCTGTTACGACAATACTTAAAGAGCTCACATGTGAAGCAGGTAATAGTAAAAGGATGATTAGTGAAGGAATTAGCGAGTGGGTATTTAACTAACGTATTATGGTTTTTTGCCCCCCTTATTTTTAGAGACAGAGCAAGAATCTGAAGGAGGCTCCGCGCTCACCACAGACCCGGATGCGACGTGGGGCTTGATCCCACGACCCTGGGATCATGATCTGAACCGAAATCAAGAGTCGGATGCTCCGAGGGGCCCCTGTGCTGTATGTTTTTAAACCTGACGGTATTTCATTTCAAGAAATATATGTATTTAATTTTTAATTGTAGTAAAATATACAGTAATAGAAAATTGACCATCTTAACCATTTTGAAGTATATAGTTCCATACGAAGTACCCTCATGCGGTTGTAAAACCAATCTCCAGAACTCTTTTCATTTGGCAAAACAAAAGCCGTGTACCCGTTCAACACTAACTCCCCCTTCTTCCCTCCCCTCGGCTCGTGGCAAACTGCTTTTCCTCTACGAATTTGGCTACCCCAGCTACCTCACACAAGTGGAACCAGAGAACATTCGGCCTCTTGCACCTGGGTATTTCAATTAGCATGACACTCAAGGTTCGTCCATGTCACAGCAAGTGTCTGAATTTCCTTCCCTTTGAAGGCTGCGTTATGCTTCACTGTAAGTGCATTTTTTTCTTCTCTAGGCACCCACTGATGGACACTCGGCTCTTTCCTACCTTTCCACTGCTGTGAATAATGCTGTTAGGACCGCGCGTGTACAAATACCTCCTTGGAGATTCAGCTTTCAATTCTTCGGGACATTCAGAAATACGCATTTTCGGCTGACGACTAAACCACCTTCCTTTCCAATGCTCATTTGCTAGTATTTTGAGAATTTCAAGCAGGTGCCAGGCTGACTAGGTAAGCCGTGTAGTTGTTTTTTGTCTAATTCCTGTAGGAAAATTGCAACCACCCAAACGTGACACGCTGGGAAAGTGTAGGAAAGCAGGCAAGGGCCAGCAGTAGGAGTCCAGCTGGGCGCCTTGTCTCCCCTCTTTACCCTCAGATGCCAGACCCCCAGGCTTCCCAACATGCCTTGCCTGCCTCTTGCCCTTCCGCACTTTCGCCGCCCTGGCCCCAGTCTTGCTCTGCCCGGGGAAGATGAGCGTGCTCCCCTGACCGCTCTGACACGTGCAGTGCTGTCCAACGTGAGCCTAAGAGAATGTCATAGCCACACCCTGGCGCGTGACCCGCAGCCCCATGCTAAATAAATCAAGCGCGTCAGCTGACCTAGCCACAAATCCCAAGACCAAAATCCTCTCTGGACTGTGACTACAATTTTTCTCTGTCACTCACGTGGACAAGCAATAAAGAAAAAGATTATCTTAGTTAATGTATCTTTTGGGTTTTATATGAAAACTAAAAACTGCCCTGGTAAGGTAGTTCCCATCGGACACAACCTATGTTATGTCAGTAGGCAAGGGACATCCTGCTGTTGCTCGGCTCAATTTGGGGGAGAAGTACAATCTTTTAAGAAAAAACAACAAAAAAGAGAGAGCCAAGCTGTCACGTGATCTTGATCTGAACTTGAAATTCACCTACACTGCTTGGTTTTAAATGAGTTTTCAATAAAACAAATAAAATGGTAAAACACATTATGAAAGCTTACGAATGAACCACCCCTGGCTTTCCCTGACTCTGTAAATATTTACTAATTTATCTGTTCACCACATCATTCTCCTCCTATCCCTAACGTCTAGGAGAGTGGCTTGCACGCAGTAGGGATTCCACAAACATCTGCTGAATAAATAAATAGCCATCGAGGGCGAGTACTTTCAAGATGTCACGGTATACAGAGAACTTTGGGGACCTCCTGAATAAAGCGCGTCTGATGGGGTGGGGACAATGACACAACGCACAAGTATGACACACTAGTGCCCTGGAGGACAAAATTCTTAATTGTGGTTCATTTAAATTTAAATAGCCACCTGTAATCGGTCACTATGGGCCTGGGCAGCACAGCTCTGGAGAACAACCGTGACCAATTGTTGTATCGTTGTACAGCCTTCCGCCCACAGTAGGTGCACCGTAAAAGTAGCTGAGGAACAGCACAAAGGTAAGTTGGAGGATGTGGTGACTTCTTCCTGCGTTATATTCATTTTGTATATATGGTGGCCCAGGCTCAAAGAAGCTGAGTTAGTCAAAGTCAGATGGCACATCTTTTTTGCTAAGGTCTGGGAAACCTGCTAGAATTATTGCATTATTTATTTATTTATTAAAAAAAAAATGTTTATGTATTTATTTTTAGTATATGTGCTGCCGAAGCGAGCACGATGTATTTATTTTTGAGAGAGAGAGAAAGAGCAAGTGGGGGAGGAGCAGAGAGAGAGAGACAGAGAGAGAGAATCCCAGGCAGACAGAGAGAGAGAATACAGCCAGCACAGAGCCCGACGTGAGGCTTGATCTCACAAACCATGAGATCATGACCTGAGCCCAGATCAAGAGTAGGCAACTTAACCAACTGAGCCACCCAGGCGCCCCTACCTTTCTAGTACTTCAAAGAAAAGTATATGAAACCATGGACGTTAATTTATCCTGGGCACACACAAGGTATAAGGGGTTCATTGCAATATACCTTTAGTGTCATGGGAGCAGTGCTCTTACTGAGAAAAACAGACACTTGTATCTTTGACACAAAGCTTGTCCCTGGCTGTTAACCAGCACATCTGAGCTCCTAAACGTGTACGTGCTGACTAACAGGAGCCAGCTCACTGAGCAGGTGTCCCTGCTGGCTCACTGGCCCTGAGCGACAGGTTAACCCAGAAGACTCCAGAGGAATCTCACTGTCCTAAGGCAAACGAGATGTGCGGTGGACAGAGCTGGGGTCTGGGAATGGAAAAAAAGCTCATCGCCGAAAGATCTCTATTTGCCTGCGTCAAATGATGACAATAAAAAATTCACAGGGGTGAGCTTGTGTACGCTCAAGCAGAACATAAGAGCAACGTCAAGGAAAGGAACATATAGGAAGGGGTGATTTTAATGATCTCCTCCCACCCGCATGCAGAAGCGCTAACGTGGCCTGAGCACGTGACTTTGCCTACTAACATGTATTTTTATGCCATATGTGTTGATCCCCTTTCCGCAAACTTGGCTTGTAAACCTCAATGTATTATAAGAGTAATACGAATGCTTGCAAGGTGTGGTTTAAGTTCCATTTTCACACTCAAGGAGCCCTTGTTTTTGTGTGTGTTTTTTGTTTTGTTTTTTTTTTTTTTTTACAAGAGTCTTTTTTTCTTGATTGTTCAGCAGCGTTCATAATTTCCCTCATGGAGATCTATCGGATCCTTTGGAAATGTGCTTCCGAAGAAGAAACTCTGGGTGTAAGAGTCTCACTGAAGAGCATAATAAACTACAGCTGACCCTTGAACAATGGGAGATGTGGGGCACCAACCACCCCCACGTAGTCAAAAATCCAAGAATAGTTGACTCTACCCCCCGAATGTAACTACTAGCTTACTGTTGACCAGAAGCCTTGCTCGTAAGGTAAATAGTTGATTAGCACAGAGATTGTATGTTGTATGTACTATTCTTACAATAAAGGAAGCTGGAGAAAAGAATCGGTTATTAAGAAAACCAAAACAAAGAGAAAATACATTTACAGGACGGTAGCGTATTTACTGAAAACAATCCGCGTACGTGGGTCCGTGCAGTTCAATCTTGTGTTGGTTCAAAGGTCAACTGTACTTTTACCAAAGGAAACAGAAATCATTTTTTCACAAAAAATCATCACTAAGACAAGTCTCCAAACTCTCAGATACTGGAGTGACTGAAAGCCTGTGCTGTTTTAAGTGTTTTTTTCCCTAAAACGCTGAAGTTGTAGGTTTCTCTTTTATTTATTTAAAAAAGTTTTTTTAAATGTTTATTTTTAAGAGAGAGAGAGCGTGCACAAATGAGGGATGAGTAGAGAGAGAGAGAGAGAGAGAGAGAGAGAGAGGGAGACACAGATCTGAAGCAGGCTCTAGGCTCCAAGCTGTCAGCACAGGGCCCGACACGGGGCTCGAACCCACGAACCGTGAGATCATGACCTGAGCTGAAGTCAGACGCTCAACCGACTGAGCCACACAGGCGTCCTGGTAGGCTTCTTTTTTATTTTTTTATTTTATTTTATTTTTTTTTCAACGTTTATTTATTTTTGGGACAGAGAGAGACAGAGCATGAACGGGGGAGGGGCAGAGAGAGAGGGAGACACAGAATCGGAAACAGGCTCCAGGCTCTGAGCCATCAGCCCAGAGCCCGACGCGGGGCTCGAACTCACGGACCGCGAGATCGTGACCTGGCTGAAGTCGGACGCTTAACCGACTGCGCCACCCAGGCGCCCCATGGTAGGCTTCTTTTTTAAAGCGGTATGTTGTATTTGGTCCCTTTAATGATAAGATCTGTGATAATATTAAAAAATATTCCTTAAGTGCTTGCGTTTTAGGCTGAGAAACGGGTACTGTCCCTACACAATGGTTGCCTGTCACCTACATGACAGTCAGAATGTCCAGGCAGTGGATGAAGAAGTGGCAAAGGTGGCTGGCTAACAGGGTGGGACGCTGACGGTTCATTTTACAACCCTCAGTCTTTCTTGATGGGCTCGCAATTTTAGATCAAATAACGCATTTCTGGAAACTTCTATCATAGTGACATTCCACTTTTCATGTGAGAAGAAAGCACTTAAATGAAATTACAGGAATCCTTGCGACATGCACACGAGAAACAGTTATAGACCACTCTTTCTTTCTCATCAGATGCTACTTCTGGCACCAAGGAAACAGAGCTGGGACATGCTTTGCCAGAACCACACAGGACTCAGTCGGATGCGACGAGGAGGCTGGGCGGGTTCTAACAAGAGGCTCTGATCGGACGAGACCTGCCAAAGACAGCTCGGGGAGACGGCCGAGGAAGTGAGCGATATACTGCAGGCCAAGGGACTTGACAGAAAACACAGAAGCCAGCGCTGAAACAGAATCTAAGTTTGACAGAGATTTGAGATGTGCCCGCAGAAGGGTGTGGTTCGGTCAAGGGGAGGCAACGTGGGAATTTGCAGCTGAATGGTGGAAAGGAGGCTGGTGGGGGGCGGGGGGGGGGGGGGGGGGGGAAGAGGCTGATGATGGGCTTGAAGAAGTGTGGTTGAAAGACCCAGCTCGGTCATAACAGAAAGCAGAACATGAGAGCATAGGATTTCTGAATGAGATACTGCGCTGCGTGGAAAATGTAAGGGGCTGCTTTCTACAGAACACTCCAAACGTTCCATTGCTCAGCAGGGGGAAGAGAGCTGAAAGGGTGGGTGGGAGCAGGAAGGGACCAAGGGCGAGTCTGTAAGAGGGAAGAAGGAGCCAGAGCACGTCACAGGGGGAGACGATGCTACAAGGACAAGGGCAGTAACAACAAACCACATCCCTTCTCCTCGCCGTGTGTGTGTGTGTGTGTGTGTGTGTGTGTGTGTGTGTGTGTGTGTTTGCAATTGCTATGAAATATAAAAGATACACAGAGATGCGCATAAAGGTAATTTTACGTTTTAAAATTCTATTAATTAATTATAACTACACATAGAATGTGACATTCACTTAAGGCTCCAGAACTGTACATTTAAAAATGGTTAAAAGGGGAAATTTCGTATGACGTATATTTTTTTCTACCAATTTAAAAACTCCTATATACACATGTACGTGTGTTTACACTTAACTTTATGTATTTCAAACTTGAGGCTCACAAACCACCCTAACAACTGACACATGTTCAAATTTGAATCATTAAGGAATAGAAAACGATTCCTCAATAACCAAATTAACCCCGCCTCCCTTCCCCAACCCGGCCGCCCCGCCTTAAACGGACCAGCAGGAGAGCAAACCCTCCTGGACAAACAAGAAGTGCAGTAGTTCAGAAATCGGGGATGCTGGCTGCCTGGGCTGAGTCTTCCCGGTCTGTTTTGATCTCCCTCCATCCAGCCCCCGCTGCGATCAAGAGACTGGCTTCGCACAAAGCACAGGAAAGACCCTTTAATAAAAACAAACACTATCCTCTCTTGCCATCAAGGCCGCACCTCGAAATGTTTGCAAGGTCAGAGGAAGGATACGAAGAGGGTTTTCAACCTTAACTCCTGAGTTAACACACAACACTGAGAGTCTGATTTGCAAGCTGAGTTTTGGTGCCTCACAGCATTTGCAAAAGCGTCTGACTTTTTTTTTTCCTATCACTAAATGCTCCCAGTTCTTTTTATTTTTTCATTTAAAAAAAAAAATTTTTTTTTTCAACGTTTATTTATTTTTGGGACAGAGAGAGACAGAGCATGAACGGGGGAGGGGCAGAGAGAGAGGGAGACACAGAATCGGAAACAGGCTCCAGGCTCTGAGCCATCAGCCCAGAGCCTGACGCGGGGCTCGAACTCACGGACCGCGAGATCGTGACCTGGCTGAAGTCGGACGACGCTTAACCGACTGCGCCACCCAGGCGCCCCAATGCTCCCAGTTCTAATGCAGAAAGAATGCTAAACATCTTCCTTTAATTTGGTGATGCCTTTCATGCCTGGTGCAACTGGACACTTGGCCTCTAATTCTTGGTTTCAACCCACTTGAACAGGAAAACCAATCCTGAAGCCTGACAACGTTACCTGAGTTACAAGACAGTTCTTGAAGGTCAACTCAGGAAGCCCTCCCCACCCCCTGAAGTGAACACGAGAGAGGGACGGCTAACATTGATTGCCAGCCTCCTACCTTCCCACACACATTTTACTCTGAGACGTTTCATTTTGTCCTCACAGCAAAGTGGTGAAGTTGGTGTCAATATCAGACGCTATTTTATAGATAAAGAAGCTGAGGCTCGGAGGGAGGAGTTAACTTGCTCAAATGTTATCGATCGTAGGAGGCCCAGGCAAGACTTAAACTCAATTCTGCATGACCCCAAAGCTTTCTCCTTTGGACTATAATGCTTCTCCTTCTGTCAAGTGTCCGTCCGCTATGGCACAAGTCCGTCACCTTCTCTGAGCTTCTGCATGTAAAATGCAGAGTTGGGGGACGCCTGGGTGGCTCATTTGGCTAAGCTTCCGACTCTTTTTTTTTCTTTTTTCAATATATGAAATTTATTGTCAAATTAGTTTCCATACAAAACCCAGTGCTCATCCCAAAAGATGCCCTCCTCAATACCCATCACCCACCCTCTCCTCCCTCCCACTCCCCATCAACCCTCAGTTTGTTCTCAGTTTTTAAGAGTCTCTTATGCTTTGGCTCTGTCCTACTCTAACCTCTTTTTTTTTTTCTTCCCCTCCCCCATGGGTTCCTGTTAAGTTTCTCAGGATCCACATAAGAGTGAAAACATATGGTATCTTTCTCTGTATGGCTTATTTCACTTAGCATCACACTCTCCAGTTCCATCCACGTTGCTACAAAGGGCCATATTTCGTTCTTTCTCATTGCCATGTAGTACTCCATTGTGTATATAAAACACAATTTCTTTATCCATTCATCAGTTGATGGACATTTAGGCTCTTTCCATAATTTGGCTATTGTTGAGAGTGCTGCTATAAACATTGGGGTACAAGTGCCCCTATGCATCAGTACTCCTGTATCCCTTTAAGCTTCTGACTCTTGATTTTGGCTCAGGTCATGAACTCATGGTTCATGAGTTCAAGCCCCGCATTGGGCTCTGTGCTGACAGCCCTCTGTCATCTTGCTGTCCCTCCCCCACTTGCTCTCTTTCTCAAAAACAAAACAAAACAAAAAAAACCCCAAACATTTAAAATGCAGGGGCGCCTGGGTGGCGCAGTCGGTTAAGCGTCCGACTTCAGCCAGGTCACGATCTCGCGCTCCGTGAGTTCGAGCCCCGCGTCAGGCTCTGGGCTGATGGCTCAGAGCCTGGAGCCTGTTTCCGATTCTGTGTCTCCCTCTCTCTCTGACCCTCCCCTGTTCATGCTCTGTCTCTCTCTGTCCCAAAAATAAATAAACGTTGAAAAAAAAAAAATTTTTAAAATGCAGAGTTGGTCCCACACACCCCCCGGCACTGGCTGAGATGTACTAGAATGATGTATGGAATAGGGATCTGATAGCTAACAAAGTGTAAATACAGACTCAGTTTTCTTTCTGCTATACTATTTTCCTGTGTGCTTGCAGGTATGGAGATACCGTATCGGTCAACTGTAAAGACAGAACTGTCAAAAGTCATAATACAAGAGGGAAAGTTACAGAAAGATGACTTCTGGGGGACATAACGTGGACCGTGATTATCCCAAAGGGTTGTGAGATGTGATTACCCCAAGGGGTTTTGAGAGGATCCCTACTCCCCACACAAAAGCGATCATGTCCTGTGCTCCTACTCTATGTCAAATGCCTCCGAACGATCTCAGGTGACTTTCTTTTTTAACGCTAGACTGGCGTGGAGGTGGAGTAGGAAACAAGACGCCATCGACCCCGTGAGGAATGCATTCTTGGTGGACGGCAAAAGGCACACAGAAGCCTGGTTTGCGCTGAGAGGTAAAGGCAGTAGGAGGGTGATTTATCCAAAAGGATTTCATCACTTCTGTTTTCCTGTAGGGCAATCCCACACCTATTAAGCTGCCAAGCACTAACGGGTTAGTCGTTGGGGGGTGGAAAAGAAAGGGAATGAAGAGTTTCAAGAGAACCATTACTTAGTCTGTGTAGGTTCACCAGCACGATATATGAGAATCGAGGACGAGGTGAGAAAAGTTTGAGCTGTGTTAACAACTGAACCACGGAATTCCGATTTCTAGACAAGGCTGTAAATGGTCTTCGATTATCTAGAATCATCTTGCCAGTGAGGGGAACGCAGCTAGCTATTAGGGAGGCAGGAGTGAGCCAGAAGCAGCAATCACTCTTGACGTAATACAGCAATCCGCAGAGATGCTGGCTATCTAATAAATAATTATGCAATCCAAATCTAATTTCTGGGTTCTAAGAAATGGGAGAAGAGTATGTTGGCAAAGGAGGCAAGAATCCTATCAAACGCAGGACTTTAGTCCATGTTATTATAAATTTTCCCCCTATTTACAGGGAGGCAGACATTTTAACAGCATTATCTCCCTGAAGAATGGGATTCAGGAAAAAAAAAAAAAAAGAAAATCTCGGAAAGGAAAGGGGTTCGTCTTTGGCTTAGTGTGTGTATGCGAGACTGGAACGCAGAAACATTTCTTCTCTTTGCCCAGCTTCTTTTCACTTGGGATGGTTTCCTTGAACACAGTCCTACTTGGTGAAATCGTTCTTTCAAAAACTGCCTTTGGCGCTCAGAGCGGGGACGTTCCACATCAGATGGCAATGGTCTGAGGCTCCTAGAGCAGGCCAGGGAGAGTGGGGTCCCTGAGGGCCCGGGGCCGTGCGAGGTGTGACAGACAACCCGGCGGGCTCACCCGGGCAGCGGGGCACAGGAAGGAGCACAGGACACATGGGCCGGCCCCCACTGAGTTGGCTTGAACTCCCTCAGCGGGCCCGCTGCACGGCCGCGTCTCGCTTCGCTTCGCATCTCCAGGGTGAGAGAACTCACGTCTTGCAGTTCCACCCGTTTTCTTCGTGGGGAACGGGGGTGTCCTCCCTCTCCTGATCTCCGCCACCGCTGTAACCCGGAACAGGCTTGGCTCTCACTCACAGCATGGCCTTCGAACTGACAAACCTTCCGTGGGCTAACCTTCCCAATTCATTCCTGAAATCCTTCCGTTCGGGTACACTTACGGAGTGGCCACAACGTCCACGGATCCTGTGTCTGTCACTGTCATTCTTCTTCTGCAGGCGGGCCGCTCCTTTAAGGAGTAGTTCCCCACCCTCACCTCTACTTTTTTTTTTTTACATTTATTTATTTTTGATAGAGAGAGACAGAGCACAAGCTGGGGAGGGGCAGAGAGAGAAGGAGACACAGAATCCCAAGCAGGCTCCAGGCTCCGAGCTGTCAGCACAGAGCCCAACGTGGGGCTCGAACCCACAAACCGTGAGATCATGACCTGAGCCGAAGTCGGATGCCTAACCGACGGAGCCACCCAGGTGCCCCTCACCCCTACTTTTGAACACAGTACTGCGTTCTGAAGGACAGAGCAGGACGGTTACCTCCATCATTCTTGATACTCTCCCAGCTCTGCCTCTTTCGGGACAGGGGACACTGGGTACTTATTTAATTTCCTTGTACTTTAGTTTCCGTATGTATGAAATGGGGGGATGTCACCAATTCCTATCCAACAGGGATGTCGAGACTAAAGCAGTTACATGCACAAGAGGCCCAGATGCCTGGCACAGAAAAAGCCTTCCTTCTTCTCACTAGCAGCAGGCTTGGCAGGAAGGTGAACATCGTGCCCTCGTAGGACATAACTCTGGCCATAGAGACAGTGCTGCTATGCCCTCTCTTCACTTATGCTGTGAGTCTGTGCATCTGAACTGGACAGAGATGTTACTGCTTGTGATGCCCGAGGGATCGACAGAGCGAGCGAGGGACTGAAGGAATGGGAGGAGCAGCATCCAGCATAAAGGCTGAGCACTCTGGCAACCCTGGGCTACCAACCAGGACAGATCAATAGCCGGAGCCGAAGCCACAACGTCCAGGATAGGGATGTGCAGGTGGGTGCCGAGATGAACTGAGGAGAGTGAGATCCCAGGAAGTTCAGATTTTCTGGCTGAAGGCTAATTATCCAGCTGCTTAAAAATATAGGAGATAATCTGGCAACTCCACCGCTGGGTGTATACCCCAAAGCATTGAAAGCAGAGTCTTAAAGAGATTATTTTTATACACATATTCATAGCAGCATGAACGGACTAAATGCGACATGTACGACATGCGATGGAAGGAAGGAAATCCTGACGTGTGACGGGTGTGGGAACATGGATGAATCCTGACGTTATTCTGAGCAAACGATACCAACCGAATGTCTGCATCCTCCCCACCCCCCCACCATTCATATGAAGTCTAATCCCCAAAGCGATAAGCGTTAGGACACGGGGACACTGGGGTTGACTATGTTGATGGAATTAGGAAGTGGGGTTTTGGGGGCAATGAGGTCACGAGACTGGAGCCCTCATAAAACAGACTCCAGAGAGATCCCACTTCTCTTCCACTACGTGAGGCTACGGGGAGAAGACGGCCGTGCATGACACAGGAAGCTGGCCCTCACCGGACACCGGCCCGAGCCTTGACCTTGGACGTCCCAGCAATAAACTTGTGTTGTTCATCAGCCACCCAGTCTGTGGCAGTCCTTCCAGAAGCTTGAAAGGACGGAGACGGTGAATAAGCCCGTCACGAAAAAGACAAGGCCTGGATGGTTTCATATGAAAGATATGCAGACCGGTCAGACCCAGAGACAGAAGGCAGAAGGGTGGTTAGCAGGGGTAGAGGGGGTGCGGCAATGGGGAGCTGGGGTTTAATGGGTGCAGAGTTTACGTGCCGCAAGATGAAAAGAGCCCTGGAGACGGATGGTGTTTGCACAGCAATGTGCGTGTACTCAACACCACTGAACGGTACACGCCAACAGGCTAAGAGATAGTAAATGTTATGTGCGTTATCCAACAACTAAAAATATTTTCATCTGCCAGCACACACGTGGCTCCAGGAAACCACAATGAGGGACGAGAGCGATCGCAGAAATGGATGAGGAAAATACACGATTTCACAAGTCTTCAGAAGTTGCTCAGGAGAGGGGCGCCTGGGCGGCTCAGCCGGTTAAGCATCCGACTTCGGCTCAGGTCGTGATCTCATGGTTCGTGAGTTCGAATTCTGCGGCAGGCTCTGTGCTGACAGCTCGGAGCCTGGAGCCTGCTTCGGATTCTGTGTCTCCCTCTCTCTCTGCCCCTCTTCTAGTCTCTCTCTCTCTCTCTCGAAAATAAAGATTAAAAAAAAAAAAAAAAGAAGAAGTTGCTCAGGAGAGCCAGCCCTGAACGTGTTCGGTGTCGAACCCTGTTGCCCAAAGCACCAGCCTGACCCACAGTGGAGGTGCCAGAGGCGGCACCTTCGCCGAGCTTACCTGGAGGTCGTAGAGGAATCGGAAACGGCTTCCTTGACCTGCAGCTTCTCTCACAGCCCGAGCCAGGTCTACCGACCCTTTCCCGCCGACCGACCAGTGATAGCAGGGGACCGCATCAAAAGCGCCGGCCCGCTTCGCCAGCTCACACACCAAGTCAATCTCTGCGCGGGTGTCGGTCCTGGTGATGAAAACGTTTGTGGTTTTGCATCTGTATTCATTTAGGGATGTTTTCAAAGAAAGACTAACCGTTTATACAGAACTTTGCTCTCTAACACTGAATATATTTTAAACATCAAAAGTGGTTACGTTGTGTTTAAATAAATCAGACTTAAAGAAAAGCGCTGGGGGAAAAAAAAAGAAACCTCTCTAACAGGACTCAAATATTTCAAGTTGTTAAGGGTTTTATTGAGAAAATTCCATAACGTAACCCTTTGATCATCCACGGTCTTTCGGACAGAAATGCTGGGTGGAATTTAAAAAAAAAAAAAAAAGAAAAAAGAAGAAGCCAAGGAAATGTTAACTCACTATATAGATTTCATTTCCTATAAACATTTGAGAAACTTCTGTTAAAATGAAACCAACCCAAACGAAGCCAACCAAACAGAAGGAGCAGAGTATTTCTAGATAGTTCTTGACAAAGCAGAGAAAGACCACAAACACCCCTCAAGACACAAACAGAGTTTACAGGGTGGCCCGCAAGACGAGCACGTTTAAAGCAGGGGGGACTTCACTTACTTGAAGACATTCAGAGCCACGACAACGGGGACCCCAAAGAGCTGAGCAATCTGAATCTGCTTCTGAAGGTTACAGCAGCCGTCTGCCACCAGCTGGATGTTCTGGAAGAAGACCAGACCCCCATGTACGCCTCCCACCAAAGCTGCCAAACCAAACTGGCGAGAGTCCACTCTGGCAGGTTTCGCTCCCATCTTGCTCCCTTGACTGTCCTAGGAGCTATTAAATAAGACCATAAAACAGTTTCTCCCCCAAGAAAAGGTGGCTACAGAAAGAGGAGGCTCATTTCCACAATAATTTCTGAAATCATTCTGGGCCCAATGGCGTATCTGGGTCTGGAGCCGGGCGGCTATTTCTTCTGCTGACTGGTGGCCAGGGCAAAAGCAATGCACTCATGCTCTGCAGGTTGGTAGACAAGAGGGCACAAGGCCCCGGGAGGGTGAGGAGTGCTGTCTGGCCGTTGCCGGCTCGAATCCCTGGTGCCACCTGTAGGAGCTAAGAGGTACTGTTGCCAGTGAATCAAAGTCTAATTTACCCAAGAGTCAAGTAACTCAAGCAAGTGATAAAACCAAATGCATATGCTCCACAAGTCAGTTTTTTCCACGCCGAAAGAATACACGGGTATAAGCTTCAGATTTGTTTCTGTGCCGGAGACTGAGCTCTGGCTATGATGGCTGCCCAGAGGGTAGGGAACAGTGCATACGTGACTCAACGGATTTTATCCCTTGCCCCACCCATTTTCTCCTGGATTATTAGAAAAGCAGTTTTCCAAGAGGCCACTGGTGGAGGGCTCATTCACTGATTGAGATTCAGCTGCTGGCCCATGGGTTTGAATGGTTCTTCACATAAGCCTTCAAAACACCTGCTCTTACCTCCTCTGTATATTCTTTCTTAAGCGGGACACCAGCAGTTACCTGAGACAAGAAAAGGCAAAAATTGAGAAAAAAATCCATTGAAATGCTTAGTGTTGATACTTGTTGTATTTAAGAGTAGCTGCATAGGTTGAATTTCTAGTAGCTTTATGGAAAATGCATCTGAATAAGCCATACTGGTTTATAATAAGCCATACAGTTAAGCCAAACTGCAGCACTGGTTTCTGTAGGGGCTTGAGGACCTCCCTTCTCCCACCATCCCTCTGGCCTGCACACAGCACCCACCTCAATCCTGGGCACACGGTTACCACCGGGTAGACAAGAAAGCCTACTTCTTTGCCGTCTCCTGTACCCACTTCCGTTGAATCCAAACATATCCAAAAGGGTATGGTTAAAGCAGCAGGGAATTCTTAGGTTAGAGCAAATGCCTTTTACTCAACGGTGCCCAGCAGGCCGGGCACATTTGAAAAGCCCAAATATATTGAAAAACCTTGAGCGTATTTAAAAAGGGTAAGTGGCTTGGAAACGAACAACTTGCCATTGTATTTACAAATCTGGGGGCTTGTTTTTCTTATCTTCTTTTACATAAAAGGCCGTTAATTGGCATTGCACTAAACACTGAAGTGAGGAAAGTTTATTTATTGTCACTGGGAATCTGACCACTTTATACTGTCCCTTTTTTTGTTAAAAACAAAAAAAGCTTACTCTGGTAGAGATTCAAAAGAGAAACAAATCATGGTCCCTTTTTTGGAAAGGTGCATTTAAAAGCACACTGATGCGTGGGCTTCAACCACACTAATCAAACCAGGGTATCTGGGAGTGGGACCCAGAATCAGTAATATTTAAAAATTCCTCAGCTGGGGGTGCTTGGGTGGCTCAGATGGTTAAGCGTCTGACTCCTGATTTTGGCTCAGGTCATGGTCTTATGAGTCAGATTGAGCTCCACCCCCCACTTGGGATTTTCTCTTCCTTGCTCTCTGCCCCTCCCCCACTCATTCTCTCTCTCAATAAAAAACATATTGAAAGTAAATAAATAAAAATAAAAAGTCCTTAGCTGATTCTTTTTTATTTTAAAAAAAAAAATTTTTTTTTTTCAACGTTTATTTATTTTTGGGACAGAGAGAGACAGAGCATGAACGGGGGAGGGGCAGAGAGAGAGAGGGAGACACAGAATCGGAAGCAGGCTCCAGGCTCTGAGCCATCAGCCCAGAGCCTGACGTGGGGCTCGAACTCACAGACCGCGAGATCGTGACCTGGCTGAAGTCGGACGCTTAACCGACTGCGCCACCCAGGCGCCCCATTAGCTGATTCTTTTTTAAAGTTTATTTATTTATTTTCAGAGAGAGAGTGAGAGAGAGACAGAGAGAGAGCGCAAGGAGGGAAGGGGCTGAGAGAGGCAGAGAGAGAGAGAGAATCCCAAGCAGGCTCTGCATCATCAGCACAGAGCCCGATTCGGGGTTCAAACTCACAAACTTCGAGATCATGACCTGAGCTGAAATCAAGAGTCAGATGCTTAACCGACTGAGCCACACAGGTGCCTCTCAGCTGATTCTAATTTGAGCCAATAGTGAGAACTTTCTTACTGGTGCCCATTATCCTAGCATAAAATGGAACTTATAATTTGAGTGAAACCTGACTTATACAAAGTGTACCATCTCTCCCAATAAATTCTAAATCATGTTGAAGTGATTGCCATCACTTTTCTCTCTCTCTCTTTTTTTTCTTTTGGCCTAGTTTCTCACGACAACATATAGGGTGGCCAGGGCAGGTTAAAGACGAGGAAACTGAAGTTAAGAGAAGACAAGGTGTCTTGCCCAAGATTACATAGTAAGCAAGAGGTAGAACGGGGACTTGAATACAACAGGGTTCTGAAAACCCAATTTAGTACCTTTCCACATTGTTTCTGCCTAGGGCCTGCTTCTAGAACGTATTTTGATTCACTGAGGGCGGATGACTTACTCCCCTCTCATGGAAGACGCCTTGAGAATATTAAAAGTCCTTTGAAAACAAGTTACCTCTGTGACAGATTGTTTTTTGTTGGTGTGTGGGGACCTAATAAAGGATTTTCAGATGGGGTTTCCAGCAGTAGCACGGAATAAAACACGGAGGGAATCTTTCAATGGGAACAACTAAAATGCTAGATTAAAAAAAAGAATGTGAAGTATTGTTGAGCCTCCAGACATAAAAAGTTCTGTGGAATCAATTATTAAGCACAGGAAGAATGGGATGTACACACATGTCAAAAAGTAGAGAGGATAGGAGCGCCTGGGTGGCTAAGTCAGTTAAGCTCCCAACTTTGGCTCAGGTCATGATCTCACGGACCGTGGGTTTCAGCCCTGCGTTGGGCTCTGTGCTGTCAGCTCAGAGCCTGGAGTTTGCCTCAGATTCTGTGTTTCCCTCTCTCTCTCTCTCTCCCCCACTCATACACACACACACACACACACACACACTCAGCTCAGAGCCTGGAGTTTGCCTCAGATTCTGTGTTTCCCTCTCTCTCTCTCTCTCCCCCACTCATACACACACACACACACACACACACACACACACTCTCTCTCTCTCTCTCTCTTTCTCTCTCTCAAAAATAAACATTGAAGAAAAATTAAAAAAAAAAAAGTACAGAGGATTAACAAAACAAAAGACTAACAAAATTGATGGCACTCTGGTAAGACTTTTTTTAAAAAAAAAAGGAATGAAAATATATTATAACTACACAGCTGGAGACAGAATTAATAATATACCATGACCAACTTTATACCAACACACTTGAAAACAGAGGGGAATTCACACACATATAATGTTTATTAGAACTCCCTTAAGAGAAGTCTAAGATGTTGTAGTCATTTAAAAAATTAAATCTGTAGTTAAAAATCTGCCCCTCACCGATAAGCCACAAGCCTATACATGGTTACCGGTGAATTCTTGCCATCTTTGTATAAACAGATTATTCTAATGTTATAGGATCCCTTATAGAGTACATAAAACAGAAGGAATCCTACTCATTTTAGTTTACATGGCTGACATCTCACTCAAAAATATGGATGCAAAGATCCTACTTAAAATATTGGGAAACCGATACGCAAAATTCAGTTGTTGATGAGAAAGATAATATATTCCCAAGTTAGATTTATTCTAGGAAAGTAGGTTCACTTCATGTTTGAAAGTGAAGCAACATAATTGGTAATATTAATAGATCAAAGAGGAAAGCCGTATCACCTCAAAGGGCGGAGAGAATTGTTGAACATTTCTTTAGGGTAAAAACTTGGCAAACTAGGAACAGCAGTCAATTTCCTTAGTTTGATAAGAATAATATACTACCAATCTATAGAAAAATCACAGTTAATGATGACGTATTAAACGTGTTCTATTTCAGATGAGGAATAAGAAAAGGATGCCACTCCTATTTAATACTGCGTTGCAACCACAAAGACCTGCTTAGTGTGATAAGAAAAAAAGGATAAAGATTAGAAAGGAAGAAACAGAACTGTCATTATTTTCAGTTATGCGTGCCCACACAGAACTCTAAAGCATCTACAGGTAAACAAGGCCAACTAGTAAGACAATTTTAAAGTCACAGAGACGGCTGGACAGCATGGTGACCACGGTTAAGAATACTGTATTGCATGCTTGAAAGTGGCTGGAGCTTAAAAGCCCTCTGTGCAAGAAACTTTTTGTACCTGTGCATGGCGACAGCTGTTAACTAGACTTGTGATCCTTTTGTGACACATGCACACGTCCAATCGTTCTGTTTTACGCCTATAATGAATATACGGTTAGATGTCCATTGTACCTTACTTTTAAAAAAAGAAGATTTAGAAAGGGCACTGGATGTAAAAGCAATATAAAAGAATCTGGGAGGGGTGTGTTAAACGAAAATATAAAGTACGCAGTAACAAATGCACAAAAAGAAAGAGAAGCCCTTTGTGGAATAAACTGTCAATTGTTATTAAAAGACACTTAAAAAGACCTAAACCAATAGAAGTAGCTTGGATGGGAACTTGTCAGATACCGCTAATCTCCTGATATAATTGATGCTATTCTAATGAAAATCCTAAAAAGATTCTTGATGCAACTTTATGAGCTAATTCTAAAATACATCTGGAAAGTGAAAAGGACCGATCCCAGGCCAGGTGTGCAAGAAGAGATAGAACAACCTGGAGGAGTTTGCCACAATGGCTATCTGTGCAGCACAGGCACAATTATAGGTAAATAGACCAGCAGAACGGAGGAGACATCCCAGAAAAAGACCTACACCTGTATGGAGAACCAATTTATCACAAAGTAGGCTTGAATGATAAGAAAGGAGGGACTGTTTAAATAAACAGCACTAGGCCAACTGGTTATTCATATAAAAAAAAAAAAAGGGGAAATTAGATATGCCGATTGCACCGTATATGAAAATCAGTAGCAACGGGCGTGTTGGTTCATTTCAGGCGTCAGCTTGAGGCACAGGGTGTTCAGATACTTGGTCGAACATTATCCCGAGTGTTCCTGCGGGGTGTTTTGGACTCTGAGTAAAGCAGATTCCCCCGAAGCCCCAACAAGGTGCCGTGTCATGTGGGTAGGCTGTATCCCATCAGCTAAAGGCCCTAATAGAGCAAAAAGATTCCGTGGTAGAAAAATTCTCCAGCAGACCGCCTTCAGAATACGTCTGGACCTGCGACACCAGCCCTCCTGAGTCTGCAGCCTGTTGAACCACCATGTAGATTTCGAACTTGCCAGCCTCCATAGATGTGTGAGCCAGTTCCTTATAATCAATCTCTCTTTATGTAAATACACATTGTATTACTTCTTAATACAATATGTTTAAAGAATTCATTGCAAAGGGATAGCTAGGTCCGTAAGCATAAAAACGTTATACTAAAAATACTATACAGTGAATTGCACTGGAATGGTCAGCACTTTGGAAGACAGGATATGAATTTTAAATAATTGGGGCTAAAATGGGCAAGTTCGAGGGTCACAGGATTTTCCACTGCACAAATTATGGAAAAAAAACAAGCTGAATAAACATAAGAGGCCGCCATGGTTATTTGTATAATGATATCCAAAGGAAGTAGAAATTATAATGGCTCAAAAACATTACCACAGAGTTGTCTCAAATAAGAAGGAAAGACACTGACATGGATAATAGAGAGTATAGGATTAAGGAAATGAAAGCTCATTTATTATTCAGTTGTTGAAAACATTTCCTGGATGCAGATTATGCCAGGCATTAGGGATACGTAAATTAGTAAGACACAGTCCCTAATCTCAAGGGATTCACAGTTGAGAAGGGAGATGCATATATAGACGTTCATAAAACAACGTGATGCAGAAGGCTCTTCTGGAGCCTCAGGAGGGGGATATGAAGCTTCGCCAGGCTTCCCGAGCCTTTTCTTTAATCATCATCCACCCGGATCTGTGCCTACTGGGCTTGAGCCCTGTCACCCTCACTGGCATGGAGCCATGATGGGAGCAGCAGAGGTACAAAACGATTAAGGTTAGAGGACAATGCCACCACTACAAAACAAGCACATACATTAAGATGAACTAAAACAGGATGATACATCGCGTACACAATTTTTATAGGACAGATACGAGAGTGTGGAAAAACCCTAGACTAAAACTCAAGAGACCTTGAGTCTGATCAGTCCCCTAACCAGAAGGATGATACCAAGCAAATCACTGAATCCTTCTGGTACCTCAGTAACTTCATCTTTACAAACACTGAACCAGACTTAGACAATCCTGAAGCCCTTCCCAGTCTTAAAGCCCTTCGATTTTATGATGTCCAGGGTGCAAAACAGGGAGGGAGAATTTCAAATGTATATTATAGGAGGTAGAAGTTGTTTTTTTGAAAATGGAAATTGGTATACAGATTCAGAATCTCAAGTGAAGGAGTCACGGTAGTGATAAATGGTGTTTTGAGCCAAATGAGAATTCCTTAGGATCTACTGCTTAATGACGCATGTTGCGCCCATCTCGCATTTGAATTAATGACGGAGCTTTGGGCTAAAATGGACTACGTAAGTGGCGTTACCAGTGGATTTGGGATTCCTGTTTACCCTTCATTAATGTTCAGCTCTGCCTGGTGGACAGAGAAGGGAGTTTGGATCTAAGACTCAGGCTTCAGATCTGGCTCTCTGCAGATAGATAACGTCAGCCTCTCCTAGGACAAAGACTTGCTAAAATGGTTACACAATGCACATCACAGATGCGTTTCACGATGGCAAACCTGTCATTCGTTCTTGCCACATAATAATGATTACGTGACCTCTGTATACACGGGATTACCGATTAAGAAATCAGCTTTGGTACTTTGTCTGATATAACCGCAGTATAAATGATGAAGACACCCTGACCTATTTTACTTCAAAGATAATTACTCAGGATAACATTTCATATTCTCCCTTTGGGAAAAAAAAAAAAAAAACTTAAACATGAAAAAAAGAAAAACATTATGTCTTTACTACAGAAAAGAAAAAATTTTCTTTTGTGGGTGAATTCTGCATATAAGATAGGTTAATGTCAAAAGTCTGTGAAAATGTGGAAACAGGGTGTGTTTTCCAAACAAAGCTCTTGTAGAAATAATCCAGTGCCGTAACAGAGCGGTAAAGTGAAATCAGAATAAACAGAAACAGAAGGAAAACAGTTCCAGATGAAATCTGATGAGACCCTGCATCAGTGAACCAAAAAACTATCTGCACGAACACTGAAAAACCACCCGCAAAAGCAATTATTCCTCATCCTTATGTTCCCTGCTCAGAACAAGAGGCTGTATCGTCTCATTACACCCTGGGGTTATAAAATGTTGACCTGAGCTTCAGATATAAATCTTGGGACCAAAAAGCGGTTACATTATGCTCCTTTCCAAACTACGGCTCAGCAACGTCTTTGGGAGCATCATCCTTTACTTGAACTTACGAAACGATCAGGGCCCCATAACGGTGATTTGCTGTTTAAGGAAACGGCGGTTACGAAGCAGGTTTTGAAGGTTTCAGACGCTAGAGTCAGCCTCATCTTCGTTCTGGAATGCGTTTCACTACGAAGGAAGTTGGGGACTTACGCTCGGGCCGCCTCCATGCATCTTCAGAGCCCGCACGGTGGCCACCAACACCACCACGTTGGGCACCAAGCCGGACGCTCGACACTTGATGTTGAAAAATTTCTCCATTCCAATATCAGCACCAAAGCCGGCTTCAGTTACTGTGGGGAATCAAGGTGGAGACTTGCTATCATTGTCTCACAACAAGAGCAGGTTTTAGTTTTCAGCAATTGTTGGCTGTGACTCAGGCTCAAAGGACAGTTTAAACCCCAACACGTCCAGTGGCATTGTTTCTTGTTCATACGCAGCGGTAGGCTGATTTTCCCATAGTCACAGAAGACGTTCCCCCCTTCCCTACCTTCTCTAAAGAGACGGCTCTCTACTCAGCTTTATACCGCGGTGCCTTAAGGATTCACCGCCAGGGCCAAAAGTCTTTTTCCACTATGCACACTCATGGCAACGTGTTTCTGACCACAGATGGGATTGCCAGCTTTTTAATCGGGTTCCAAATTGTATCAAGGGACATTGCTAGCATGATTAGCATTAGAAGATCCTTTCTTGCTTTTTAAAAAAAAATTTTTTTTTTAATGTTTATTTTTGAGAGAGGGGCAGAGTATGAGTGTGGGAGGGGCAGAGAGAGAGAGGGAGGGAAACAGCAGAGTCCAAAGAAGGCTCTAGGCTCTGACCCGTCAGCACAGAGCCCGACGCAGGGCTGAAACCCACAAACCATGAGATCATGACCTGAGTCCAAATCGGACGCTTAACCAGCTGAGTCACCCAGGCGTCTCCCTTTCTTACTTTTTATAACACGCATAGAATCACTTATTTAGTACCACCATTGTTTCATGTTTGTTGTGTCATTTTTGTTGCTTGATGAAATTCAAGTTAGTAGAGTGGGTTAAGAAGATGAATCATCAGGCTTGATAAAATAGCATCTGTAGTCCATAACCCCAGGGGACACTCCTCGGCCCCCAAATTGCTAGAAAAGTTACCGCGGAGGTAGCTGGGAGAGTGCCTGACACTGCTTTCCCAGGTGATACTCCTGACTGCCGAGCGGTCAACGGCACACAGCATCGTTACTACACGCAAAGGACAGCTGTACGACGGGCAAGGGCACCAGCACCACCAGGGGCTTATCAGACACACAGAATCCCACACCTAGTGAATCACGATAAGCATTTTACCAAGATCCCCAGGTGAGATGAATGCCCATGAAGATTTGAGAAGCACACACTAGGAAAAGAATAATATCAATGTATGAATTATACACGACATATTGACAGTCATTATGTCAAGGCCGTCATTTATGGCAGAGATAGGAACCTGCAGGAAAACAAACTTACCAAGATACAATCACACCATTTGAAATGTGCATCACTGAAGATCTCTGTCTCGAGCATTCGCTAAACGCACACGTTTTAACAAGAATCAAGGAAAAAAAATCGTGACGTGTCACATAGAATTTCAAATTCTAAAGACATCAACCCATCGTTCTAATTCTTTGTGGCTTCCTTTAAGTGCTTCATATTCCTGTATAGATTTTATAGAATAAGGAGACTTTTGTAGTTTGCTCCTTTAAAATGTTCAGACGTTTCTCGCAGTACTACAAACATTCAGAATTTATGATACTACGTGGCAGCTTTTAATTTTGTTAGGTTGATGTATGAAGATTTACAAAACTGTTCCCCCTGTTATTAGACATGTGGGTTGCTTCCAATATAAATAATGATGGAAAATATCTGTGCATATGAGATTTAACCTCTTTCACATTATATTCTTGGAAGAAATTCCCAAGGGTTGAGAGCACGGTGCCAGAGGATATAAAAAATTTTTATGACTGTTGATATGCTTTTGACAAATTGAAAAATATTTCTTTAAAAATATTCAATTTGGAGTGAACGTAGCTAGAAAGTCAGTTTTTCCCTTATTGTGTTTTCTTTGAATAAGCAATGTAGCAGAACAAGTTAAAGAAGTGAAAGGCATTCCTCTTTACACACTGTTCGGGGCAATTCTAGTGATCTGATTAGTGGGGGTCTAAACAGAGGAGATCGCGGACAGTAACAGTCCCATCTCAGTGGTATCCCGGGTGAAACCAGTGGTGATGGTAGCATGGGAGTGGCACAGAGGACTCCAGAAGAGGGATGTTCAGTTCATTTTGTCAAAGGTCATGACAGAGTGGGCTCCCAGGAGGCGAAAGATGACCATACTACTGTTGGATGAGACAGACCGTATCCAGAATCCCTCCCAACTGTGCCTATGAGCTGTCAATTACACAGTGACCGTCAAAAAATGAACGCTGGTCAGTGAGTTAACCGATTGGAGTCTCAATGTCTTCATTTGACCTGTTGGGAATCAAGTGAGATGGCAATGCAAAGTACTCAGTGACTGCTTTTCGGGGCACGGTGGGGGCTCACAAAAATGGTCTGCTTCATTATCACCAAGAGCCCAATTCTCCCACTTGCTAGAAGTCATATTCAATTGTTAAGCATTTGTCGGATTCCTGCTATGTCCAGGCATTATGCTCCGGGTAGTGGCCCAGGAATAGGGTCCCGAAACCTGGTCCAGCCCTCCAGGGACCTGGGTGGAGAGACTCCCCACTATTGGACAGGAGAGTAAGGGGGACCCGATGCATGGGGAAGGATGGAAGTTGTGTGGCGGGTTTGGAAAATGGTGTCCATGGAATCAGGCTTTCGGGGACAAGAGGATTTCTCCAGGCAGAGAAATAAGGAGCTGGGGGTGGGGGAAGGAGAGGGAGAGGGGAGTGAAGGGGTTCACAGGTAAAGGAGAAAGCAAGAGCAGAAATCATCCTGTCAAGACGAAGGGAAATGATCCACGACGACTACAGAAGTCCGTTACCTCACCCCACGCGACCTGTTCTCCGGTGTGATCCGTTACGAGGAGGAGGGATGTAAGTGACAGAGTTTCGTGTGTGTGTTTTTGTTACAATGCTGTGATATCTGAAAAACTGCTTAATGTTGCCCGGCGCAGTGTTTGATCCAGCGGTCTCTCAGTCTTTCCAACTGGATGCCCATTTCCACTGGTAGCTCCCCTAGGAGACTGAGCTCCACGAGGACAGGGGCCAAGTCTGTCTGAGAGACCGACACTGCTGGACATACACTGGGCACCGGATGACTTGTGTACGTCTCTAAGACAAATTAAAGGGAGTGGGTTCAGATGCTGTGTCTCCCCCCTCTCTGCCCCTCCCCTGCTTGCGCTCTCTCTCGTAAGTAAATAAACGTTTAAAAAAAAAAAAAAAGCGAGCAGCAGGATTGCAAAGTTTTAAGACCCTTGGTCACAATGTCATGCTTCCCTTTTTGCTTTATAGTAGCAGAAGTTTTAATGCAAGGTGTAAATGTCCTGTCTGACAAAGACATGACCGTCGCAAATGTCGACACAGGTTAGCTAAGCTTAATTTCATATTTTATGAGGCAAATTGAAAAAAAAAAAGGTAACAAAAAAACCTGCAATGAGGGAAGGAAACAGGATGCAGTAATAAAAGTCCAGGGGCCGTGGCTTCCAAATGCAAGGGAAATATGGAGGCAAATAATGTGCAGAAAACAGAAGAACGTGCCAGATTCTCATGCTTGGGAGCCTGTTCTGAAATACTGCATGGAATCATTTCTGTTGTTTGTTTTCAGATATCAGGCTGCTAAGGAAAACAGTATGGAAAAAGTGTGCTATGCACAATTACCGATCGCCAAAATAAGGACGACTTAGTAATGTTTCATCAACAGGTATCAGCTTGGAAGTGCACAGTGTGGAGTGTTGTGTATCTGTGTCTTGTGTCTCAGTGGGTCTTGCCATGAGCAGGGGACAAGCCACTCTCCCTGGCAGGTTCTATTTCCTAGACACTTCCTGAGAATTATCTACAGAGCACCTGTAAGTTAAGTTTTCCTAGTGATCTCAAATAAGCGATTTGGTCACTTATCACATTTGCTGCTTTTGATAAATTGCAAAAGAGATACACTGAAGAATGACTTAGGGTTGGTTTTAATATCGACCTGTTCTTGAGTCATGAAGCAAACACACTATGATTTAGCATTCCTGAAAAGCACGTAATCTTCTGAAAGCCGCATATTTAAAAAGGCTCCCAAGAAAATGTTTGCACATGCCACAACAATTATTTGTCTTGGCAATCTCTTTTTTTGGGGCGGGGGATGGTCACAGATGTTCAACTTATGACATGAAGGAAAACAGGAAACTGACTGATACTCTTACTGTGTAAGCACAGAAGCTGTTAGATAGTGATTTTATAGCATGGCTTGACTCAACTTTATAACCCATAATCTGCCCAGAAAGGAAGTGTTGGTGGGTCTGGGCTTGGAAGGGACTAGCTATTTGGACAAAAACGGTTAGTGCTTTCACAGGGAACAGAGCTCAGGGTTCAATGGGAGAGTAAAAGCCAATACTGGACAACCAGGCGGCTGGATTCCCATGCTGCCCTGCGAGGGCACCCGACTCACATTGTACAAACCAAACAGAAACGACGACAACAAAACCCTTCTGGCGGGCACGTATCGTATCTATGAAATTCGTGAATGAGGCAGAGAGAGGATTTTCGTATGTCAATATATTCCATCGTGGGTCGGATCTGCAGTGCACAATGCATAGAAGAAAACCTTAATCACAATTAGGACTGAGATAAGCAAGCACCAATCAGCTAACTTACTTAAAAAAAAAAAAAAGGTATTGATGTCATCACCTCCTCCTAGGTGGGACCTAAAACTTACGGATTCATAAAATTCTAGAGCTAGGAGGGAACTAACCTCCTCTGGGCCGTATGTGCCCGGCAAGTGACGTTCCTGAGGGAAGAGCCCACTGTGGTGTCCCAGGTCCCTCTGATCCACAGCTCAGAGCTCTCCTTTCTGCACTACACGCTCTCTGCTACTTGGCATTCTATTCAAAAACACTTTGGATTAAACACATCCATCTCAGAATTAAACCTCCCTTTTTCCCATTCAACAATTACTGAACCTCTATTCCTTTGTGTGGCTCTTAAGCAGTCATGTATGGACACGTCTTCATTTAGTGAGGAAACATTTTTAACATGACAAAGATCGGGAATATTAACTAATTACCTAATTAAAAAGGTGTATCGTTCCAACCTTTTCCTTTTTTACTTTTTCTTCCTTGAATTCCTTTTGGTATTTGAAAAACTTTTATTCATTTATTTATGCAATAAGCTTGAATTCAATGTTTTTTCCGTTTATTCGTTTTTGATATAGAGACATGGCATGAGTCAGTGAGGGGCAGAGAGAGAGAGAGAGAGACAGAGGGAGACACAGAATCTGAAGCAGGCTCCAGGCTCCGAGCTGTCAGCACAGAGCCCGACGTGGGGCTCGAACTCACAGACTGCGAGATCATGACCTGAGCTGAAGTCAGACGCTTAACCGACTGAGCCACCCAGGCGCCCCTTGAATTAGATTCTGTTTTGCATTTACTTCTGAATGATCTCATGCTTTGGTACGTTTTCTGAACCCATTTCTATGGAATCACAAACTTGGCTGGTAGATCAGTGGTTCTCTAATGGGGGTGGACTCTACCCCCCCCCCCCCATGGGACTTTTGGGAAAGTCTGCAGCATCTTGTAGGCAGAGGCCAGGGATGCCTCCAAACATCCTACAAAGCACAGGATAGTCCCTCACCTTCTCACCCTCCAAAAAAACCCAAAGGTGGAATTATCCACCAAAATAACAACAGAGTTTGATAGTGCTACGGTTCAAGCATGACAATGGCGCCTTGCACTTTCTAGATACTCTTCCTGAGCACGTTACAAATGCATTAGATGCCAGAATAAAAGATTATACAAAATTATTACACCAATAATACCCTTACATGCCATAAATTCCTGAAATACGATGACCGCAGTACAAACTCTATGTGTTTGCTACAACGTGGCAGTTTCTGGAGACGAAAAGTACAGCACCTCACTGGGTGACTGCTGTACGAACCTCATAAGAAGGGAGGGATGGACAGAAAAAAATCAGTTTGTAGCAATGGTCAGTCTTACTGCTGAAGACCAACATCTATGATGGGGAAAGCTATTCTAATTAAAGACCGGGCACCAGGGCTACTTCCTAAGTACCGCCGACGTGCCAGGCGACGTTCTAGACGTCCTCTGTCTCGTTTCGTTCTTCAACACCTAGGAGGGACCCTTACCTGCCACATCCGGCCTGTGAGGCTATGGATCAACAGTTCTTCCCAAGCTCACACAGCTCTACAGGATGGAGCTTGGGTTGAAAGCGAGGCCCACGTGACTGCAGTCCTAGGCCGGTGTCCCCGCCCCTGCCACCTTGTCAATGAGCCAACTCACGATGCAGCATGGAAAGTGGCGCTGCCACCAAGAATCTTGACACCTCGTACTTCAATATTTTGGTACGTGGAACGCCGTTATCTTCATAAATTCTCTTCCTGAGCTCTGACAGGGGTGTCCCGACTTGTTTTCTTTTTTTTTTTAATTTTTTTTTTTTCAACGTTTATTTATTTTGGGGACAGAGAGAGGCAGAGCATGAATGGGGGAGGGGCAGAGAGAGAGGGAGACACAGAATCGGAAACAGGCTCCAGGCTCCGAGCCATCAGCCCAGAGCCTGACGCGGGGCTCGAACTCACGGACCGCGAGATCGTGACCTGGCTGAAGTCGGACGCTTAACCGACTGCGCCACCCAGGCGCCCCGCCGACTTGTTTTCTAGGTGCGGTAAGAATTCCTGCTGTGACAACCGAAAGCGTGTAATGGGGAGTCTTCACCATTATGACATGCGTTTCTTTCTTTTTTCAATGGAATTCATCGGTTTGTTTTCTCTCTTGGGGCAAATGGTCTAGGAATTACGAATCACAAGCCTCTCTCAGTTTTTGGTCTGTGTGCCAACAGTGCGAAGTCCTGGGAAGCAGCAGGGTGGGAGCAAGGAAAGAGCTCTGAGGGAGAAGCAGCTCCCTGGACCAGTTTCACTGCGTTTGGTACCCAATGCAGCACAGGCTACAGGCAGAGAACACGTGTTCGGGCACCGGGCCTCCCGAGAACCAAATGCTCACTTTCCACTGGGTGAGTCAAGTCTAGACTTGACTTCCCAGCCTCCTCCAGCCAGGCATCTCATTTTTGCTTTTACCTTGGGGAAACTCGTCCTTGGACTCTGAGACAGAGTGAAACGGAGGCACCAAGATCATTTCTCCCTAAGTATCTGGCTACTTGATGCGCCTGAGGTCACAAGAATTGCTAATGGGATTTCCATCTGCGTTGTAACTAAGGGGTCCTTTATTCCATGTGTGCTCAGAAGATTAGAACTTTCAGATTTCAGAGCCAATTCACAACAGCAGTAATTTCTCTATGATAAAGGCGGCCCCACAGGTATCAAATAAATATACAACATACTAAGTCCCCCATTACTTCTGGGCACGAACTTGACTTTATGGACTGTGACGTCTCACAGAACTAGTACTCACAATCCACTTGGCTCAAAATGGGTTGAGATAAGAAATAAGTCTGCACAGTGCTGAGTTCGCTAACTTAATCCTCGAAAGAATTTCTTCTCAACAGAGGGAAGAATGAAACTGTAGCTCCCATGCACTCAGCACTTTATTTTCTCACGACAAATCAGACATAAAAATAAAACCTTGGTACAGGAGGAAGCAAGGAATATGTGGGACTAGACTTCACTCTGAAGCACCGTGAACTACAATTCCCCAACAGGGACAAAGGAATAGAAACTAGACTCTTCAAGCTGCCTCTTTCTGCCCTTGGTAAACACATCTATCCAGCTACAGCTATCTGCAGATAAACTCGGGGAGGACTCCATTCAAAGTCACGGAAGCACAAGAATTCTGAACTTGAGCTCGAGGTAGGCTAGCCTTTGAGCATTTCGATTCTTTTTCCCCAGTGACTAGAAGGAGACTAAGGAAACCAGGATGGATCATTAATGATAAGAGAAGTTCAGCATTATTACTACTGCTGGAAAAAAAAATTACACTTGATGTCAAATATGTTAATTTTGAGGATCTAACTCATCTTAAGTCTCTGAAATTTTACCAAAACAACCAAATCTTTTCTGTTCCTTTGGATTTGTCTATTTAATCTATGCTCCTCCTTGGTTTTATTAAATGTCTTAAGGTCAAATTTCCCTAAGAGTGTGTAGAACCAACCGGGCACATATTAGGGAATTTTCGTAGCAGTATAGAAAGCATGAGAAAGTTACTGAGGATGTATCTGGGGAAAGGGAAGAAAAATAATAAGCAAAATATAAAAAGGACACAGATCCACTTGAACCATATGTTTTCAGTAACGACAGAAAACTCTGAAAGTACCAGTAATGCTGTTTAGATGCACTTTAGTGTCAGGGACCCAGAATTTCCTTCCTCTGGAGTTAATTAGTAATAGACACTGGTTCACATTGTTTGAAAATATCATTAATCATCCTGTTTTGTAAAATAATTCTGACCCAAGTGAAACTTCATTTTGGAAAAAAAATGTTAAAGACGCAAATTAAATTATACATGTTATTTTTACCTCCCTTATAAAACTCCAAACTGAATTAAATTCACGAATCTACTATCCAAATAGCTCCCGTCTTCTTGCAGCGATCATGAGCATTTCTACAATGTCACTGCCATGACCAGGGTTTTAACCCTTCCGTTTTTAGCAAAACAGTGGTGTCCCAGAGTTCCGGCTAGAGGCCTGGAATTTTGGATGACTGCATGGAGGCAGAACTGTTCTGTTGCAGCTCCCGAGAACTGGACACAAGGAAAATAACTCGAAGGAGAAACAAGCTTGCAAGGGCTTTAACTTACCCTAAAACAATCAAAAGATGAAACGGAACAGTTTTTTTTTGCTGAGCATTTTATGAAAACAAACCCAAAGCGTCAAAAAGTAAAGATGTCAAAAGGTAAATATATTTTATCTGAAAGGTTCCCGGCTGGGGCGGCGGGGGGGGGGGGGGGGGGGACCATAAAAAAAAAAACCCTACAATAGCTTTTTCTGCAAGGAAAAGAAACCCAGCCAGTGAAACTCAGATTACTGAGTCTGAGAACAAATTGAATATGCCAACATTCTTAGTATGACGCTTCTCACAGAAGAAACTAAGACAGACAGAAGGAAAGCATTTTAAACTTGGAAGCTGGAAGATACTACAATGCACGTAACAAGCAGGCAGAGCAAGGATTATGCAAAGTGAAGGCGGAGACCCATCAGTGTCTCAGCAAAGCAGGGTCCTGGGTTGCAACCAGAATTTGAAAAAGAAAAAGAAAAAGAAGCAATAGAAGGACTATTAGGATACACCCCACACATTAAGAGTAGGAGTGTTGTTCCAGAAGACGCGATTCTGGTTTTGTGTACCTGCACACCTGTGTACACGTGCATTTGTGATAAAAAAGAAAAGGTACTTCAGGCCTCGGGTTTGAGTCAAAACTGCCAAGAGTCACTGGCCCAGACTCTACGCAGATTTCTCATCTAGGAAGGGAAGAGGTAGAAATGCAGGTTTCACTGGTTTCTCACAAGAGCAACGATTTGGGCTTGGCTCTCTTCTGCTCAGGGCTGTGCAAACAGAACAGCGAGCTCACCAGGAACGATGACCCCAATCTCACTTTTATCCGTCATGACATTTGTGTTTAGGGGCAGAGGTGCAACGCTCCTCTCACTGGTCCTGCGGCTGTATTTTTCGGTGTGGAGGCAGGAATGGTCTGCATTATCCTGCCTTCTACGTTTTCTTCAGTATGCGTGACCCGGACAGGAGAGTAAGGTCCCCTGCCTGTCCGATGGGATTGGATCCTGAAAGGACTGGATTTTTTTTTTTAAGTTTATTTATTTTGGGAGAGAGAGAGAAAGAGAGAGAGAGAGAGCGCGAGTGAGCAGGGGAGGGGCAGAGAGAGAGAATCCCAAGCAGGCTCCACACTGTTAGCACAGAGCCCGACGCGGGGTTCGAACTCACAAACCGTGAGATCATGACCCGATCTGAAATCAGGAGTCAGACACTCAGCTGACTTAGCCACCCAGGTGTCCCCAAAGGATTGGATTTTATTTATTTATTTTTTTTAAACATTTTTTTTTTTCAACGTTTATTTATTTTTGGGACAGAGAGAGACAGAGCATGAACAGGGGAGGGGCAGAGAGAGAGGGAGACACAGAATCGGAAACAGGCTCCAGGCTCTGAGCCATCAGCCCAGAGCCTGACGCGGGGATTGAACTCACAGACCGCGAGATCGTGACCTGGCTGAAGTCGGATGCTTAACCGACTGCGCCACCCAGGCGCCCCTAGGATTGGATTTTAAAATAAGAGGGGCACCTGGGTGGCTCAGGCAGTTAAGCGTCCAACTCTTGATTTCAGCTCAGGTTGTGATCTCGTGGTTCGTGGGTTTGAGCCCCACATCGGGCTCTGCTCTGATGGTGCTGAGCCTGCTTGGGATTCTCTTTTCCTCTCTCTGCCCCTCCCCTGTTTGTGCTCTCTCTCTCTCTCTCTCTCTCTCTCTCTCTCTCAAAATGAACAGATAAACTTAAAAAAAAAATTGAGAACACACTGAAAAGATCAATAATTCATATTTACATTTGTAAAAAACTCGAAGTAAAGAAAATAACCTTGAAAAGGAGGGACGAGCATATTTTTTCTTTGGCTTATTTTCAACATGACCTTTTTCTGCTTCGAAAACGAATATAGGGGCACCTGAGTGGCTCAGTCAGTTAAGCATCTGACTTTTGATTTGAGCTTAGGTCACGGTCTCATGGTCGTGAGTTCGAGCCCTGCATCGGGCTCTGCTCTTAGAGCAAGGTGCCTGCTTGGGATCCTATCGGTCTCCCTCTCTCTGCCCCTCCCCCACTCACACTCTCAAAAAAAAATGTTAAAAAAAGTTTTAAATGGCTACATTATTATTAGTGTGGAAATGGAAATTTGGTGTGGAAATTTCTGGAAAATTTGATGCGAAAAACAAATCAGCAGCAACAAATCAGGCAATTTTAACCATATTCATTGTAATCTCTGTTCCTGGCTATCGCTCTGCTGTTGAGAGGAAAGACACCCTTGAGAAGTCCAGGGAAAAAGTAACAAATAATCAGGAGTGCGTCTAATGTTCCCACCGCCTGCCTCTACCCTATCCCTAAGCCCAGCAGGAGCTGAAGCGACAGCCTGGTATGCGTGTCATTTCGTATAAATGAGCCACAAACCCTCAACTGGTCACCTCTCTCTCCTCTGCCTCTCTTGTATGTTCCCAGCCCGGCCTTTTATCTAAAAGTGCGTCCCATTTAGGAAAAACTGCTGATTAAGATATGATTGCTCGCGGGCACCTGGATGGCTCAGGGTGTAATCTCGTGGTTTGTGAGTTCGAGCCCCTACATCGGGCTCGCTGTTGTCAGCCTGTCAGCACAGACCCTGCTTTGGATCCTCTGTCCCCCCCCACCCCCTCCCTGACCCTCCTCCGCTCACACTCTCTCTCAAAAAGAAAAAAACATTAAAAAAAAAAAACGGAATAAAATAAGATTATTTGTTTTATACAGGGGAATGCTAAGTGTATATACACATTCATTATGTTTATTATGCTGGCGAAAGAGAAACGTTAAAACGAGGCTTCGTTACTTGCACAAATTATGTTGCTTGCACATTTGTGAGATGGGCCTGAAGGGCAGACAGGGGCTGCTCCCGCAAGGACAGGGATCCCCATTTATACGCGTCTATCTCTAACATAATGGGTGTCACCCTCTCTAGACACTTTGGTGTCCTGATCGTCTCGGTGAACCTCATCCGGAGCATTTCCCGAAGACTTTTCACATCTCCCAAACAATATTTCATTTTATAGTATTCCATTAAAAGAGCGAGTCATGATTTATAAAGCCACTCTTCCTTTTGGTCCTGTTTTAAGTTCTTCTTCAAAAAGGATCTGCGATGAACTTAAGAATGAAGGTGAGCCAGTCAGTTTGGCCGACTGAGATGATCCCGGGCAGGTTTTTGGAGGGAAGTCAAAAGTCTGCTCTCCTCAACCTTGCCTGGCTACCTGGCAGGTGCTGTCACAAAGGAAATGGAGATGGTGACGTGCGTGACTCGGCATTGACTCAACCGTGTGCCTGACAAGCCTCTTGAGCTATGTCACGCTGCCAGGGGGTCATCAACTCGCCTTTGTATTCGAAGGAGACCATGTAGAGTCAGAAAATGTCTTAGTTTCTCTTGTAGCTAAGTATGGCTACGGGACCAAGGTGATTAAGTACCGGAAGTGGTGGGTGTAACTTCCAGGAAGGCTCCTCAAAAGGGGGTGGGACTTTCTTCCCTCTTTCTGCTGGCTGGGATACAGATGTGATGGCTGGGGCTTGGGCAACCATCGTGGACTATTAGGCATCAGAGAGTCCCTGACGATGGAGGAGCTGTCATTCCAGCCCAGGTTGCCTACCCCAGATTTCTTTTATGTGACAGAGAAATAAACTTGTATTTCCTTTGGGTCCCTTCCTTTCACTGTTGCTGCTATCTGTGGGTGAACCTAATCTTAACTGATGTGTTTGTGAAAACAGAGCCTATTCAGAAATATTAAAGCATTTTTCATTTCAGTTTGCGCTTGATTTCATTCAACAGGATGCAGTGTTTTCTTTCTGTGTACAACAGTAATCCTGGGACTGAACTCAAGGTTCCATATCTAACTTAGAAAAGATGTGAGACTTGCTTAACATTTTGCTGATGAAAGAGCTGAAATTTTAGAGGTTGGCATGTGCCCATAAATGCCCCAAAGCTATGTGATGCAAAGCAATTGGAAAAGGTCTGATCACAAGCTCCAGGCACAGAATTAAGGCCGAAAAGCAGGAAACAGCAGTATGTCAGTGTGCAACAGCACAGGATACACGTGTAGGACTCCAAGGGTTTTCTGCTCATCGGACTTCAAGAACGGTTCTCGCTCTCAATTCCACCTCCTTTGTGTGTGTTACGTGCTAAACAAGGAAATGCTTTTTGGAGGCCAAAAAAAAAAACCTGTTTTTATAGTTGTTTTGACAATTTTTAGAAGTTACATCATTAAATTATTGCCTGACCCTTAAAAAGTAATAACAGGGGCGCCTGGGTGGCGCAGTCGGTTAAGCGTCCGACTTCAGCCAGGTCACGATCTCGCGGTCCGTGAGTTCGAGCCCCGCGTCGGGCTCTGGGCTGATGGCTCAGAGCCTGGAGCCTGTTTCCGATTCTGTGTCTCCCTCTCTCTCTGCCCCTCCCCCGTTCATGCTCTGTCTCTCTCTGTCCCAAAAATAAATAAACGTTGAAAAAAAAAAAATTAAAAAAAAAAAAAAAAAGTAATAACAGTCCACAGTCAACCAAAGCATTCGCGCAATTTTATAAAACAAACCAACAAACCGACAACAACAAAAAGGACTAAACAAGATGGGGGCGGGGCGGAATCAAGAGAAGGTGCTCGGATTGCTGGTGTTTGACATTCAGAATGTTCTTGTGCCTCGACGCTTGAAAACATGGAACAATTTTTTAAGAACCTCATTCACTGGAGCCTAACTGAACACGACAGTGCAGAAGGGGCACTCGGTGAACGAGTAAACCATCCTTACCACCCCTGGAAAGCAGGGGCCGCAGCCCTGGTGTCTCCCAGAGGGTTCTGCAGAGAAAGGCTCAGTGGGTGCACCGGGCCCGACACCGTCAGCTCTTGTCCCTCCATCCGTCACTTCCGCTGGACAGCAAGGCAAAGCCCTGACCCTCTAAACATGACTATTAACATCCAGATTTAGCTCTAAGCAAAGCTAAATACTTGACCACATTCTAACGATGACTGCCAATCTGAGGCTCTGGTCGCAGCCTGTCTCCTAAATTACAGACCCGCATTTCCTCCCTGTCCCCGGCCCCCCAGCTCCCCCTTCCCCGGCACGCAACACGTAAGTAACAGACATTAACATTTGACCACAATTGCCTATTTTCCTCTTACAAAAGCGGTAAACAGCACAGAGAGAGCTGAGGTCGCCCATGCCCGGTCCCCAGTTGGGCTCCCTGCCCCCCCCACCCCCACCCCCGCCGCCAGAAAGGGAAATTCTTACCAACTTGGTGCTTCTCCAGGTCGTGTGTTCGTACTCGTACGTACATACAAAGGCATAAACAACATATAGTGCCGGTTTTGTGTTTTAAGAATGTGTTACGTTGAATTTACAATCCCACAACCTGCTTTTTCACTCAACGTTGTATTTCTGAGACCTTGTGTTGTGCAAATAGCCAGAGGTAAGTCTTCTGGGTTTTGCAGCACCCACATCTTTACCCGCTGACAGAGTCCCTTCCTAGGCAGGGAGCCCCCCTGGACAGGACTGTGGCCCTTCCCCCTCCCTCACTATTCCACCTCAGGAAGGTGGAATGGCTTACGAGAGGGGCAGGGGGGAGGGGGTAAGAGAAACACTACCGTCGTGGGGAGTCCCAGCAGCAATAACTGTGCATCATTCCGGAAGCCTTCATAGATTAGAAACTGTACTGACTCTTCTCCATCACTTAAAAGGATGTTGAAAACATACCTGCAATCTGTCTTCTCTGCCGTGTCTCTGGGCTACCGGACCACTGGTGGTTCCTTAAGCACATACCAGCCTGTCTGCTCGCTCTGTCCTGCTTTATTTTACATCCTAACCATTCTTCACGGCTTGTCTCAAATGCCATCTTCTCAGGCTTCTTCCTAGAACTACTATTTAGAAATGGTCAATTTACCTCCGCTATTAATTGAAAACATTAATACTTCAGATTGGCTCTTAATCCCCTCCAAAATGACTTCATCTCACCATGAGATTCACCCCTCTGCGTCTCATACTCCAGCTACACCGTCCCCAGAATCCACCAACACTTCCCCACCTATGTCCATTTGCTGTTCTGTACGTTCTGCCTAGGACTCCTTTCTCCCCAACTCTGCAGGTCAAGTTCCCTCAGATGTTTCAAGTCAACCTTTCCTGTCTTAAAAATTACACAAGTCACATTCCCTAATTATAAAAGTTTCAAGAATACCAGAAAAATAAAGCATGAAGTAAAAATCGCAAAGACCCCATTTCCCATAGAGAAATAAAAGCAATCATTTGACATACATTTTTAAAAAGGAATCCTGCACCCCACCTGGGGCTTGAACTCATGAACCTAAGATCAAGAGTCATATGCTCTGCTGACTGAGCCAGCCACGCACCCCTGATTTATACCTTCTGTACCTTTTCATTTCCGTTCATGTACAGTACATTTATTTCAAAATTTTCAAAAATGAGAATTCAAAATTTGTTTTGTAACTCCATTTTTTTTTTACCGTATATATCGTGAACATCTTTTCATGTTTCATATAAATCGATTCTTCCTCATAGCCTTGATGTTGTATCAATAATACTAAACTAGTTTTGCTTTTTTTCTTGAAGTTTTAATTTTCACATTAAAATTTTCGTCTATGTTCATTCCAAATATATTGTGTTAAGGGACTATGAGGTTTGTGCTTTAAACTTAACAGTTGGGGTGCCTGGGTGGCTCAGGCGGTTGAGTGCCTGACTCTTGAGTTTGGCTCAGATCACGATCCAGGGTCGTGGGATTGAGCCCCGCATCAGGATCCATGCTGAGTGTGGCGCCTGCTTAGAGTTCTCTCTCTCTTTCTCCCTCTGCCCCCTCTCCTGCGTGTGCGCTCTCTCCCTCTCAAACAAATAAATAAATAGAATTAATAGCCAAATGTCCAAACATCATTTAACCACTGATCCATCCAAAGGTCAATTTGAAGGTCATGTTTGTCAAATTATTAATTTCTACATATAATGGAATAAGTCTACGTAGGGACACGTCAGAGGGTTTTTCGGTATCAACTCTTTGTCAATCCCTCCTTATCACTGTGGCAGAATTACCTTGTTTTGACAGCAAGAGTTAGGTTAAGTCATCCATCGTTTATTCTTTTAAATTTTTTGTCTATCCGCATGCATTTATTTTTACAGAGTCTAGACCATGTTATTAATTTAGCCATGAAGTTCACTGTCCTGTATAGCTTCACCTGGTAATGATAGACTACAGCACAGTATAATACTGGATCGCTTAGGACGGCATGGCATGGTACACCACCCTAATTTTGTATGTTGGTTCGACACAGGAGAATTTTTATTGTTTAACATGGCTTACTGCCATCCAAGAACACGGGGAGACCTCCCATCGACACAGGTCTTGCGCTGTGTCTGTCAATAAAACTTCATAATTCTTTTTTCTCCATGCTCATTTCTTGTTACATTTATTCCCAAGTACTTTATTGTTTTGGGGACACATAGAAGTAGGATATTCCCATTACAGTATCTAACTTTTTATTGCTGATCTGAAGGGAAATTACGGACTTTTACATATTTATATTGTATCAAACTATTCAACCAAAACTCTGTCTAAAAGAAATATTTTAAATTTCCTAGTGATGTAATCATACTGCATATAAATCAAATATTAGTCTCCTCTTCTTCAATTTTTTAATTTTGTTACTGTTCTTGTTTCATTACACTGGCTAGGACTTCCAGAATAAAGACAAATCACAGTGGTGATCAGCATTCTTGTCTTGTTTCTTTAGGACTTTAATGTTTAATATGACGCTGATCGTTACTTTCTCTTTTATAATTCTATTTCAATTCTTCTTTTGCATGAAGTTTTATTCCACTGAGATGCCTTTTTCATCCTCAAAGTTACTTCTTTACTCTGCCTTATTTTGAACATGATACTCAAGCACTTTGTAAGCAACCACAACTCTCTTAAACCTTGGGTAGTTTTTCAATTGGCATTTCTTATATCAAAGTATTAATGCATCAAACAACATTTATGGTTGAAGCTGGTAAGAGAGGAGGATTTTAGAAAGCAGTAAGAATCAATGTTTCTTTCCCTGCTCCCCAAAAGATGTGAAAATTAGGTCCACAAAAGACTCAAACGTTCCTTACCCAATTACCAGTTTCTTACTATTCCTACTAGAAAATCTACTGTTTTCTTTGAATAAGAACAGTATAATCTTGTAATTATACCAAACACTGCTCCAAGTTTAAGACAACCTCATGGAAGTACAATTTTCTTTCTTTCTTTTTTTAAAAAAAAATTTTTTTTTTTCAACGTTTATTTATTTTTTTGGGGACAGAGAGAGACAGAGCATGAACGGGGGAGGGGCAGAGAGAGAGGGAGACACAGAACCGGAAACAGGCTCCAGGCTCTGAGCCATCAGCCCAGAGCCCGACGCGGGGCTCGAACTCACGGACCGCGCGATCGTGACCTGGCTGAAGTCGGACGCTTAACCGACTGCGCCACCCAGGCGCCCCGGAAGTACAATTTTCTAAACTATAATTTATATATTAGGTAAGGGTAATTTTACTCTCAGCCAAAATAGGGTAAAATAATAGTCCTACAGTGGAAATTTACAAGTTATTGCACACTGGATCTTAATAAACTCCCTAAAATAGTCTATGCATTTTGTGAACTTCAGACCTCCAACTTTAATCTCTGGATCACATTTTAAAATCATTTTATGTTAATATACATGCCACTAATCTCTGCAAAACATGTTTTGACAAGAGCCTATTTTAACTCCACATTTCATGATGGTAAGCCGGATTACATGACGAGCACATTATTTAGAATATACATAAATCTTAACTAGGGATGGGCTAGATAGCTCATTGAAAATAAATTTGCATTTTGTAAACGTAAACAGTCAAGGTCAGGTTAGACATTCCGAAAGTTCAAAACTTCTTTCAAAACTTTCCCCAGGGGTGCCTGGGTGGCTCAGTTGGTTAAGCGTCCAACTCTTGATTTCGGCTCAGGTCATGATCTCACGGGTTCGTGAGTTTGAGCCCCGCATCGGGCTCTGCGCGGTCAGAACCTTGGTATTCTGTCTCCCTCTCTCTGTCCCTCCCCCGCTTGCTCTCTCTACCTCTATCAAAATAAATTAAAAAAAAAACTTAAAAAAATATTTCTTCTAATCAATACATACTGAAATTCATATTGTGTAATATAAAATACTTTTATATCAAAATTAACATAGTATTGCTTTTTGAAATTATACGTATAAGTTTGTAGTCCATACAGGTCAGTCAAATTTGTTATAAAAAGAGGGAAGGGCGTGTTAAGTTTAAGAATGCATTAGGGCACAACACCTGCTCAGTCACAGAGCTGATAAGGACAGAGCTGGAATTTGAACCAGGGCTGTCCCTAGAATCCATGTCTGTAATTCTTATACTCTGAGATGAAAAAGTCATGGACTGTTCCCTTCCCTGCCTCTAGGGAGTTCTCTCAATTGGGAAATTTACGTGCTATTTACGGAGAAACTGAGGACACAGCCTGCTGCGAAGAGAAGGGACACTCCAGCAAAGACACACACAGGACAGGGCCACCGGGAGGAGAGTCAGGAGAGGCGTGTGTTCAGAAAGAGCTTTAAGGAAGAGAGGAGTGCTGTGCGATGTGGCTGACAGCCGAGCAGGATGAAGGGTAAGAACGGACCATCAGAGCATGAGCGAGAACAGACCCCCAAGTAAAACAGTGAAAGAAGGAGAGTTCTGCACAAAGACAGCCACGGTCTAGATAAGCCACGGTGAGTGGCAGTGCAGCGATGGCAGGGAGGGGTGGGGACGTGCACAGCAGAAAAAGAAACAGTTTGGAGAATGGCTCCTTCCAGAAGCGTGGTGGACCTCTGGACTCTGCAAGGTCTCAAGAGCTAAAAACTAAGAGTAACTCGTCTTCGTAGGATTACAACCCGTCTTAACAAAATGTTTTTAATGTTTATTTTTGAGGGGGGAGGCATGTGCGAGGCAGAGGAGGGGCAGAGAGAGGGAGACAGAAGATTCGAAGCGGGCTCTGCACTGATAGCACAGAGCCCGACGCGGGGCTCGAACCCACGAACCTCGAGATCATGACCTGAGCCGAAGTCGGATGCTTAACCGACTGAGCCACCCAGGCGCCCTGGATTACAACCATCCTTTAAAAGGAGATGCCCACGTAGAAGTAGGGAAATATTAAAGCAAAAAGTGAATTATCTTTGCACGGACATACTGGACATAATTTGAATTTTCTTCCTCACTCATGAAAAGTTTCTGATTCTTCTATAATGATTAGAGTATTACTTTAACAAACAAAAGTTACATATACGTGGGAGGTCCTCAACACATTTAAATTTTCCCTGGTGAAACTCTTGCACAAGTGCACCGGGAAATGAGTGCAAGGGTATTGGACCTATGCAGATTCTTCAAGTTGGCTAAAGGCAGCATCTACTAAATGGTTTAGCTACTCTATTTTTTCAAATCGCAAAATGATTTGCATCCTGCCTCTCTCCCCTTGGCAGTGATGGTCTTTCCCAAATAAGAAGCCGAATCCCTCATGTTTTGATTAGCATCCCTTTTGGCACCAAGAGTAGATTTGAGATGATAAATATGCCAGTTGAATTTCAGACCATATGTTTTTAATTTTAATGTTTAATGCCACTGCAAAGTCGCTCCGCATTGTTTCTCAACAATGTGAGTTTAAGTATCTTCGGCTCTTTTGCGATCCAGAGTCGCACAAGGCTGAGGCAAGACAGGGAGATGTGCTGGGATGCTATCGTGCATTGTGGATCTGCTGGGCGCCCGGCTTTCTTCCTGGTAACCACAAAAAACTTCAAACAAGGCCTTCTAGAAGGAATTCCCTAAGAAGGAGGGTATCTGAAGCAATCCAGTCCCCTTAGATCTCTCAGATGCCCTCTGGATGGTCCCGACGCCTCTGTATGACAAGGGAGAAGCAATAGTGTTTCCCATTGGCAGAACTCAAATCCCTCTGTGGGTTTCATATGAGGTTTTTTGTTTTTTTTTTTTAATGTTTATTTATTTTTGAGAGAGAACGAGAAAGAGAGAGCACGCAAGCGGGGGAGAGGCAGAGAGAGAGGGGGAGAGCCAGCATCCAAAGCAGGTTCCAGGCTCGGAGCCGTCCGCGGAGAGCCTGATCCGTGATTTGAACTCACAGGCCGTGAGATCATGACCTGAGCCAAAGTTGGCTGCTCAACCGACTGAGCCACCCCAGCGGCTATTTTTCCCTTGAAAACGAATTAATATTTGTGAAGAATTATCTTAAACGTAAAGATCCGTAGCACCCCAAGGTGATAATAATGGCCAGCATCCTCTGTTGAGTGTGCATCTGCGTGTGCCTTTTCCAGCATTGCCGCACCTCATCCGCGGAGCAAGCCTCACGGTAGGTATTGTAGAAACTGTGATTTAGGGAGGTTAGGTGAGCTACCCAAAGACATGTCCAGCCCATGGAGGAGGACATTCAAACGTAGGCAGCTGATGAGTGTTCTGGTTTGCTTTGCATAGTCGCTGAAAAGATAATATGCGCCCCTAAGTTTACCGTAGCCTTGTTTTCAATAGCCACGATAACGGAAGCAACTCTAGCGTCCATCGATGGATGAATGGGTACAGAGACGTGGGGTGCGCGCGCGCACGCACACACACACACACACACACACACACACACACAGGAATACTACTCAGCCATAAAAAGGAATAAACCTTGCCATTTGCCACCACACCATGGATGGAGCTAGAGAGTATAATGCTAAGTGAAATAAGGCAGTCAGAGAAAGACAAATACCGTATGATTCCACTCATACGTGGAATTCAGGAAACAAAACGAACAACAACAACAAAACCCAGACTATTAAATATAGAGAGCTGGTGGTGGCCACAGGGGAGGTGGTGGGGGGATGGGTGAAACAGGGGAAGGGGATTAAGAGCACACTTCTCCCGAGGAGCACTGAACGACGTATCGAACCGCTGAAGCATTATATCGTACCCCCGAAACTAATATAACGCTGCATGTCAATTACACTTGAAAATAAAAGCAAACATACAAACAAACAAACCCAGGCAGCTGGAGCCTGCAATCGAGTACGTTTGGCTGCTCTGAGGAAAATCATCTCCATTATCTTGATTTTTCAGTGTATATAGCAGAAAACGACCTATAAATGGTTGGCGCCCAAAACAGGAACCCAAAAATGTTAGGGCAACTGAACAGTACTCAAACTGAATTCCACCAACGCTTTGAAAGATCGGGTTGTAAAATTTGGTGAGTGTTAATCAACAAATCCTAAGTTTAAAACAAAAATTATGAAAGAGTTGACACACACAGAAGAATACACGTAAGTTGGCAGCAATAATGAAAAAGTCTGAACATCCAGGACAGTGGGCACTTCGTGGGAAGGCAGAGAAATGGGGCCATGACTTTTCATACTTTACTATCCCAAAGGCACCACGGAGAAAAGCAAATAGAAACCAGGCTTCTCATTAAAAACTCCTCAATTACTTTAGTGGAAGAAAGGGATGAATGTTTTGCAATTATTTCATACTCATTGGTTTTGGATTCTTCTTCTGCAACGCAATTCTAGAAAATTGGTGATCACCACGTACTCCTTTTTCTGCTGAGCGAGAGCATTAAAGATCTAAAATTTCTGCTATCTTCACGAGTAAAGGTTCTTTCTTCCTTATCCCAAACATTTGGGGATTTGATTTACATTCAAAGAACATATCAGCAATACAAATAGTAATCAAATAGAGAACCCGAAAGCATTGCACGTGAAGATTGTTTTATTCAAAGTATCTTGCGAGACAGAAAAGTAAATAGACCGGAAAATTTAACCCTTTCTTTTCAAAGGTCCGCGGGACCTTTTATGATAAATGTTCGGAACTGGACAACACAGGGTCAGCACAGGTCACGTCTCCAAAAACCAGGTCCCGCTGCCAAGGGAAGTTCAGCATCAGCAGGTCAACGGTCAGGGACAGAAAACATGTGTATCCCCTTCCTGCAGAAAGTGCTGGTCTCCAAGGCTGATGAGCAGTGCCAGAGAAACCATCTGTTAGGCTGCTCTTCTCTGAGGAGGCAGAAGGGGGAAGGAACCCTCGCGCTGCCAGAATAAGTGGATTAAAAACCAGCGCCAGGGGCGCCTGGGTGGCTCAGTCGGTTAAGCGTCTGACTTTGGCTCAGGTCATGATCTCGCGATTCATGAGTTCGAGCCCCGCGTCAGGCTCTGTGCTGACAGCTCAGAGCCTGGGGCTTGCTTCGGATTCTGTGACTCCTCTCTCTGCCCCTCCCCTGCTCACACTCTGGGTCTCTCTCTCTGTCTCTCAAAAATAAATGTTAAAAAAAAAAAAAAAAAAAAAAAAGCAGCTCTAGATACAAGTCCCAGCACCTGCACTGGCCTTGGTCACCTCAGGGCATGGGATGAGGGGAGCTGAACTTCTAACTGATTTAAATCTATTGAGCTGACAGCCACCTCTGAAAGAACCACCAAGGAAGAAAAACTTTCACAAATGGTGAACTCAAGAAACGGGACAGCATAAACATAAACTGCGAGACAATTAGAGACCTAAATGTAAGTGGCAACATTTTATAAGCCAATACAGATTTATAGAGTATCTTTATGATTCCAAAAGCAGGAATCGTGAAGAGAAAGGACGGAAAAAGAAAAGGTACAATGAACACATTTAAAAGATAAGCCAGGGGCGCCTTGGTGGCGCAGTTGGTTAAGCGTCCGACTTCAGCTCAGGTCACGATCTCGCGGTCCGTGGGTTCGAGCCCCGCGTCAGGCTCTGGGCTGATGGCTCAGAGCCTGGAGCCTGTTTCCGATTCTGTGTCTCCCTCTCTCTCTGCCCCTCCCCCGTTCATGCTCTGTCTCTCTCTGTCCCAAAAATAAATAAACGTTGAAAAAAAAAATTAAAAAAAAAAATAAGTAAAAGATAAGCCACACATGGGAGAAGATATTTGTAACGCATAACGGCCAAGTGTTCATGTTCAGAAAATATGACCCCTAACATCTTACTCCTAGGAACAGACCCTCCACGACTTTTATGCTTATTTTCAGAGACCTAAATGATAATGTTCCCAGTAGCATTATTTGTAACAGGGTACCAAAAGGAATCTCAGTGCCCCTGAAGGAAGAACGCACAAATTTATGTGCTATATTCATGCCACGGAAGACTGCCCTGTGGGGCGGATGAGGCTTACTTGATCACAGTTACTTGGATAAATGCGGAAATGTAAGTTGAACAAAAATAGCACGCCTCCTGCTTTTGAGTGGCCTACGACTTTTTCATTCTCTTTACTTTTTTAAAAAACATTTTTTGAATGGTTGGGGAAATAAAAAGGAGGAAAAATACTTCACCGCATGTGAAAATTACATGAAATTCACATGTCAGAGCCCATGAATAAATCAATCTATTGGAAACCAGCTTCCTTTATTCGTGTAGGCCTTCTCTACGGCTGCTTTTGCAGTTGAATATTTGCAGAGAGGCTATGACTCACAAAACCCAAATTATCGGTCTTGCCCTTCGCAGCAAAAGTTTGCTGAACGCTATTGCAGCACAATGCAGATAGTAAGATTTATTAATGTATAAAATGCTACAATCACATGCTGTATATCCGTGGTTCTCAAATTTATGTGCTGAGGTATCCTGAGGCACCACACTGAACTCAGAGGACCCGTGGGTTTTCAATTTTGGAAGGAAACTCGGTAACACTCGACATCTGTTGAACCCTATAAGTTCTACCACTTCGAGGTACTTCGTGGTCTCAATTTTAACGCTCCATGGTCCTTTCAATGACATCATATATTTGTGGAGCCAAATTTTTGGCAGCTGCTGCAGTAAGAGCAGGAATGGTGTGAAAACCAATGCGGAACAGGAAATGAGCTCTGAAGTGTGGCCCAACCTCAAGGAATGAGAAGTTCAGTGCTCAACAAGGACCCACATCTTATTAATAAGCTACAGTGGCTATTTTATTTTATTTGTTAAAAATGTGTATTTATTGGGGCGCCTGGGTGGCTCAGTCGGTTAAGCGTCCGACTTCGGCTCAGGTCACGATCTCACGATTTGTGAGTTCGAGCTCCGCGTTGGGCTCTGTGCTGACAGCTCGGAGCCTGAAGCCTGCTTCCGATTCTGTGTGTCCTTCTCTCTCTGCCCCTTCTGAACTTGTGCTCTATGTCTCTCAAAAAATAAATAAATGTAAAAAAAAAAAAAAATTAAAAAAAACAAAACAAAGGTATTTACTTATTTTGAGAGAGAGAGAGAATGAACAGGAGAGGAGCAGAGAAACAGGAGGAAGAGAATCCCAAGCAGGCTCCGTGCTGACAGTGTAGATCCTGATGCAGGGCTCGAACTCACAAACCGTGATATCATGACCTAAGCTGAAATTAATTAAGTCAGACGCTTAACCGACTGAGCTACCCAGGCGCCCCTATGGTGGCTATTTTTTTTTTTATTATTTTTTTTAATGTTTATTTATTTTTGAGACAGAGAGAGACAGAGCATGAACAGGGGAGGGGCAGAGAGAGAGGGAGACACAGAATCCAAAGCAGACTCCAGGCTCCGAGCTGTCAGCACAGAGCCCGACGCGGGGCTCAAACTCATGGACCGTGAGATCATGACCTGAGCTGAAGTAGGACGCCCAACCGACCAAGCCACCCAGGCGCCCCATATGGTGGCTATTTTAAAATGAAATAATATTTTTCTTTCAATGTGTATGTATCCTTTTTTTTTTTTCCAGACAGCTACTAAGTTGTCAGGACATAAACATCCAGGAAGTTGCTCGGACCTAACTACTTAATAAATGGAAACATTAGGTATTTCTCTTGGCCCAACATGCCTTAGGAAATAGTTGCTGCGACACAACATGAACAGAGAAGGTCCGAGAATCTCTGTTGTAGATATTTTGTGGATACACACTTATGTAATAAAAGCATAAACTCTTCCCGGAAATGATAATCCCTAAATTAGGATAGTGGCTTCTTCTAGAAAAGTGCAAAAGGGAATGAGATTAGGGAGGGACTCACAGGGACCTCAACTCTGTGTCTAATGTTTTATTAAAAAAAAAAAAAACGGCGTGCCTGGGTGGCTCAGTCGGTTGAGTGACCGACTTCAGCTCAGGTCATGATCGCACGGTTTGTGGGTTCGAGCCCCGCGTTGGACTCTGTGCTGACAGCTGGGAGCCTGGAGCCTGCTTCGGATTCTCTGTCTCCCTCTCTCTCTGCCCCTCCCCCACTCATGCTCTGTCTCTGTCTCAGAAATAAATAAACATTAAAAAAAATTTAAAAAAAGCAAAAAAACACTAAAGCATTCACAGCAATATGTTGTGGTTCTGACACAGCTGAGTGAGTGATGGGAACACAGGCATTTATTATACTAATGAGCATATACTCCTGGATACTGTATACTCAGAATATTTCATTTTTTCCCCCCACTTATTTTTTTGAGGGCAGAGGAATGGCTGGTGAAAGAAGGGAGGGCGTCTTGACACAAAAGCATGGGAAGAGGAAGGTGGGCTGGAATAAAGAGCGGCAATGAGAGCGAGGGCGAAAGAAATTAGGTCTCAAGGTACATCAGAGAAATCCGAACTTCCGCGACCACGAAAATCGCCTTCTCTTACTGGGCTTCCTGAACACAGCGGTTAAAGAACAGCACTGGTGATTAGGAGTTTCCCGAAGGTTAGCACGTGACCAATACCTCTGCACTTCCTGTCCTTGCTTTAATTACGGATACAATCATTAGAGGAAAAAAAAAAAAAAGTGGGAGGTATCCTAACAAAAGTAGAGCCTAGGCTGAGATCTGTGTTTCTAAATAATGTAAACAGAGTGAGGTCTGGGACAATTCCAGCTTAGAAAGCTGGAAGGCTACTTGACATCAGATTTTTTTTTTTTTAATTTTTTTTTTTTTTCAACGTTTATTTATTTTTGGGACAGAGAGAGACAGAGCATGAACGGGGGAGGGGCAGAGAGAGAGGGAGACACAGAATCGGAAACAGGCTCCAGGCTCTGAGCCATCAGCCCAGAGCCTGACGCGGGGCTCGAACCCACGGACCGCGAGATCGTGACCTGGCTGAAGTCGGACGCCCAACCGACTGCGCCACCCAGGCGCCCCGACATCAGATTTTTTTAAAGGGTGGGTGAAATTCTCAGAATGTTTAGTTTGGTCTGGTTCTCTTCTCTCCAAAATGAAAGGATATTTAAAATTTGATGGCAATGAAAACGGAAACAGACAATACGCTGGTGACTGGGGGGCAACTGCCAGCGGAGGTTCCTGAAGCCCAGGGAGTAAGATCTAAACGGTTTGCAAAAGGGGCATGGGACAAGAAAGAGGACCGTTAAGAAGATGCAACTCAGTAAAGAGAGATGAGAAAACCACTGCAGACAGAGTCAAGTGATGATGTGCATAGGCTTTGGTGCAAGGGGGGCCCTGAGGTTGTATCCTCCATCACTGACTGGGTGAATGTCAGAGGACACAGTTTGTAATCTCTCTAGGCTTCAGTTGTGTCATCTGTAAAACAACGATACCAGCACCCACCCCACCGAATGGTCTCAGGCCTCAGAGGGAATGCATATGGCGACCGGGCTGGGATACAGGTCTGGAGCTCGGGAACCCGCTCAAAGCATGGCAGTGTTTGTAACGAACATATTAATGAGGCCTTGTTTCCCAATCTTTGTCGGTTTGGCTTGGAATGACCATGGTTATTTATTCTGAACTCTAAGTCCTCATCGTGAAATGTTCAGGGCAAAGCTCAGTGGATGATTCAATGGGGCATTGGTCTAACGTGCCCTTTTGCTGTACTGTCTTCTTGTGCTTATGTACCCAGGCGGCGTGTGGAGAACCCGCTGTGGGTTTGTGTTCAGGTGACAAGGAGACACACAGTCAATTTAGGCAACATCTTGACCAGCACTTTGGAAGAGGGCACTGAACGTCAAATGTGGGTGGAACTTCAAAAGCCACCAAATCTTCGTATAGGTCATTATTAAGCAAGTATGGTGAAATGGCGCATGGTATCCATTGGGCCACGAGAAGAAGGCCCTGAGTCTTTATCTTTTTTGGGTCGTGGACACCTTTGAAAATGTAATGAGAATCAGGAAGCCCTTCTGTTGAAAAAAAAAAAAAAATACAGGGGTGCCTGGATGGCTCAGTCGGTTAAGTGGCCAACTCTTGCCTTCGGCTCGGGTCATGACCTCAAGGTTCATGAGATCGAGCCCCGCGTTGGGCTCTGCGCTGACCGTGTGGAGCCTGCTTGGGATTCTCTCTCTCTACCCCTCCCCCACTCTCTCTCTCTCTCTCTCTCTCAAAATAAATAAACTTAAAAAAAAACACACCATATATTTATGTATATAATTCTGTATTTAATTATGGGAGGGATGGCTGGTAACCACCAGTTAAGAACTCCTAGCTATAAAGACGTACAAGCATATGCTGAATTCCAGAGTGAAGGAAAGGTATTCACTCGAAATGGGAATCAAGACCAAATTAAGAAAACAGAAAGCAAATTTAAAAAACCAAGGATCCTGTGTAAGTTTGAAATCCTTACAAATAGTTTAAAAATGAGATAATTTATTAAAGCCTAGAAACTCAATATTGTTTTCTTTTTCTTTCTTCTTCTTTTTAAAAATATAACCCATGATTAGGGTTTGATGCCGAAGAAATGTTTGCTTTCATAGCAATGAATGGCGGTTAAGTGGACTCCCATGAGGACTACTGGCTAAAGGAGAAATAGAGATAGCGATCACGGGGACCACAGCATGGTCCCCCAAATTCTCATGGACTATTCTGATCAAGTCTGAGAAATTTGCGCAATTACATTTGACTGGTGAAAAGTGTGGGTTTGAACTGGGTAGGTTCACTTATATACAGATTTTCTTTTCGATACAGTACTATAAAAATCTTTTCTTTCCCTTATGATTTTCCTAATATATTTTTTTAACATTTGTTTTTGAGAGACAGAGTGAGACAGAGCAAGGGGTGGGGGGGTAGGGAAAGGGATTGGGGGGAACACAGAATCCGAAGCAGGCTCTAGGCTCTGAGCTGTCAGCACAAAGCCTGATGCGGGGCTTGAACTCACAGACTGCAAGATCGTGACCTGAGCCGAAGTTGGCCGCCCAACCAACTGAGCCACCCAGGCACCCCTCCCTTATGATTTTCTTAATACTATTTTATCTAGCTGGCTCCACTGTAAGGTTACAGTGTATGATACATACAATACACAAAATATGTGTTCGTTGACTGTGTTTGGGTTCTGGTCAACTGTAGGCTATTAGTAGTTAAGTTCTGGGGAGTCCAAAGTTACATGTGGATTTTCAACTACGCAGGATGGAGGTCGGTGCCCTAACCCCCAACTTGTTCGAGAGCCAACTGTAATCAAATAAACTTCACTCGATTTTAAGTCTAAATGGAATATTGATTCCATTATCTTGGAATAATTATTGCAGAGTAGACAAAATAATTCCCTTCCTGTGTGTGTTGGGACACAGAAATATCTTAGACTAAACGTACTTCATGAAACCTGCAGTGTGGGGAAAATTGTAAGAGATGCCCGTCATCTCTGAAGGTTCTTCATTCCTCAGTATGATACCTAATCTCATACGTGTATTGTACTTCTATCGAGATTCTCTTTACGGGCTTATCTCTCACACCACATTGTAAATTACTGGAGGCCAAGAAACATGTCCTACATATCTGATTCCAAGCTTCTACTATATATTACTTGACATATAGCAGGAGCTCAATGAACGTGTACTCAAGTAAATTATTCCAAAGGACTTAAATAAAGCTTCAGTTACTTCTACATAGAACTGAAATTGCCAGATCATTTGCCCACTTTCAGTCTGACCCAGAAATTCTGTCAGATTGCTCTTTCTCTGTGAATTACCCTTTCAAACCCTTTGCCCATTTCTCTACTGGATTACTTGCTTTAAAAAAATCAATCTATAATCCTTGGTGGTTTATATATACTCCAATTGTTAGTCATTTGTCTATTACCTCTGCAAATGTTTTTTCATACGCGCTCTCTTGTTTTTTAAATCCCCTATCTTTTATCAGACACAATTTACTTTTATTAAAAAAATTTTTTTTAATGTTTATTTATGTTTGAGACAGAGAGAGAGAGAGAGAGAGAGAGAATGCACACATGCACGAGTGAGCGGGACAGGGGTACAGAGAGAGGGAAACGCAGAATCCAAAGCAGGCTCCAGGCTCTGAGCTGTCAGCACAGAACCTGACGTGGGGCTCGAACTCACAGACCGTGACGTCATGACCTGAGCTGAAGTTGGACACTTAGCTGACTGAGCCACCCAGGTGCCCCCACAATTTATTTTTAAATATAATCCAAATTATCAATCTTCTTCTTCTAGGTTTGGGCTTCTTACACAGTAAGAGAGACAGACTTCTATAAACAATGACTCTTCTAAGGGCGTACATTTTCCCACAGGCTTCAGATAAACCTAGGTCTCCTGCATTTATCTTCCTTGAGACGATGTTAAAATGGGGCTCTTTTCGTTTCCCTTTTGTTTGAAGCCCCCAAACAGTGTCAGTTGTTCTCGCACTAAAGGCTGATACTAAACCTAGCAACATTTGCAAAGACATTGTTTGGAAACAGATTCTGCATCCTTTAGCCCAACAGCTCCCTTGAAGTTTCAAAGTTAGAAGCCACGAAAGGATTTCTTCAAAGAAAATGATCAGTGTGCAGAGTCCCACTGCCCACCCCCCGGTGGAAAGGGTGCAGATCTAGAGAGTGAGGCTTTAGAAGCAGGACTGGAAAGGCTCACTGGGGCAGAGACCCACAGTGGTCGACTGGGGATGAGTAAGCGTGCAGGCTGAAAGGAAACAGCCCCTGGCAAAAGAACAGAGACTCAAGTGAGACGTGTAACTGTACTCCCACCAACGGGAAGAACACGGGTTGAAGGTCTATGATGCCTGGAGATCAGGTATTGAATTAGCAGCGGGACTGTCTAAAAAGGATATTGCCCGGAGGGTTTCTGCCAAGAGTGTGGGTCCTCTGCTGGAAGAGACCGGATGGGTACCACTGAATGTCAAAGCTTCAACCTTGGAGGGGCCAGAGGCAGACTAAGGGACTAAGGACAAGATGATGGGGGACAGAGAAGAAGCCACCTTTCCCTTCCCGTTATCGGTCAAAGGCAGGTCCAACGTAAGAGAGAGGAGAAGCTTAAATATGAATGAAAGTTGGAGTTTTCTTATTTTTGTGCGAGACGGCACACACGCTTTTTAAAATTAAAATGAGACTATTCTTATGGCAGAAAGTGATGAGAGGAATTAAAAAATTTTTTATTTAGAATTTCAGTTTCGCAAGATGAAGAGTCCTTGAGATGGATGGTGATGATGGTTCTGTAATAACACGGAAGCATTTGACTACTGATTGGTACACTTGGTCATGGCTAAGACGATCAATTCTATGTTAGATGGATTCTCCCACAGTTAAAAATAAACTCACTAACCAAAGGAAAAGAAGACACAAAAGAAAAAAAGGGAAAGTTAACCTTTATTAGTCACGTATCGGCGACGGAGAGGATGATAATAATAAGTGGTTTAGAATTGCTGAGTCTCACCCCACGTCAGGCGCTGTGCGAGGGCTTAGCGTGCACAGTCTCACTTAAACCTGATTTCAAAGCTGTGAAGCGAGTCTTATATAAAGCCCTATTCTACAGATAAGGAAACTGAGGCTAAGAAGGGTTAAGTTACCTGAAGTGACCCAACTTGAAAGGAGCCAGATACCGACTCTTGAGCCGGTCCCCTAAACCATCTGGCAGGGGACAGATTTCCAGCACTGACTTCTCCCCCGCTTACAGCCCCTTAAGACTAGAAGAGATCACAGAAATCATCAGCGAAATCACTGACACTTCCCTGGTCCTCCATGGTTTACACAGCAATTCCTCATTTGATAGTACTCATTAAATTACTGCCAGGTATTCTATTATCAAAAGAGGAAGGTGAACCCTGGAGAAGTTAGGTAACTACCAGTTAGGGTCATGATCCCACAGCTTCGATCTCAGGGTCACGGCTGCCCATCCACACGCAATTCCTCGTCCGGTCCAGTTTCTCACTTTTCACGTGAGAATGTCTCCCAGGGACACGCCCAGAGAGGCTAATGGTGTGTCCAAGGTCACACGGGAAGCTAGTATGTTTTGCACGCCCCCTCAGCATACACCTTTAAAGATGCTTTGCCACGGAAACACATATTCTAGAAATAAATGAGGACAAAGTAAAGATCGGTACGGAGAGCTCTGTTGGCACAAAACAGAATGCTTTCTTCTAGAAGCTCTTTTATTTGTGGAGTGGATGCGTCAGGACCACCACTTCACAGAAGCACCCCGCTTTTCAGTGCCTGCCCTGTGCAGACTCCTTGTCCATTAGCTCTGCAATTATGCTGTGATCGATCGAGCAAATCCATTTCGACGGCATGTCTAGCCAGTCTTATAGTGGATTTGGTACCCCAGCAGCCAAGTACAGACCCGGAGGAATGAACCACATAAATTCTCATTTGATCCCGACTGCATGCCTACAGGGAGTTCTTAAAAACAGTCTCAACAACCCTGAATGAACTTTATAATGGCTGGGCAGAAAAGTGCAGGGCTCAGAACCTTTTCTAGTGAAAGAACTCACTTCTCTGAGGTCGATAGGAGGCTCGTGATTAGCGCGAAAGCTGCGACCGTGAGACTTAACGATTACCAGCACCAACGTGGCGAGTGGAAATCACCCGTTGGCGCGTGAAGATCTGCCGGTGCGGTCTGTCTGATGCCAGATTCTGGCGCTTAGACCAAGACTCCTTGTTAACTGTTTGTCTTTTGTTGCCGTAACCTCGCGGGGGGCATCGGGGCAGCAGTGCCAGAGCCCATTCTACGGCAGTCGCCCCCCCTTTCTGTCTGGAACGGCCAATGGAAACCAAAGAGAAGCAGACACCGCCAAGGGGAGCTTGGCAGCAGCAGAGAGTGTGAAGTCCTACCAGTGAAATCTTCCAAGTCCATGGGCGGCAGTCTCCCCTCCGTCAGACACAAACTAATCCTCCGATTTGAGGAAGAGCAAACTGATTTCTACTGCTAATGACGGCGGACGTTTGGTGAGTACTTCTGTTACTCACACACAGGATGACAACTCCGTACCTACGCTCCACGAAGGCCGGGCCGGGTCTGTTTCGCTCATCATGTGTTTCCAGGCTCCGAGTGGCACGCCCTGCACATGCCAGGTTCGCGATAAATATTTGCTGAATGGATCAATCATCTCACTTGGTTCTCATAACTCTATGAGGTTTGAAACCATGTTGCAATCACCGCTTTACAGATGAGAAAACTGAGGCTCAGAGGGTCGCTAAAAATGCGTCCCAGATCGCTCTGCCAGCGAGTGTCAGGCCGCGTATTCAAACCCATACGAACTTGACGTGAGAAGCTACGGTTCCATCGCCACATCTAGTATAGACCAGACCACAGGGCTTTTCCAATATTGAGACCCTCTGTGAAAGGTGGGTCTGAGAGAATATGTTTCAGGTCAGAGTGGGTATCGCTGTTTTTCTGCCACCGACTTTTAGACCTCTTCCATATTCTACAACAACTAAATTTAAAAAGAAATGACTTACCCACAAATCCTTCTTCACCAACCAGTTTCAACGCGATTTTGTCAGCCAGCACTGAAGAGTTGCCATGGGCGATGTTAGCAAAGGGGCCAGCGTGCACAAACACAGGTGTTCCCTACGGAAGTTGAAGGACAAATTAAAACCCCCAAAGACAAAGGGAGGAATGAACCAAGGCAGTGAGTCACCAAAGCCATTCTGCTTTTATCAACACTGCACAGTCAGTGTACAAATTCTCAGGGTGCCTGGGTGGCTCAGTCGGTTAAGCGTCCGACTTCGGCTCAGGTCATGAGCTCGCGGTTCATGAGTTCGAGCCCCGCGTCGGGCTCTGTGCTGACCGCTCAGAGCCTGGAGCCTGTTTCGGATTCTGTATCTCCCTCTCTCTCTCTGACCCTCCCCCGTTCGTGTTCTGTCTCTCTCTGTCTCAAAAATAAATAAACGTTAAGAAAAAAATTTAAAAAAACCCAAATTCTCTCAAAGAAAATAAAAACACCCCGACTCTCCCAAAGGGCCAAATTCCTGGTGTATTCTCCAAGAGCGTCATCCGACATTTAATGCTGAACTAGGAGAAAAGCTGTAAGAATTGATTATTTCCTACTATAACTTTGAGAAAGCACTCAGCTGACTCACTGACTGTGAAGTAAACTATTTATCTCCCTTCACGGTATTTGGCATTACAGTTTTTAAAGGAACAGAATTAGACCCTGATGGTCTAGGAGGCTTAATTAGGTGTATTTTTTCCTTCCAAAAGAAGTTAATCACTTCTAGAAAAATCTAAAGAAAGCAAAAAAAATCAATACAATTAAGGAGTTGTGTGGAATGGCAGGACAACCATGTAACGTTGAAGTTCATTAGAGCCTATTTTTATATTTACACAATGAATTTGCTCTTCTGATTTGTAAAAATTCTACCTAAGTCTTTCTCATTATTTAACTGGCTTCCACGTTAAAAACCTGGTAACTATTCGGATAATAAAAGCAAAGAAAATTGTCCCTCTTGGTCAAATGCTAGAGCAATTCTTACTAAACAGGCAAAAGAAAACCCCACAACAATACAAGGGAATTATCAAAACCTTTAGATTTAAGTTGGTAAAGAAAATCTGTCAATATATTCGCTTTAAATGCCATTTCTACACTTTTCCTTCATCAGGGAGAGCAGACTGTAGCCCTATCTAAAGGAATTTATCCACATGCAATCAAATGCTCAGGTTTTATTTCGAGCCCAGCCAGGGCCACTGGGGTCTGTATACACGAAGCCATGGCCCCACCTGTGAAAATACAGGCTGCCCCTTTACTGACAGGAGGGAAGACAGGGAGTGATGTGGTGTGTGTGTGGGGGGGGCGGGGGGGGGGGGCGGTGGGAGGCTGGGAGCCAAGGAAAATTCCCATGAACCATGATGGGCTGCTGGTGGAACATATTTCAAAGATGAGAAAGCTGAACAAAAGCAGGAAGAAAGGCAGTGAAAGAAAAGTCATGTCTGAGAATGGAAAAGAGAAGAGTTTATCAAAGCCACTCTGTGAGTTCTCTATTTACTTTTCTTCCCAAAGTCCTGAAGAGGGACAATGACACGGTCCTCGTGAGGTCATACAAATGTCTGTAAAAATAAAGCTGGGAATCTGAAATCCAAACATAGGTGCCGACAGATATATTTATGTGTGTGTTTAGTGTCCAGATCTCTCTGTGTACCTATCTGTAATTTCTCACTTCTGTACAGATGAACCTTTTATTTATTTTTTATTTTTTTTCAATATTTATTCATTTTTGAGAGGGAGAGACAGAGCGCGAGTGGGGGAGGGGCAGAGAGAGGGGGAGACACGGAATCCGAAGCAGGCTCCAGGCTCTGAGCTATTAGTACAGAGCCTGATGCACGGCTCGAACCCATGACCTTCAAGATCATGACCTGAGCCGAAGTCTGATGTTTAACCTACTGAGCCACCCAGGTGCCCCACAGATAAACCTTTTAAATGCTCTGAAGAAAACACTAAGTCTCCATCACCATCTCCCCTTGCCGTCCTGGAATATGGCTGCCCGTGTTAAGGTAGCAGAGCCAGGGAAAGCGTAGTGGGGACGTCACAGGCTCCATCCCTGGGAAGGCAGATGCCTTCACTTGTCTACACACAGCAGCACTCAGTGTGTCCACTGGTCTGAGAAGGATCAAACACTGGTCTGGTGGTGGTAGCTGTGACAGGGTGTGACTGGATCAGCATAAACACTTCACTATTCCTGAGATAACCACTGTAAGGACTCGATCGGCAGTGTTTTCATTTAAAACTAAAGGCCACACAGCAGGTTAATTACTAAAGCAGCATTAGAGCCTTGGTTTTGAAATTCCTATAGCATGGAGTCTGAATGGAAAACTTTATAGATCGTTGTTAGACATTCAAACCCAGAGATGCTCACACACTCACCTAATATTTGTGGCTATGATACAGTACACTGAGTTAAATACTTAGTCTAAGGAGCTCTGTGACTGGTCCAAAGATATAGAAATACCTACCATGAGTTCAATACTTGATTTCATATGCAGAACACAGAGGAAACCATCTTGGATTTCTCATGATGACAAGGCTATGGATATCCTCCTTAATGGACTTTTCAAATTTTTCCAAAGATTTTTTAAAAAAATTTTTTTTTTAACGTTTTATTTATTTTTGAGACAGAGAGAGACAGAGCATGAACGGGGGAGGGGCAGAGAGAGAGGGAGACACAGAATCGGAAGCAGGCTCCAGGCTCTGAGCCATCAGCCCAGAGCCCGACGCGGGGCTCGAACTCACGGACCACGAGATCGTGACCTGAACTGAAGTTGGCCGCTTAACCGACTGAGCCACCCAGGCGCCCCGTCCCAAGATTAATACCTCAATTAATCATTTGCTTACCAGAGCCCTAAGAGAGCTCTGTATAAAAGAGCCTCCTCAGGGTTGTGAGTTCAAGCCCCCATGTTTAGTATAGAGATTACTTAAAAACAAAACAAACAAAAAAAACCCCAAAATCTGAATATTTTCCAAACAAGGTGCCGCATACAGCAGTGTGCCTTGAAAAAAGAAAGGAAAAAGAGCTTTCTGCTATGCTGGAAATATTCTGTATCCGCGCCATCCAACATAATAGCCACTGTCCACATGTGGTTACAGGGCACTTAAAATGTAGCTAGCAAAAAATCTCTTTAATTTTTTTTTTAATGTTTAGTATTTATTTTTTAAGAAAGAGAGACAGAGCACAAACAGGGGAGGGGCAGAGAGAAAGGGAGATACAGAATCCAAAGCAGGCTCCAGGCTCTGAGCCATCAGCACAGAGCCCGACGCAGGGCTCGAACCCACGAACTGCGAGATCACGACCTGAGCCGAAGCCAGATGCTTAACCAACTGAGTCACCCAGGTGCCCCCCCAATTTTTAAAAAATAACTATATAAATAGAAAGGTAGCTCATACGACTGCGGAACCAAATTTGAAATTGTATTCAATTTAAAGTAACTGAGATAAAAATAAACACATGTGGCCAAAGGCTACCATATTGGACAGCATATGGATACATATATGGCTCACCCAGGGTTAAAACGTTAAGACATTTCCATTTCTCTGTCTTCTTAAAGTATTCCGCAGGGAAGTTCTTATTCTGGCCATACATGAGAATCACCTGGGATACCCAGGCGCTACCTCCCTGACATTCTGATTCACTTGGTCTGGGTGGAGCCTAGCATTAGTATCTCTAAATCTTTCCAGGAGATTCTAACGTGCAGCCAGGACAGAGAACTACGGGTCTCCTGGCAACCAGTAGTAAGGTAACCCTTGATAACCTACTAGGGGACCAACAGTCAAGGGTATTCAAACCTGATCAAAGCACCATCTATATACTGAACAATGGTTTTTACGTTACAGGCTGACTTACATTCCTAGTGCCACTCGTTAGCCAGGTTCATTGGGAATGGTTAGGACCCACGTAGCAGAGTTCATAAATGCAGGTATTTTAACTGAATGCTGTTTTGTTATTTTTTTAAACGATGCCCATTGTCTGTTAATGTAATGACAAATGGCCTGGTCTTAAGTGAAAAATGGACACAAAATGTGAGTACAAGAATCATCTGGGAGCAGCCCGGCCCACTGACTCCTTCCCTAATGGAAACTAGACTTTTAGAATGGGTTATTATCTTACAAAGTGCAGGTAATTTTTAATTCGAGAAAGATAATTATTTAAAACAATAATCTGATTATCCCAAATAATGATGATAACAGTATGTTCATTTTTGAGGGGGAAGTATTATGAAGAAGCAGGGTCACGTCTCTAAGCTTTTTTCTTATTCACTCAGTTGTTTATTAAACAAATCTGTATTTTTAGGAGCGACGTAGTAAAAGTTAGTAAGTAGTCATTTAATTATTCAACAAATGTTTGCCGAGCGCCTAATACATGCGAGGCACTTTTTTTTTTTTTTAATTTTTTTTTAAACGTTTATTTATTTTTGAGACGGAGAGAGGCACAGCATGAACGGGGGAGGGGCAGAGAGAGAGGGAGACACAGAATCGGAAACAGGCTCCAGGCTCTGAGCCATCAGCCCAGAGCCTGACGCGGGGCTCAAACTCGCGGACCGCGAGATCGTGACCTGAGCCGAAGTCGGATGCTCAACCGACTGAGCCACCCAGGCGCCCCCATGCAAGGCACTTTCTAGGAGCCACAATCCGCTGGCGAACCACGTGGAAGAGGTCCTGCTCTCATCCTGGTGGATGAACAAAGTAGGGACTCTTACGCTGATACTCCCTGACATGCAGAGAATGACAGGACAGTGACAGGACACAGGGACTGGGGCTGGGTTGGACACAGTGTCCCGAGAAGGCCTCTCCAGGATGCTGATGATTTCACTCCTATGTGGAATTTAAGAAACATGACAGAGAACGTAGGGGAAGGGGGAAAAAAAGAGATAAAAACAGAGAGGGAGGGAGGCAAACCAGAAGAGACTCTTAAATACAGAGAACAAACTGAGGGGTGCTGGATGCGAGGTGGGAGGGGGCAAGCGCTAAATGGGTGACGGGCATTAAGAAGGGCACTCTTTGGGATGAGCGCTGGGTGTAAGAGATGAATCACTGTATTCTACTCCTGAATCCGAGACTACATTGTATGTTAACTAAGTTGAATTAAAATAAAATCTTGGAAAGAAAAAAAAAAGAATAAAGGACACGAATCCTAAAGTACAGGAGGGAACCAGACACGGGAAATCGGATGTCTGCAAGGGGTGTCCCGGGCAGGGAGAGGGAGGACGGGGAACGAGGCAGGCAAGGGTGAGACCCTGCGAGGTTCCCAGCCAGAGGGAGGACCAGAGTAAACCACCCAAGGCTCTAGGCAGGAGAGCAACAGAGCCTGATTCAGTTTCCGAGCTCTCGGGTGACGGAGCAGAGAAAGCATTCTGGAAGGGAGAGCGGAGGCAGTGAGGCTAGCTGGGCAGGAGGGTACCCTGGAGGCCGGGCACACACACGGAAGAAGCCTCTGCAGGGATGGAGACAGGCTCCAGGATGATTCCTAGGACTTTGGCTGGAACCATGGCCAGGCTGAAACTCAAAGACCCTATTTTATAACTAAGTTTGATACGCAATGGCTCTTGGCAGGCACACCTACGACTCTGAAATTCTGAGGTCAGGAGATTCTGAACGAGAGTCTGGGGGGTCATCATGTGGCTGATGGTGGGGGAAGGGAGGGCTCACACTCGCCAACATTCAGAAGCTGAGCTGAGGACAGGCCAGCAAAGGGAATGGAGGGGAGGCCAGCAGGAGGTCCAGGGACACAAGGCACCACAGAAGTCAGAAGAACCAAGTGTTCCAGAAGGAAGAAACATTACCTGCGTCAGACCTCGCGAAGAGGCCACACACATAGACGGGGACAGAGAAACAAACACTTGGGTCGCATGGAGCTCACGCTGCGGGAGGCAGAGACCCCACGGAAAGGTGCTCGCGCTCTCCCCTCCCCGCGCCCTCAACTGCGCACCTTCCAGCTCGGTCTGGTTCCACCATTTCCGTCCTGGTGTCCTGCGTCTGGATTCCTGCTCTCGGCGGGCGCCCCTCCGACTGCACAGCACGTTCCTGCCCAAAGGCTTTGCACTAACTGTCACCCTCCGCCCGCAAAGCTGCTCCTCACACACAGCTCGGTCTCTTGCCTTGCTCCCATCTCTGGTCACCAGACACCAGCCAGACACACACACACACACACACACACACACACACACACACACACCACATCGCTCTCTGCTCCCTCAACCCCTCTCTGACTTTTCTTCTTCAGTCTTTGCCGGCAGTTGACATGCTACATATCGACACGCTTCTCTGCCATCTGTCTCCCCCACTAAAGCACAAGCTCCGAGAGGGCAGGGACTTTGTTGTCCTGAGCCACTGCTCCAAGGCCTGCCTGTGTCGCGTGTTAGGTGAATACCGAACCTTCATAATGACCCCGTTAAGGTAGTCTTCGGTACCATCATCCCTTCACACGGGAGAGAACAGAGGCGTGGCCAAGGTCACGGTTAGCGAACGGCAGAGGGTACGCTCAAACCGAGCGTTCTATCAGCTGAATGAACGAATAAATGGGTGGATATTGTTTGTCTTGCCCCTTCCTTCTCTTCTGGTTGCCTCCGCCTCCCTTGAGTGACCAGAAAACCAGACTGAAATACGGGTATTTTGATGAGAAAATTTAAGTTCGATGAAGACAAGGGCAGGGCAAATCTTATAAAAGCTTGCCTGGGGAGCATTTCTTGGCATACGCTGCGTGTTTTGCTTGGGGGGGAAACCCCTCCAAACCCCAAACCTAATGGATTATGAAAAGCTAAGTCCAAAAAAGGCAAAACAGAAAACATCACGTAAACGTGGCTACATAACTTACTGAGGTGTTAGATATGGCGTTTTAAAGTCTCCACTCCACTCAATTAGTACTGCATTACCTAAGGAAAGAATCTGTAAATACACTTTTAAGTTTGTTTTTTTTTTTTTGGAGGACCAAGGACTTTTTCGGATGCTCCCTGCAGGCTCACGTTGGCTGGAAACGCTCACGCTGTGTGGGGGTGCACAAGCGATCCGATGAATGCAAACGCTGTCAACAATTTCTATAAAAAGAAAATCACTTACTTCTAGGGTCTGCATCAGATTTGGTTTTATTGCATCTTTCATCAAAACTGTCAATGCGCCTGTGACCCCCTAAAGGAGAGAGGAAAAAAAAACCTGCTTTAAGTGACTGACAAAAGATCATCCGTGCAAAGGTGAATCTCATGGCCATTTCTCATCAGCCCGCCTCGGAGGTGGGCATTCCCACAGGCTGCTCTCAGCTCGGAGCTACGGGTACCATGGTTCCGGCGGCCGTATCCTTCTCTCCCCCACCTGAATGCATGTCAACCATTCTGAGATGTGAAGTGATGGAGAAGTAGCAGTCCCTGCTTTTTTAAAACACACACACACACACACACACACACACACACACACACACACACACACACACAAACACCTTCCTTGATGGTATTTAAGAGGCTTGTCATACAGCAGATCTTTCAGTCTGCCTAAAAGTGTCTTCTGGCAATTACACACATTATTTTTTCATTATCAGAGATTATACTCTTGCCTGAAGAAATCAGATAAAGTATGACAATAAGGCTATTTACTGAGTGGGAATGGAGAAGGATAAAGGGGAATGTCCTAAAGCACCCATTTTTCTCAAAGCAACCAACGAACACTCGGTTTCCCAGTGTTTCATCCCGCAGAGCCAGAGGCACTCAGAAAACTACATTTGGAAGGCTTCTCCTTTTCCATCTCTCATGCTGCCTGTCTGCCCGGAACAGAGTCGATGCCGCCTGTGTATAAAATGTGGCTACTGCCCCCTCCCAGTCCTACAAAGCTCTGGGTGAGGCCCCTACTGTATCCCCTTCCCCATTCCTGGAAAAGGCGGGAGGAGGGAGAAAGAGGGAAGAAATGTGAGAACAACCGGAAAAGTGTGCCAAAGAAGGCCACAGAGGGAGCTTTAGAGAAACAAAACAAAACAAAACAAAACAAAACAAAACAAAACAAAACAAAACAAAACCCTTCTACCTCTTCTACAGACACTGGGCAGATGCCTTCAAAACACTCGTCCGTGATTGTAAGGCTACGACAGGAGTAAACACACGGCAATGTCGCCCGTGAAAGATAAAAATGCCACGAGACATATCTCAATGCATCAGGTGGCAGAATCTAGCCGATCTTCCTCTTTTCAAAATATGTGAGTCAAGGGGCGCCTGGGTGGCGCAGTCGGTTAAGCGTCCGACTTCAGCCAGGTCACGATCTCGCGGTCCGTGAGTTCGAGCCCCGCGTCGGGCTCTGGGCTGATGGCTCGGAGCCTGGAGCCTGTTTCCGATTCTGTGTCTCCCTCTCTCTCTGCCCCTCCCCCGTTCATGCTCTGTCTCTCTCTGTCCCAAAAATAAATAAACGTTGAAAAAAAAAAAAAATTCAAAATACGTGAGTCAATTACATTCTCCCTCCGCGTCGGCGATGCCTCTTATCTTGTTGCGCCCAACACACTGACTGTCATCGAGCCCAAGCAAAGAGAGCAGCTCTGGTGTGGTCATGGCCACTCTGGTCCGTTTGCTGAGTCCAGGGGGACAGAGTGTGGACACATTCCTCCAGAGGACGGCAGAAGCGATCGTCTTATGAGAAACTTCCAGAAGCCATTTATTCCAATTCTCATGGCAATACATAAATCCTTTTGACCAAGAGCAAAGTATATAAAAAGTTATAAAACAGGGGTGCCTGGGTGGCTCACTCAGTTAGGCGTCCAACTTGGGCTCAGGTCATGATCTCTCGGTTCGTGAGTTCGAGCCCTGCATCGGGCTCTGTGCTGACAGCTCAGCCTGGAGCCTGCTTCGGATCCTGTGTCTCCCCCTCTCTCTCTCTCTGTGCCCCTCCCCCCGCTCGTGCTCTGTCTCTGTCTCTCAAAAATGAATAAACGTTAAAAAAATGTGTTTAAAAAAAAGCTATAAAATAGTGAAATGAAAAGATAGATGCTCTAAAAATCCTTCCTTAATTTTTTATGAAAGACTAACTATCGGTAGTTCCAGGTTGATGAAACACAATTGGAAGAAATAGGTGCTTTTTATGAGCAAGGAAGGCAAAAGATGACCCCAAAGAGCCAACTTTGGGTTTATTTCCACATCTGAGACTTGTATCACACACACACAAAATAAATCTAGGGAAACAATATTTCCAGATTAAGTTCCAAACTATTCTTGATACGTATTTATTAATACCCAATATTAAGAACAAAGAAATATATTGATACAGAAACCATAATATGTTTAGCTTACACAGTTTACAAGATATTGATAATTAAAAAAAAACAAGTGGGAGGGGAACAGAGAGAGAGAGAGACAGAAGAGAGAGAGAGACAGGAGAGAGGGAGAGAGAGAGAGAGAGAGAGAGAGAGAGAGAGAGAGAGAATCTCAAGCAGGCTTCACGCTGACAGCACAAAGCCTGATAAGGGGCTCAATCTCACACGAGATCATGACTTGAGCCAAAATCAACAGTTGGATGCTTGGCCGACTGAGCCACCCAGGCTCAGTTTCAAAAATACAACACCTTTACAGCAATCTGGATTTGGGTTTTCTCATTAAGCTTTATTCTAAGCATCCCAGGGATTGCTGATAAAAACACATTTAATTTAATTGACATATTTAATATTTGATTGACAAGACCTATGTGATGAGTCAGTCAGGTTCTCAGAAGCAGCCAAAAAGTAACTTTTGGCAAAGGATTCCAATTACATCCTAAGCCCCTGGAATTAATAAAATACTAATTTGCCTTTTTCCTCCCACAACTGGTTTCCAACTGCCAGGGAGCATCCAGCTGCCATCATGGTATGTGACCCGGATGTGGGAAAGTCAGCTGAAGTTTGGAGTGTGGAACGGCTTTCCAAACGCCTGTGTCATACCCTATGCACTTCGAAACAGGTCCAAGCACATGAAACAGCTATGCCACCAATGGGGTTTAAGTTCACAGAAAAGGTGGTCATTCCGAAGAGGAAGAGAGATGAGCACGCCAAATTGGAGGAAGCCCAGCAAGAGACAGTGATGGGCCAGGACACCACGAAAGCTCAAAGAGCATCACTGAACTCAAAAGGGAGCGAGATGGGGAAGACTGATTAAGGCAAGATCCGGTGTTATGATGTGACGCCCAAATGTAAGGCACAGGGTTAAGAAGCCAGGGCCAATTTTCACTTCACCTTTCTTTTTTGGTTTCTTAAATGTTTATTTATTTTGAGAGAGAGAAAGAACGAGCGGGGGAGGGTCAGAGAAAGAATCCCAAGCACGCTTCACGCTCAGCACGTGGAGCCCGAGGCAGGGCTCGATCTCATGACCGTGTGATCGTGACCTGAGATGCCATCAAGAGCTGGATGCTTAACTGACTGAGCCACCCAGGCATCCCTGGCTTCCCTTTTGTGAAGGGGGAGCCGCTTACTTCTTAGTCTTTTGAAAGGTGATTTGTCCTCGATTTAAAGCTGGCACAGATCACCCTTTGTAAAAAAGCCGAGAGCTAACAGGAGGCCGCCCCACCCCAGCCAGGGAGCAGAGATCAGGACAGGCAACTATCAGGAAAAGCTTAGGAGATAAATTTCATGTGCTTTGGCTGCAGAGAGGTACAAACACATTGCCGCATGACAAACAGGCTGGTGAGGGACAAATGTGTCTGCAGAAATCATCTGAATTTCCTTGACACACGCTGGTAAGAAGAAAACCCACATTCTCCTGAATCTACCACAGGGACACGGCGAGCTCTCCTGAGTTCCTGAGACGGACATACTCACCAAATCTTCTGCTGTCACGGGTTGCCCATTTTTGTCACTGGCCACCACCATTCTTCCCAGCCGTTCCTTCATGTCCGTGAGGCTGTCGGTCAAGGCCAGCACTGCCATGATCTCGCTGGCCACTGCGATGTCAAATTGTGCCTGAAAAGCAGAAGTACTGCTCACTGACCATGTCATCTGGATGGCCATTTGTACAAGGAGCCATATTTCAGTAAGTAGGCTCCGGCAGGCTGGGGGTCTATCCTCAATGGGCCCATCTTCCTGGGGGTCTATCCTCCATGGGCCCATCTTTCTGGGGATCTATCCTCCATGGGCCCATCTTCCTGGGGGTCTATCTTCAATGGGCCCATCTCCCTGGGGGTCTATCCTCAATGGGCCAATCTTTCTGGGGGTCTATCTTCAATGGGACCATCTTCCTGGGGGGTCTATCCTCAATGGGCCCATCTTCCTGGGGGTCTATCCTCAATGGGCCTATCTTCCTGGGGGTCTATCCTCACTGGGCCCATCTTCCTAGGGGTCTATCCTCAATGGGCCAATATTTCTGGGGGTCTATCCTCAATGGGCCCATCTTCCTGGGGGTCTATCCTCAATGGGCCCATCTTCCTGGGGGTCTATCCTCCATGGGCCCATCTTCCTGGGGGTCTATCCTCAATGGGCCCATCTTCCTGGGCGTCTATCCTCAATGGGCCCATCTTCCATTCACAAGTAATTGGAGTGTCTAGAAACATGTACAGTCTTGTGCTTGGTGCTCCCTAGGGTGGGCTCCCTACTGTGGCCACAACTGTTCTTTGATTTGTTCTGCTGAGTAGGACTCAGCCTGGCTAGGCCCCTGCTGTTCCCACCCATGGCACCATGTGGTCTGCTTTTGTAGCATGTCTCAGATTTGTAATCAATGATTAACGTGACTGCCTGTCTGATGGCTGTCTCTCCACTTCGGGAAGTAGTGCCATGAAGGCAAGAACGCTGGGGAGGCTTTACTCCTGGGTCTGCAGCATGGAGGACTGGGTGTGAAACCCAGTGGGCAGTCAATACATATTTGCTAAATAAATACCTGCCGACCGCCTCCACTGTCATTCATTGGTGTGTCAAGGGGGTGGCATTTGTCCAGCAAAGAGCTGAGGGGCAGACAGCGCAAGATGGTTCTGAGGCCAGTTTTCCAGAGTGAGAGCTTCACACAGCAGTACGAACACCAAGTCAAAAGGTGACACAATCAATTTTCAGCTGCCCACAAGGGCTTGGCCACATCAGACCTTGAAGGACCCAGCAAAGAACGCTGGACAGCAGCTAGTTTCTGTGAAATGTTCTTGGGCTTTCCAAGTCCCTCTTCTGGATCTCACTCCAGGCTGGACATAGGCCAACAGGAACTAAAAGAGAAACAAGGAACGTGCCTTCCTCCTCTTTATAGTCCAACCTACTGGACAAAAATGACTTCATTAGACTCCGCCTGAATTCTCTTCTTCCTGAGAGGCCATGTGAGCCAGACAAATTCAAGTTTATACAAGGAGAAAATGGCTGTGCCCTGGCAGGGTCACCCTATGAGACATGTTATTGTCCATTTCCTTCACTGACAAGAAAGGAAATGAAGAGAAATAAGGAGCTTTCTGGATACTTCCAGGTTGAGATTTCACTAGTCACTGAGGTACTGAAAAAATAGTACCTGAAAGTCAAACACAAATATGTTCAATTATCGCTTTTTTTTTTTTAATGTTTATCTATTTTTGAGACAGAGAGAGACAGAGCATGAACAGGGGAGGGTCAGAGAGAGAGGGAGACACAGAATCGGAAACAGGCTGCAGCCTCTGAGCTGTCAGCAGAGAGCCCGACGCGGGGCTCGAACTCACGGACCGTGAGATCATGACCTGAGCCGAAGTCGGACGCCCAACCGACTGAGCCACCCAGGCGCCCCAATTATCACATTTTCAATATAACCCAATCCAAACTATATATAATCCAATATAACCCAACCCAATCAGTGACTTTTCACTGTATCATACTTAGGATTCTCTATACCACCATTCCATTATAAACAGTGCATATAAAACACGCCTGAAAATTTTGAGGGTTTCTTTATAAAACTTAAGACTAGAGATAGTCTTGTAATATTAACTATGTAATAATAAGTAGAATTTATAACATATAAGCTCTTCGTTTGTAATCATTGTAAGTTCAAAGTTTTGCGCCTTGAATAACATTAAAAACGAACTAAAAGAGAAACAAAGAACATGCCTTCCTCCTCAAAATTCAGCCACTGGAATTGGGTCAATTTAAATATTCTTTTTTTGAGACGAGTTGGTAGCTCAGTCAGTGAAGCAACCAACTTTGGCTCAGGTCACGATCTCATGGTTCGTGGGTTCCAGCCCCGTGTCGGGCTCTGTGCTGACAGCTCAGAGCCTGGAGCCCGCTTCGGATTCTGTGTCTTCCTCTTTCTCTCCCCCTCCCAGCTCGCTGTCTCCCTTTCTCTCAAAAATAAAGAAACATTAAAAAAATTTTAAATAAATACAAAAAATAAATACTTTTTTAAAAGAAAGTTTATGCTCATGCTCTCTCTCTGTCTCAAAAATAAATAAATAAATAAATAAATAAATAAATAAATAAATAAATGTTAAAAAAAAAAAAAAGCAAAGCTTATTTATTTTGAGAGAGAGAGTAAAAGCACAAGCAGGGGAGGGCGAGAGAGAGAGAGAGAGAGAGAGAGAAGAGAGAGAATCCCAAGCAGTCTCTGTGCTGGGCACAGCCTGATGCGGGTCTCAAACTCACCAACTGTGAGATCATGACCTGGGCCAAAGTGCAACGCTTAACTGCCTGAGCCACCTAGACACCCCAACTTAAATACTATTCTTATTCATTGTATCGGCTGAATGTAGTACCTATGCTCATTTCCGTTTTGCAAAGAAAGTATTTCAAAATTATATGAAGAGATTTTTATTGTTTTTCACAAATTCAAACAAAGAACAATATGCAATATTGGAAGTAGTTGAATCAACACAGCTTTTCCGGAAGGTAACGTGGATAGAAATGTGTATCATCATGGGAAATCTGTTTCTTCTTTGACTCTCCAATTACAGATCTGGGAGTCTGTCCTAAGGACGTCATCAGACAAGGCACACAAATATGTGTGTATGTTCCTACAGCTTATGACAGCCCGACACCCTACGCGGCCCTACGTAAACACCCTAGGTGGCCATTAGCAGGGAACTGGCTGAACTGATTACACTACGTCCACAAGGTGCGATATTACACAGCCATTCCAAAATGATAATATAGATCTACCTTTATTAACATAAAAATATATCAATAGAAACTTATGGCTTAAAAAAACCCAGTTAAAGCTCTTAAATGTAATCCCTTTTGATTTAAAAATATGTATGCGTAAAGCAATGAGATATAACCTTGAGCAAGTCACTGGACATTATATGCCTGCTTTTTCCATTTGCAAACCAGATAGATGCGTAAACGTGTGTAACGAGCTAAAGATACAAGGCGTTCAAACCACAGCCGTGGTTAACCTCCCATCTCTCCAGTACTGGTTACAGTACAGAAGTACACAGAGGAAACGTGAGAGGACTTCCTTACTGCGCCCCTCATTCCCAACCCTCTTTACAGAAGTAATTCATGTCAGAGGTCGGTGTAATCTTGCTAGCTTCCGTTCTTTGTGTGTATATACATACATGAACATGAATGAAAGAATGTCTTCCTAACTTTCAGAAGCTTCCTGAAATTATATGGCACTGGTTCTGGTTTTCTAGCATGTTGGAAACTGGTTCGTGTGTGTGAGTTCCAGGATGCAGAAGAGTCTGGGGGGTGGAGGGGGGAAGGTGCATGGGCTTAGCCGGTCTTGATTCAATCTGCATATTAGCTATTTAATTCAAAATATTTCAAAAGGTCCGAAAGACTATTAAGTATGACAACTGAATACTGTAGTAAAAGTGATTATTTTTTCCCTAATAAAAATCTGACAATGTAAAGGCCATAAATCTAACACCATCTTAAAATATAAAGTTTATTATACGTAAAAAAACAAAACCCCACACAAAAAACGAAAAAGGCTTGCTGGGCCTGAGAAATTGCAGAACGATTTCATGTTCCCCAAGCATCCCTCTCCACACTGGAGATCTAATAAAATGAAGATAAACATCGTAATTCACCTTCAACACCTTCTGCACTTGGGCAGTAAGACACTGTCCTTAGAAACACTTCAGGCTATGAAACCAAATAACGAGGGGTTTATCCTTTGGTTTCCGAAACTTGAGTCATGTGTTTGGGATTTTCTTTTCGTCAGTTGTTATGTGGATGTAGCATTAACTTGGCAGATTTGCCGCAAAATATGTAAAAACTTATTTTCAAGGGACACCCTGAGTGGCTCTTCCCAGGATGACAAACAACTACAATGACACAGGAAAAGGCTGGTAAGAAAATACCGGGGGCCCTTCCATCTCCTGATTCTCTCCGGGTCCTGCTGAGGAAGCAACGCCTTGAAAGGATGAGAACCCCCCAGGCCACAGCAGGCGGCGGACCGAGAAGAGAAAAGCAGAGAACCAGCTTCTGGGTGAGTGTAAACCAACGTAGGAAGAACAGAGCCGGTCCCACGGAGAAACGCCACGTACCTGCCGGGAATACCCCTTCTCTGTGGGCGCCTGCCCAATCGTCATTTTTCGTAGAAATCGGTCATTTGTGTCCAATACTGAAAAAGAAAAAAAAGCACATTCAATCAACAAGGGGGGACTGGCTGCCCCGTGTGTGTGTCTGGAGCCATTGTGAGTGCCAAGGGAGCAGCGGGGAGCAAGAGACAGCTTGACCTCCCGGTGGGTAGACACAGGGAAGGATCGGGTAAACCAGAAAATACCGGCCGGTGATAAGCGCCCTCAGAAGAAAACAGAGATGACGTGATAGAGTGTGTCAGGGGGTTGGTGAGGGTGGGGTGCCCATTTTTGACCAGCCAGTAAAGGAAAAGCATTTCTGAAGTGGTCACATTTTACACCGAAACCGGCATCACCAGAAGCGGCCAATGAAGTCTCTGAAAGGGTTAAGCGCTGACCCACCCTGTGACCCAGCAACTGCACTCCTAGGGATACAAGCAACCGAACCCGAAGCAGGGACCTGAACACACATTTGCGCACCCACACGCACTGCAGCACGTTAAGAAACGTGAAGATTAAATACCGACACACGAGACAGAGGCCAGAAAGGAATCCTGAGGATTCCTGGCCTCTAAATAATACAGAACTAAAGGTGGAATGAGAAACCCATTTATTCACTCCAGGAATATTTACTCGGCCAATTTTGTGCTAGGTGCCATCCCGGGATGCAAAGATGAACAAGACATCAATCTCTGATCAGGGGATCGGGGGCTTTTACGGGCACAGGGGAGAAGAGGAGGGTACGAGCGAGTGCGGGTCCGAAGGGTCCCTTTAGCACTACCGTAGTAGGTCTTGAAGAACACCCAGAGGGTGCCTAACTTACTTATAATATAATTCTAGCACCACCAACAGTTGGCTCCCGTTCTGGGCGGTACAAGGCGCAGGGCCACTATTTTGCCTTCGGCAGAACAACTGTCATGATTCCCTGCGAGGCTGTTGGGACAGCGCCGGGAACCAACAAGCTGATGTTGCTTCGCTGAGGATAACTGAGGCGTGCAGGACCTTGGTCTAATGGTCAGGAGATGGACGAACCAACCACAAAGTGACTCGATGCTTACTGCTTCTTCTGTTGATGTTCATTGTTTCTGGAATAGTCTGTTGGCTCTGGCCCCGTCCTGTTGCCAGGCAATGAGGCCTATAAGCCTCTGATGTGAGGCACAGGATCAAAGACCTACCACTTACACTTCTTATACTGAGCGCAAAGGGAAGGGCTGGCCATGAAATCCGCGACGTTCATATAGTCTACAAAGAGTGTTCAGCCCCGTGTGGTCCCTGAGTGTCCCTCTGTAGTTCTCAAATCATATGAGGACCTAAGCTCATCACCAGGGTTGTGCTACTTCTAGGTCAAATCCTATATTGCCTTATAAAAAAACAAAACAAAACAAAACAAAACGCTATGTAAAATGTCCTCAAGTCATTTGATAAAGAGTTCCATTTTTTTTATATTAATTCATGAGACTAAGAGTCAGACTACTCAGCAAATGTCGTTCTAAACTCCTTCAACCCAAGTGGCTTACCTATATCAATAATATTTTCTTCACTTTAGTGCCAGGAACAATAATATAATTCTAGTATTTATCTGGAATAATTTTTTAAAGTTGTCACTTCCATTATTAAAAAAAAAGTTAGCAGGCTTCCCAATAAAATGTTGATATTCATATCCATTATTAAAACTGCTGTTGGTCTGTTAAATAATAAATTATGGTTCATCTACAAAGGAATATCCTAGGTCCATTTAAAATTACCATTACAACAAAGAGCTAACTGAATGGAACATGCTACTTATGATATAAATGAAGCTGGTGGGAGGGGGCACCTCGGTGGCTCAGGTGGTTAAGTGTCTGACTCTCGGTTTTGGCCCAGTTGCACGGCTCATAAATGGTGAAGCCAAGACTCAGTTTCTGGTCTTTTTCTCTCTACCTCACGGTTTGTGGGAAAACACTAAACTGTTAATGAACTGGCTGAATGGATTCCCAGAAGAGAAGCTTTGGGAAGGGACGGACCTGGGCTGTGTCTGGAAGGGTCTAGGCAAGGAGATGGGGTGGGGATGGCCGGCTAAGGACAGGCAGAAGGAAGAGGCTGTCTCGAAAGCAGACAGGGAGCAAAAGCGTATGGGGCCACACTGTGATAGTGCTTCAGGCCAAGCGGTGTGATGGCAATTGTACCGCACACAGGATTTTATCACACACCACGGGGGCTTGTGAGTCAGGAAGGGACAGAACATCTCTACACCATGAGCCTACTGAACTGGGAGAAAGAAGCTGCCACAAGAACGTTTATTAAAAGGCGCTTGCAATCAATCAGGCATCTGATAAAAATGTTCCAGAAGCGGGAAGAAATGAGGAAAGTGAGTGGGCAGGTCTGAGAAGAACACACAGAAGGACCGGGAATACGGACCAACTCACCCTTCTGAGACACCTTGGGGATCATCACCCGGTACTACCACAGAGGAGAAAAACGAGGAAATTTTCCTTGGACATGTGTTAGGGGGAGTGGATGGGGTAGAGCCAGTCACGAAGGAGCATGACGTTTCCTCCCGAACAGAAGGCGCGGGTGAGGATGGGGAAATAACAGGGCTTGGGACAAACAGAGGGATCCCAGAACACGAGCTGGGAGGACAAGGGGAGGAAATGAAACCAGGTGCTCGTGGAAGCGGGTTACGAGCTTCAGCTGGAGCAGACCTCATCCCCGACCCCACAACCGGCACGAACCTCTCTGCCACGTGATGGTGGAGGGCTCGATGTTGAGACGGGCGAATTTACTTATTTCCTCCTCCGTCAGCGTACTTGGATCAGTCTTATTTATTCCCAGTTTCTAATGATGAAGACGAAAAACAACGTGATCAATTTTGGAAGGAATAGAAGGCAAAATGTAGGGGCACCTGGGTGGCTCAGTCAATTCAGTGTCCAACTCTAGATTTCAGCTCAGGTCGTGATCTCAAGGGAGCTGTCAGCACAGAGCCTGACGTGGGGCTTGAACTCACTGCGAGATCATGACCTGAGCCGAAGTCGGATGCTTAACCGACGGAGTCACCCAGGCACCCCAAGGGGGTGAATTTTTAAAATCGATTATTATTTACAGAAGCCAGAACTTATTTCCTAGAAATCCAAGAATATAAGAGAAGGACTCCTGGAAATTTGATCTGTCAGTTGACTACGGTGCTCCACACCTACAAAGCAGTCCTCCCGGTTTGCGGCCGAAGGAACAGAGACATTCAAAGGGGAACTAATCTGTCCGCTTGCCCTTTGGTGTAGCCGTGTCTCAGGCTTCTCCTTCTATTCTCTCTCTGTTAATATTGTTCTGTCTCTAGAGTTTAACGCCCCAAAGAGTGTCCGAAAACCGAAATCAAGTTCAAGATTGCTGGCTTGGACAATTTTTCTGATTTGTTTCTAGGACATTTTCTTGTTGAAGAGCCACCAACTGGAAACTTACTTTCAGCCGAGCAAGTTGAATGCTTGAAAACTCTCGAACACCATTCACTAAAGGAACGAGTCGATTATACAGCGCCTAAAAACACAAAACAAAAATAAAGCCCCACAAAAGTTTAAGGGCCAGCTAGGAACTTGGATAATTCACAGGATATGACAAAGCTCATTACATTTATAACCAAATTGTTTAGATTAGAGACCCTATTAAAATTCTTGGCCGATATAAACAATGTAGCCTTAACTTCTATCATTTCAATAAATCTGACGAGATCTGAAATCATGCACATTGCAAAAATGTTGCATATTTCTTGATCTCTACAGCCTTACAAACAGCAAATTAATATTTATCTGTACTTGGCTTCAAAAACGCACAAGGGAGTTACTTTAATTGGGAGGAAGTCAGGATCCTTGTAAACGTGCCAGAAAGTCCCACGTTTATCCACGGTCCACGCCCATGAGGAAGTAGCATCTAGTGCTCTATCGCTGTCAGGTGTGTGTTTACCTCAGCTGCATGCACTTGAACTCCGACAAGGAGGTCTAATCTCATTCACAGTACATCTAGAATGGCTGCATGTAACATTACAGCCAAAAAGCTATCTTTCCAATCCCCTTAGTACAGACTGGAGATTGGACCTTTGGACAGAAGGAAGAGAACTGGTCTACCGATTACCTTCAAAACTGAAGTCCCATCTCAAAGAATATTTGCCTTAAAATTACAACTAACATAATTCACCCAACGGCTTGGCAGTGGTCATAAACTCATTTGAGAATCTGACCCAAGTAGGGATCCTCTCCCCAAGAAATAAGGATATATAGAACTCACAAAATTGTTAATACAATTTCAGTTTATCGGCCCCACAAAGTTTTCCCGTGAACTCCTCAAGAATCCAGAAATCCCAGGACGAGATGCCCAAAAAGGCCAACGAGAAAACTTCCTCACCTTGTCTGTTTGAGTGTTTTCGTGCAAAATCCTTGTGTCAATAGCGGCGGCCAGCAGGTTATTGGCGGCAGTGATGGCGTGGATGTCCCCGGTCAAGTGAAGGTTGAACTATAAAGGAAATGAAAACATCTTTCTACTTGTCTCAAACAACCGTGGCAGTATTCAAGGACTTTCCGAACAAATAAAATATTGCACGAATTACACAGCCTTAAAATGAGCTAAATCTGTAAAACAACTTAAATAAAAAAGCTGTGAGATCATAACCCGAGCCGAAGTCGGATGCTTTTCGGACTGAGCCACCCAGGCGCCCTCTAAGGCACTTCGTATTTTTACCTCCCCTCCAGGAAAGTGTTACCAACATCTGCCTCCCAGTAATGTATACAAGCGTGTTTCAATCTCTCACTGGTAAGATTTAGTATTGTTACTATTTAAAAAAAAAAAAAAAATCCAGCTGTCAATTTGACAAGTAAAATGGTAGTAGTTTTAATGTAGACTAATTTGATTATTAGTGAAAATGTACAATCAACGATTCGTTAACAGCTCTTTTCTGATGTTTGCATTGAATCCTTTCCCCATGTTACCGTTGGCTCATGTTTGTCCTTCCTGATGCCCGTTCGGTATCCACTGGGGTGTCCCCAGGCCCCAGACAGACCATCACCCCCTTCACCATCACGGTTGCAGCCTCGAGGCCATTATTGCCCCCGTGATCCGCTTCAATCAATGACTCCAGAGTTGCTCAGCTCACTCTCCCTGATGTCCCCCCTTTTCTCACGCCCCACATCTAATTCTGCAAACTCAGCAAACATGGCTTCCATCGTTGCCATGCTTTTCCCATCCTCACTGCCACCTCCCTGGCCCACGCCACGGCCTTTCCCCCGGGGCTTCCTTACTGCACTCTTAGCATCCACCCTGTACTCCTAGCAGTGTATTCTCCACACAGAGTCCAGGGCGATTTTCATAAAACTCAATTTGCATCATGTTATTACTGTGTCAAAATCCCCTCAATGGCGGACCGCGATATTCAAACAATATCTAGGCCATGAAATTCAAAGCCTGAAGGAGCTGGCCCCGTGCCCATTTCCGTATTTCACTTCCTCTATCCCCACTGGCCCCCTGACAACATGCCGGTGGCCTCCGGTTCCCCGAAGACCCCTCCCCGCCCCCGTACTGCCCCCCAAGCAGGTCCCACTCTCCCCCTATTCTGCACAACCCTGGCTCCCTCTCGCCCTTCAAGACTCAGTACTTTCACTTTCCATTCTTCAACCCATCTGGAATTTATTCAAACATTTTCCCATGATTATTTCTTAAGTTTCTGTCGGTACGAGTTGTCTATTCATGCACTCGGTCAACAAACACGGTCTGAGGGTCGGGCATTGTGCTCAGAGCTGGGGATAGAGAGATGAAGGAGATACGGAAGGTCTTCGAACTCAAGGAACAAACTGCCTGATTGTTTTTGGCCTATTGAACGATCATAAGGCAGCTGAAATCATCATATGCCTTAAGTTTGCCCCAAGTCTGAGCCATGCAGCTGATGTCATATGACAGCAGGACACCGATGCCCTTTGAGTATTTGCACAGGAATTCCTGAGCCATTCCCCTGGGCATGTTCCTTGTACCCTGTCCCCAACCTGGCCTCTTGGCTCTGGTTCTTCCTTGTGAATGTTACTCATCCCCCTTCAGATGTGAGGCTTGGGGCTATTTTTTCCAGCAATGCCTTACACTATTCTCTCTCAGCCCACCCCCAGTACTTGAAGAGTGTCCATATTTTCCCTTTAGCTTTCCTGACCCTCAGGCCTCCATAGGCAAACACCCTTCCGAATTCATTCATCGAAATCAACGAACACTTCCCAGCGAGCCCCTAGTGAGTGCTGAGCACTGTGCTGGGCGCTGGGGTCCGTGCCCTCTAAATCAGCACAGCCAACCGAACCGGATGAGGGAAACAGCATGAAGGGATGTGAGGGGGGAGACGGAACCTAGAGATGGACAGGCTGGGCAGGGAGGGCAGAACAGGAAAGGAAGAACGCTCGAGGCTTGGGATCAAGAGTCTTCAGGGAGTCTGGTGGGGTGGGCGAGAGGGAGTCCAGCCTGTGGGGACGTGAGACAGCAAGGCTGGAAGGGACGGCAGGACCAGCACACGGGGACCTGCCATGCCACACCGCACAGGCGTGATGGAGTAAGAACTGAAATACACTGAACAGGAAAGCAATGGGCTCAGACTTGGGTTTTAGAAGATTTCTCAGGACCAGAACTAAGAGGCCAAGGCAGAGAGTAGAAGTGATGAGACCCAGTCACGGTCAGATTCAGGGGACGAGGGGGTGGTTATGCGGGGGTAGGGGTTCTTGGAGAAATAAGAATGGTCACCTTTGACCTTCTGTGCCCATTTTTCTTTGGAACTATTTGATTTTCGAGTCTCCCTCTGCCCAAGTGAGGAGTCCAAGACCTCCTGAATTGGGCACGATAACTGATGATCGATGGGGATAGGTCTCCACCCTCTTATGCAGAATGGAGCCACGTGGGTTTGGGATTCAGAATTTTTGGAAATGGAGAAAGAGTGCGATATACCTATAATGTTTTACTAAAACATCCAAAGCAGGGTCTAAGTCCGTATCCATTAATCCAAACCAGTATTTCTTGCAACAAAATATGTGAATATTTACATCAAGTGGCATAGACATAAATAGCCCATAACACTCAACGTCAGGTTTTGCCACTGTAAGTGATGCAAACGTTTTTGTTTTTCAGAATCTTTAGGCCTTTGGACTGAGGATAAAGGACTGTGGGCCCGTGTTGATGGGGCACAGAAAAAAGGCTGCAGGAAGGAGACACAGTGACACGTGACATGTGTTTCGCTGAGATCTTACCTCCTCCATGGGGATGACCTGGGCATATCCGCCGCCCGCGGCCCCTCCTGAACAACAGAACAGACGCCGTTTGAGATCATTCAGCAACTATAGCTACACAGGATGAACAGCGCCCCGGGGACACAGCTCCCCAAACCCGGCAGGAAGGCACGCACCCCCAAGATGAAACAGCAGGTAGTAAAGAAAACATCAACTGTCCATCAAAGCAGAACAAAAGGGGAAAAAGTTCCCACTTCGCCCAACAATACAATGTAAGGACTTGAGTTTCCTGGTTAAAAAAAAAAAAAAAAAAGTAAAAACAATACAGCAAATCTCATTACAGCCAACATGAGATTATTTTATTCATCTGTTACTAGATCTATGTGGCTCTGTGTCATTTCACCTGCACATGCTTTGAATATCAAAAAAAAAAACGCTCAAAAAAATCCACGTGGTGAACTCAGACCAATGCATTGTAAGATGCGGCCAAGAGATTTTAGAGGACAGTATATAAAATTTGTCAGGCTGACCATCCCTCAAGGGAGTAACGTCACTACATTAAAAAGACTTCTCTTTCTTAAAACAATAGTGATACCTTCCGTGTCCAGATCATCTTACGGTGTGCCCTGTTCTTTATCTGCTATGTCATTTGGTCCTCACGACAACTCCGTAAACCTGGTACTCTAGAACTTTCTGCACTTTCACAGATGTGGCCCAGAGAGGTTACGACTGGCTGAAGGTCACACAGCAGCAAGAGACACAGCCACGAAGAAAACCGCAGCCTTCTTGCTACAAGTTTAGTGCTCGTTCCACCACAGAATGTATGACATTCTCTGAGTTATCAGTACTTAATGAGTTCGGAGTTATTAACATCTGTGACAGTGAGATAAATAGAATACTGCTAAAATCCACAAAGTGCCAAGAACGAATAGTAATTGCGGCAATAAATGCTATTGTAACGCGAGCTGAAGGATGACCTCATGATAAATCAGTGTGAGTGTGAAGGTTCCAGATGTCAGCCCAGCACAGCCAGACAGAAATTGCACCACAGCTGGTCAGTTTCCAGAGCTCTGCAGGCCCCCCAGCAACTCTCGCGAGATGAGGCAACGAGGGTCCAACTGAAAGGGTGTCTAACTGGCTGGAAAGACCTTTCTCTGTGGCAGGGGTGGATGATACAACAGCAATACGAATAAGAAGGTATTGATCAGGTGCAAGGCTTCCGCCCAAGGCTGGAGTCCTGAGCAAGGGCCCAGCAGCTGCTCCACGGAGCCAGGGCGACAGGCTTCTTGCGGGGCTCTGCCGAAACCCCCGCCGCAGTCCCCTCTGCAGGAGGACCGCCTCGGGAGGACCACTGCATGCTGAGCGTGCAGGTGGGGTGTGCGTCGGGATGAAACGTCGGGATGAGACGTACCGGTCCCTCTGACAAGTTTTAACGCCACACCTGTTGCTAATGTTCTTTCAAAACTTTGCTCTGCCCCCAATTTTGCTCTGCAAAATATACCGGTTGTTAAATCAAGTACCTTTCACGCCAAAAGTTGGTCCTTGAGAAGGCTGTCTGAGACACGCAAAGGAGTTGATGTTGAGGTGTGCAGTCAAAGCCTGGACAAGCCCAACTGTAACTGTACTTTTCCCTTCCCCGAGAGGGGTGGGTGTGATCCTGGTTTGGAAAAAGAGACAGAGAGAGAGAGAGAGAGAGAGAAAATTTAATAATATTTCCTAGACCTATGCAAAATCAACCTAAGGTACTAGAACCAAATCAGAGCAGACAGGTAGAGAACACGCCATTCCCAAATTCACTTAAAAATTCAATTTCCAGGGACTTTTACGGTCTACCCACATCACAGAGGCCATGTTTAAGCTAAAGCCAAGAAACAGACACACCTTTACCAAGAGACCAAAAAAGAAAAGTTATTTGGCAGTGATAACATTAGCAGCTTCAAGAAATGGCATAGAATTATCCATCAAATGGTTTAAATAATTAAGCTGATGTTGTTTCTTCTTAATGGGTGATGTCGCATTCATTCGTCTAGGGCCATTTACTGGGGGCACAGTGCGGGCACAAGGCCTACTCGATGGTCCATGGCCAGACTCTGAGCATTGGAAGGCATCCCATCGTACCCTCTCATCCATCTTCTTCCAGATCTCAGGGCCCAGGGCTTGTCCCCACCATGTTGCAACACAGAGAGGGAGCCTCATTACCTCTGGGGTAGCCCATTCATTTCCGGATAGCTTTTTACGGTTAGAGAGTTTTTTGTCCTAAAGAAGAGATGTCTGCGTTCCTATAGCTCCTATCTCTTGGGAGTCAGACACACTGAGCTTAATCCCTTCTCATACAACAGCCCCTCAAGCATTGGGAAAGAATGAGTCCAACACTCCCCAGCACACAAAGGAGACCCCAAGTGCTCTGGAGGACCTCGTTGACCACCACACTCTATAAAAGCAAACATCACACATTAGTTACGACCATCATGGCATTAACTAAGAAGACAGGCGTGCATTACACTCCCAAATAAGGACCCATAAAACTGTTCCTTAGCACACTCTGACCATTGTTACAAGATTTAAAAACTGTCATGTTGGCTTGCGACATGGTCTCCGATGAGTTAGATGGTGCAGTCAGGGTCGTCCAGGACTCTCAACCACAACAAAACCGACAATAAGAGTTTTCTGGCCTATAAAACCTAGTGATGTGACCACAAAGAAATAGAAAAAAAGTCTTAGATATATCATCGTCCCCAACTGCCTCAGACCGCCACAGTGATACAATCAATCATCCTTTCAGCAAATATTTATTAAGTACTACTATGTGCCAGACCACTAGATTCTGGGGACACAATGATTGACCAAGTTGGACTCCATCACTGCTCTCCCAGGGCTTACAACCGATGGAAGATATGGACAGACTGACCGGCAATTGCAATTAAAGTGATAAACACATATGAGGGAAACAGAGCAATCAGACTGTGTTATGAGAGCACAAGGCAGGAGGATCTGATTACGTTTGGAGCATCGGGGACGTCTTCATATAAGAAGTGACACCTAAGCTAAGACCCGGCGAATGAATAAACGTTAGCCAGATAAAGATGGAGGGTGGGCTTGGGGTCGTTAACATATGAGGTTCTGTGAAGGGCGCCTGGCTGACGCAGTCGGTGGAGTGTCTGACTTCGGCTCAAGTCATGACCTCACAGTCCGTGAGTTCGAGACCCGTGTCGGGCTCTGTGCTGACAGCTCACAGCCTGGAGCCTGCTTCGGATTCTGTGTCTCCCTCCCTCTGCCCCATCCCCGCACGTGTGCTCGTGCTCTCTCTCTCAAAAGTAAATAAACACTAAAAAAATATTTAAATATGTGAGGTTCTGCGCGTTTACATTTATTAGGTTCATTTTTGTCCTCGGTAAGGAAACTGAGGCACGAAGAGGTTCAGGAACTTGCCCGAGGCCAAATAGCAAGCAGTAAAGCCGGAAATCAAAACCCGTCACCTGACTTCGCCACGTCATTTCTACAGACAGAAACTGTAACTGTTGTTCACCACTAATTAGCAACTGAAAGCATGGGAGTGGGGAAGATCACAGTGAGAGGGAACACAGTATAAAGAGGGATAGGATGGAATCTTCTAGAACGTGTTCTCTGAAGGGATGGCCGGAAGAAAGCAAAAGGAAACAAAAGGAGCAGTAGGGAGAAAGCTTGAGGATGAGGCAGGGCTGCGACAGGGGCGTCTCCGAAGGGAACCGGGGAAGTGCCCACGGAATCACAGGCCACGGGGACGCCCGACTCTGGGTGAGGGCTGAGAAGCCATCACCGCACGAAGCAACAGGGTCGCTGGCAGGGTGCACCGCCCCACACATGCTTGGTGACGTACGCCTCCCTCCACTCCTCAAGCCGCGCGACACCTGGTCAACACGAAGGCCCAGGTACGTGAAAGTGTTTCCACTTTGAGTCAACTTCCTGTTGATGAGTACAAGAAAAAGAGTGGTTGGAAGGCCACAGGCATCACGGTCTTCGGACCGCCTGTAAAAAAAAAGTATCAAACACAGGGTGGATTAAGTACGGTCCTCGTCGTCCACTGTTTGCGAAGGAATAGGTGGTCTACTTCGGTGCGTCACGTGAAGCATCACATTTTCGTCCCTAGGGATGTGCTAATATAGCTGTCGGACACAGCCCGACGCAGACACGCCCAGAGATGACCTCCTCCAAACTTCGGCCGACCATCCAAGTCTTAATTAGAAACACAGGACGGCTTAGCATTCTGCCAACTGATACAATTCAGGAAAATCAAAAAGCAGGAAGTATTTATTGGGAGCAATAAGAGGAGAGCCACAATAAACATTTTATTCCACCTCATTCCTACGTTGGATCTCAAACTTGGGTTTAACGGCTGTCCCAGTGTCCTGAGCTCTGACTCCAAATTATCCAGTTGACTCAGAAGACAGTGAAGGCCAACTTAACCTAATTGCTGTTCTCCGGAAGACCTTAGAGTTTATGGAGAGGGAACAATGCCTTTCGCTCATGCTCCTCCTCAACATCTCCCTGTAGCTCTATCCGCCCCCCTCTGTTTCCCACAGCATTTATTATGTATGTATCACATCACTTTTCTGAGGGTCTTATTACAAGCTTCCTGACACGGCTGTCCTGCCTACCAGCCCACAAGCTTGCTGAGGCGAAGGACTATACCCATTCTCATTGCGTTTCTGTCACCTGTCCAGGCACAGTCGAGCAAAAAACACTTGACAAAGCAAGGACATCTTTTCTTTAAAAAAAAAAAAAAAAAAAATTTTTAATGTTTATTATTTTTGAGACAGAGACAGAGAGCAAGCAGGGGAGGGGCAGAGAGAGAGGGAGACACAGAATCGGAAGCAGGCTCCAGGCTCAGAGCCATCAGCCCAGAGCCCGACGCAGGGCTCGAACTCACAGACCGCAAGATCGTGACCTGAGCCGAAGGCAGCCGCTCAACCGACTGAGCCACCCAGGCGCCCCAGCATGCACATCTTTTCTAAGACAAATATGTTTACTGTCAACTACAGTTAACGATTTATCAAAGCACTCCGTGACTTCGGATGTGTGGACACATCCTATGAGAAGTTTACCATTTGCTCCAAGGTCAAAGAGATTGCTTATGCAGAGAGGAGTGGCAAAACAGTGTGCAGTTCTCAAACTCTGGCATCTTGAACGGAATCACGTCATGAGCCATGGGTCTAACCTTGAACTCCAAAACTACATGCTCAAGCAGCATATGAATATATATCACTCATCCCGGGCATCTTCGTGACTGGGAAGTCGTTACAGGCTTTTTATTCCTGGCAACAAACTCTGTAGTCCACTGGGTTGTGTTTCCTATCACACCTGACTGACGGGAGTGAGCAGTTCAAAAAGGCCCAGTCGGTAGTGATCTCTTGTAAATACCTGTTTTATTCTGCAAGTTGTGCAAATAGCAGAAAAACTCACAGATGTTTAAATAGTGACCCAAGGTAGAAAACCAAAATCTTAGAAAAGCCAGGAAAGGTTATTTAACACTGACCAAAATAATGGTTTGGAACATTAAAAAGAAAAAAAAAAACAAAAAAAAACCAGAAACAACAGATCAGATACTCGGCACTCTACAGGAAAGAAATAAAGTGATGTGAATGACTTTAATTATTCTTTGATGTGAAACTCGGTCTGTTCACAGACCAATTTGGGCTTCTTTTTTAACTGCTCTTTCTGCCTGAGCAATTTAGAGAAGTTCTCAAAACTTCTGCGCAGAAATCGGGACAGGGCCAATGGAGACCTATCTTGCACACACATTCAATGCCCTACAGCTGCACTCCAAGGCAAGTTCTCAAACAAATTCCTTTTCATTAGTGTAACTGGGAAAATATGTAAAACTCAAGAGCCCCTAAGATTCTTTTGGCATATTTCCCCAAACGATTCCCAATACTTTTCATTTTGTCAGGCAAAGCAAATAAAGTGATGTGTAGGTGTAAATACCATGCGATGTGTAGCTGATGAAATACAGATGATTCCGATGGAGTAAGAAATCCTCAAGTTAGAAGAACAGCTTTTAAAATGAAGTAATCTGTTCTGCATTTGGGTTATTAACAGAAGATTTTCTTTTAATCCTGTTGTTTTATATTTTAATTCTACCGTTGACACGCTTAAATCACATTTATACATAAATTCGAAAGTACAACAACAAATGTATTATTGAGGTTTCTTGAAAAACGACTTGGGTACCTGCATTCTTCTAAAGCACGGGAAAAGACTCATGTTACAGTATTCAGAAATAAAAGTAGGACACAAAATGGTATTTATAGCGTGATCTCAATGTGTAAAAAGGATGGGTACAGAGAGAAAATTCTGGAAGGAAATATAAAAAACTTTAACACCTCTCAGTCATGAGAGACTTCGTTTTCTCCTTTTTGTTTTTCATGATGTTAACTTTTTATATTGTAAGCCAGTATTATTTTCAGAATAGAGAAATCCTTCAGAAACAGTAAATAACTCATTTATTGGAGAGGTCCTCTTGTAAGATTTTATTTTTAAGTAATTTCTATCCCCATGGGGGCTTAAATTCACAACCCCAAGGCCAAGAGTTGCAGGCTCTACTGACTGAGCCAGCCAGGTACCTGGGAGGGGTCCTTTATATTTCTAAAGATATAGCAATAAACAGCATGGTTTGATAATCGTCACTTTCCATTAACTGACGTGACCAAAAGCAAAACTATGGAGGCGACTGTATTTCAAATGAACTTTTCATTTTACATTGTAAGTAAAAGGATTGTCTGGTATCTTACAACCGATCTCAAAGATCCAGCTATTAAAAGGTGCGATAACAGAAGCAGTTTACACACTTAAAAAATATGCCATCTGTTGTGTGGGTGGGGGAACACAGTGTGGTATATAGATTTTCCAAAAACCTTCAGGCTTTCCTTACAGATGCAGGCATGTCTCAAAATCCTACCCTCACAGCATTTCCTCCCCCTCAGTGGAGTTGAAAGGAACACAGTTTAGTTTTTGTTGATTCACAGATCGTTGTTTTGTAAGGAATATAGAGCCACTGTTTCAGGAAAAGAGCTGTTTATCTCTTGGGGTTAAATCTGTACTTGAGAATTCAGGTTTAATTTCACTTCTATCTACAATATGACAACCTGGCTCAATCTAGCTCTTCAGCTCAGATGCACATACAAATGCTGGCAAAGAGACAGCTTCGGGGCAAGAACCAATGTTTTACGTGCCTGGACCAATGCACAGCTTTAACCCTAGGGAGCGGCGCTAACCGGCACTCTCCAGCATGTGGCTGGAGGCGGGCCTAGACCCTGTGACTTCAAGAAGGCAATCTGATAACAATACCATGAGGGCTTTTGTTTCAGAAGTTCAATTCTGTGCTCCCAGCAAAGGGCGGAGCCACGTGTAGACTGGTGTTTTTATTTCTAGAATTGACAAGCCCCCAAAAGAGTAAATCACAGCCACTCCATATGACAAATTACTGCTTGATTCTTCCTTGATAAACTGAGAGCCCATCCTCCTCACTTTTCCTTAAATCCTCCCACCTTAAGCAAGGAGAGAAAAGTATCAAACCCACCTACCAAGATCACTTTAGAGACCAGAAAGAGGGAAGCAAATTTGTGGATAAAATACGAAATTTGCTTTTGAAGCTCTGAATGCCCAAGAGTTTATTTATTTCTGTAAATAAACTTGCATCTAGCACATTCCAGAAGAGCAACACTGACCCCATGTGTGCTCCAAACCCTGGGACCCAAGAACTCCCAAACAGCCCCCCAAGTCAGCTGAAAGGTCCCCCTTTTACGGATCTGGCCCAGAGCGTGTAGGTGAGGCCAACCTTTCCCCTCAGCACGGAGCACCCGTGCAGCCCCGTTACAGAGGCATCAGAGGTGGGGTCCTAGGTTGGGAAGGACCCTGGTAGGATTGGGAGTCCAATGGTAGTGAACCTGGAAGCCTGGGGGAGGTTTAAGCCACAGGCAAATGAGATGCTGCAGCCACTGAGTGACTCTGACAGCCCTAGATGGAGACAAGCGATTACAAAGGAGCTGGAGAGGAAGGAGGGAGAAGGGGGGAGGGAAAGAAATATGAAGAAATGATTTGACCACTAAAGAGGTGACATTACGGACGACTGTAGTTTAATCTTTACTTGTAGGTTTATAATTTTTTAATTTATTTTGAGAGAGACAGAGCGCACACGTGCGCACACGAGTGGGCAGGGAAGGGGCAGAGAGAGAGAGAGAGAGAGAGAGAGAGAGGGAGAGAGAGAATCGCAAGCAGTATCTGCACTGTTAGTGCAGAGCTTGATGCGGGGCCTGAACCCACAAACCGTGAGATCACGACCTGAGCCAAAGTCAAGAGTCGGGCACTTAACCGACTGAGCCGCCCAGGTGCCCCTCTTTATTTGCAGTTTTAAAATACTCAGTTTAAAGCCCCTAGGGAGTTTTCCTAAGGAGAGCACCGGACAAATGCACAAATATGCATGCCCAAGGCTGTTCCTTTTAGCACTGTTCACAATGGCCAAAAATGGGAGGCAATGTAAGTGCCCATCAACAGAGAGCGGGTTAAATAAATTGTGGAACGTCTCCCATCCAAGTACTAACCAGGCCCGACCCTGCTTAGCTTCCGAGATCAGATGAGATCGGGCGCGTTCAGGGTGGTATGGCTGTAGACAAATTGTGGAACGTCTCTACGGTATTTTCAAATCATTTTTTGGCCTCGATTTACTTGAAGAATAAGAAACATGCTCAAGCGTCAGCCACCGAGCCACCCCGGGCTGCACAGTGTTGGGAAGATGCGTGAAATGGAATCCACCCTCATTCCCGGCCTTTTTTACTGCCCCTCCCCCCTGTGGAATGTTCTGCACTCATGCAAAATGGTAATAGCTCTGTACCGTCTTGCACGGAGTGAGCTAGGCACGCAACACGTCGCTGACGAATCAGGCTGCTTACAGGACAGCACGTGTCAGCTGATGTCGTTTATGAGAGACTGTGGGTCAAGATGGTCTCACGTGTTAACAGCCCTTTCCTCTGGCTGATGGGATTTGGGATGCGATAGTTTCTTGTTTATGCTTTTTGGTATTTTGGAAAAGTTTAACGAGCATGCGTGACTTGTAATAACCAGAAAAAGGAATAAGCTGCTTACGTTAATAATAAAATATGTGAAAATGAAGTTCACCAAGAGTGAAGTCCAGTTGTCGGAAATGTCTCTGCCTGTTAATAAACAGGTTTTTGTGCCTTAAGGCTTGGCCTATGTATCATTAATAAGTCACTGCAATGAAATTTCAAGACAACAAAGGAATTTATATGGTCTCTTGATGTTCCCTCAGGTCACATTGAAAAAATATTTGAAATCCCTTGTTTTCTATCATTTTCAGCTAGTGAGTGTATTTCTTTTTTTAAAAAGAGGGAAAATAAATACCCCTTTACATAAAACTATGCATTTGTCTTTTATAAAATGACCAACACAAATGAAAATGGCCCTATATTAATTTTGCAAGGCAGGAAAAGAGAACTAATGAACTTTTACAATACAAATACATAAATAGTAAGGATATTAACAAGAAAATAATAGCTTGCACAATTATCTGTACATTTTCCATTGAAATGTTATTTCTGAGTAGAACATAAAGACCCCTACGCAGTTCAAGATACTTTACCTTTAAATCTTATTTTGACTTTTAACATGAAAAACTACATGAAAAATCCAAGGATGATCAAAACACAATATGAGGAACAAAAAAACAAAAGGCTGGATTAGAAACGCATTACACTTTCTATTTTGTGGAGCAGACTGAATTGTTTTGCACTGAAAATGAAAACTTACCTCGTGTCAAATGAAGGAATGCCAAGTGAAATGGACAAAAATGTCAAGTTTGAGAAGAGGACGGATTTGAGGGGGTGTGATGACAGATACAAATAGGGAAGAGAGTTTTAGAAACATGCCGTCTTGGTAAAATAGATTTTAAAAGTAGCCTTACCCAGCTACTAAAACGTATTTTCCATCTGCTTGATCCTTTAACCTTTCCAGCAGGGACAAACGTACTTTGGCTTTGCTTCTGCCATAGATTTCAATTTCATCTGCAAGCAATCCTATCTCCTTGGCAAGGACATCCACGGCTTTTGGAGTCTGTGCTCTTGAAATCTCAAGATCACTAGGGGGGGAAGACACAGAAAAGGCGAGAGTCTCCTCAGGTTAGGTGGTCACCACTGGAGGGAAAACAGCCATACGCCACGCCAAGGATTCAATCAAAGTGGTTGCCTTGTGGTCCTCTCTCCCAAGCGGCATTAAACACAACTGCTAATAGCTAATGTGCGTGAGAAAATGTACATTTCCTTGGAGAAGCAACTTTTCAAAACTCACGAAGATCCTAGAATTCTGCCCAGGTACAAAGATAACCCCTGTACTATGGGAATAAAGAAGTGTGAATTACAGTAAGTCCAAAGGCTTCCTTTACGCACAAGGAAGTACTTCCTTTGTACAGTGAAGTGCTTTCCGTGGACCATCATTGTGTTCATCACCCGTGAAGAGACGGGTTATTGCATAATGCTCTTGCTGGGCTCACCCCACGTGTCTCTTGGCTATTCAAAAACGTGGAAATGCTATTTTGTTTTATCTGGGTCCATACTTTCTCTCTCTTTTTCCTACTGCAAGTCCAAAATTGTATTTCAAAGTATTTTATTAATTGCATAAGCGTCAGTAAAAGGACCTGGTACTTGAAACTCAACTTCGGACACAGGACATTTTAGGACCTCCGAGTGTCACTGGGCAAATAATTTACCCTATTCTACCAGCAGGATGAGAGCACGGCTGTTCACCTAACGGGAATGCTAGAAGATGAACACGTGCTGGACTTCTCAGAGAGTCTTTTGCGGCTCCCGAGCTCAGCGATTTGTTTTAATGGGGGTTCGGGCCATCTGTCTGCCAGGCTGACCATCTGTTTGAGAGTCAGACGTGGCTGGCAAAAGACAGGCTTGGGAGAGCATGCCTCAGAGACTCAGTGGGTCATAAGGGTTGACACTTAGAAGACAGAAGTGCCCTCACTCACCCTGGAGCTCTTCCTCTGGAGGCACAGCAACGTCCCCTGGCAGGCAGTCCCCTGCTCTGACTTTTCTTTCCCTTGCTCCCGCTAACGATGGACTCTAAGCCCTCACGTTACTCTATATTCTCCTCTACGACCCCACGGAAGACTGACGTCGGGGCAAGAGGTAAACAGTAAACCCACGTCCAATCTAGACCTCTCTGAAGTGCACTACAGCAGCTCAGAGAGGGACAGGGGGCCTCCGCCCACACACAGGCTGAGCTCTGTGCTTCCAGACAAGTGCCCCTGCCCCTGCATTTCCCTTTCCAGCCTCCCCCCGCCCCCACTTCTTTTTGCCTTCCTGTCTACCCCTTTTTTTTCTTTTTCTCTTCTCCCCAAATCTCCGAAACTGTGAAGAGCCCGCTCTTGGAAAACCTCCGGTTTTCTCCTCGCTAGCTGAAGAACGACAGTGACATCGTTCTGATTTGAGGGTAATATATAAATTACTCAGCCTGCCTTTCTTTCCCCTTTAGAAGGGACCTTTAGAAGCCAGATTTGGTTCAGCGATTAAAACACTTCTTCCCCTGAGTGGAATTTATTTCGATTTATGCCAAGACTCCGGCACACATTTTGGCAGTCTACCTGAATTGTGTTTAGAGCTCTCTGCAAACTAGAATGTATTCACTTACTTTTAAAAATCAGGGTCCTTTAACAACACAAGTAACTTCAAAAAATAAAATATTTCATGAAATAGATTGCACCACTACAGGGGTGGCATTACAGAGAGTAGCGTTCCCTGGAATTCATGGATCGACAAACATAGAAAGCGACTAGGATGCTCAGTCTATTTCAGGGGTGAAAACACAGCCCGATGCGTATAAAAGAATCATCAGCGTTCAGCTGTGGTCCAAGGACACAGATCAAATCTACAAACCAAGTGGTCATCAAATGAAAACGGAGCCGACTCCCGAAGGTTCTAACTACTGACGTGTTGTTTTCCAGTGGCCCCGTGCACACCCTGGGTGAAGAGGGTGGGGCCTGTTCACCGCGGCGGGAGCAGCGGGGCACCCGCGATGAGGCTGGAAAATGCACCTCCCTGGCTCTGCTATCTAATGAATTATTCCTGTGGTACAGTACGTATTTCTAAATTTACGCAGGGAATATATAGCTTACGCTTCATTAAATGCTACGCGGGAGGAAACATCCATCTGGAGTATCACACAATACCCTATCAGCTGGTAGATATCGCTGTGTGCTGAGGAAAGCTGAACTCACTTCCCACATAGAATAGTGTTTCGTTTGGTTGGTCATTTACCCTCAGAGCAGATACCTACGTGGCCCTGAAGACCAAGCTGACAGATGAGCTGGGCATTCCTGACACTGAAAAGCATATTCCAAATATTGTGCTACCGTATCTGGTCAAATCTAAGGCACCAGTACGTTACAGACCACTAAGAAGAAAAAAGAACGCCATTTAAGACAGGACACATTATCCACAGTAAGGGGCATCCTGACTTCGGACATAAAGAAATAAATGTACATCCTAGAGTTGACAGAATATGGGAAACATGTTCATTATTATTATTTCATTTTTAGGACTTAAGCAACAGAAAAAACAGGGCAGCACTGTAATTAGAGAAAATTATCCACTGTCAAAGCCATAACAACACCTCGAGCCCCCAGCCCGGTGGAGAACTTTGGCTATCTGAGGCACTTTGGTGACCAGAGATCGGTACAACGAAATCCCACGAATACCTCGGGACGGGGGAGAGAGGCTGGAGTTTCAGGCAGTGAAGTCTCCACCTTGCGTGCTGCTGTTCCCGTAGCCATCTCCTTCCACTGCTGACCATGTTCTTCATGGGACAGAAAGGAAAGCATGTTATAAAAGTAAAGGCTGCCAGGCTACGACTCTAAACTATGAAACTACTGTTCAGGGGTGTCATGTCATAAGAAGGACCACAAAGTTGCACAATAACCCACGTGAATATCAGGAACAAGTTTATTCACACGTAGTTAGGGTTGCAGGTTTTTTCAAAAAAGGAAAAGGTGAGCTACATGTACTTTTAAAATAGGTTAAGGGGTGCCTGGGCGGCTCAGTCGGTTAAGCATCCGACTTCGGCTCAGGTCATGATGTCATAGCTTGTGAGTTCGAGTCCCGCATCGGGCTCTGTGCTGACAGCTGGGGAGCCTGGAGCCTGCTTCCGATTCTGTATCTCCCTCTCTCTCTGCCCCTCCCCCACTCATGCTTTCTCTTTCTCAAAAATAAATGAAACATTAAAAAATTAAAAAAAAAAAGAAAATAGGTTAAGTATTCACTAAAGACATCAAGTACTTGAATACATTAGAGAGTGGGTTCTCCACCTCAGTTAGAAAAGAAAAATGAGGGAAATAGGAGAATGCATGGCTGATCAGCTTGGATGCCCAGCTTCCAAAATCTGCAACACCATGTCGAGTATAATCCTTTCAGAGGATTGACATAATCGAACAAGAACGCTGAATTGTTAAATGGTGATACGCACAGAGAGACAGAGAAATAAAATCTAGCTTAGGTCGAAAACCAACACATAATCCTTATAAGACAGTATTGTATCCCATTTGAAAGTAAAGTTTTATTTTTGGAGGGCGCCTGGGTGGCTCAGTCGGTAAAGCATTCAACTTCAGCTCAGGTCATGGTCTCAGGGTTTGTGGGTTCGAGCCCCGCACTGAGAGTGCAAAGCCTGCCTGGGATTCTCTCTTGCTGTCTTCCTCTGCCCCTCCCCTACTCTCTCTCTCAAAATAAACTTTAAAAAATATTTTTCTTTTTTCTTTTTTAAAGGGAGGTTAGTTTATATTTTAGTGAGCTCTATTTTTAGTTTTTTTAATTTATTTTTAGTGAGTTCAAGCCCCAAGTTGGGCTTGAACTCAGGACCTGAAGATCACGAGTCACATGCTCTACCAACTGAGCTAGCTAGGAGCCTTCTAGAAAGAGGAAAGAAAAAGGGAAAAGTGGTGCTTGACTCTGATGGCGAGGTCATACCACCTCCTGCGGCTTCCTCCTTGCCTTCCCCTGTGGCTCACCCATCCTGGTGGATGTTAGCTGCCACCTCATGAGCTGCTCTCCTGAGAAGTCTGCCTGGTGAGGGACTGAGGCATCTTGCCAAGAGCCAGTGAGAAATTAGATACCACACGCCAACAGCCACGCGAGTGAGCCATCTTGGAAGCAGAGCCTCCGGCCCCGGTCAAGCCTTCGGATGACCTCCTGATTTCCACGGCACAGGAGACCCTGAGCGAGAACCACGAGCCCCAGCCGCTCCCAAATCTGACCCACAAACACTGGGAGTTAATAACCGTTTCTTGTTTCAAGCTGCTAAATTTGGGGGATAATGTATTCCACAGCAATAGATCACTAACAACAGACCCTGAGTTGAGTCTCCGTCCCACACGTGTCACGTAACCAGGGGCAAGTTGTTCCAAGCTTCCATTTCCTCATCCATCAAACGGGAATGAGACTCTCTCACAGGATTATGGTAAGAATTAAATGTCATTATGTGGGCAAGGTGTTTAACGCTGTGTCTGCTCAACAGAAAACACTTGCAAGATGTTACCAACTGCTAATCAAAACTCCAAACCCACAGCCGTGCCAAACAAACCTGAATCCGCAGAGCCGCAGCAAGGAGACTCACATCATCCTCTGCAATGAGACCATTAAAATGAACCCCAAGAGAACCACATCCAAGCCTCCCTATAAAAAATTTTGAGGAGAAAAAAAAAAGACATTCAGGATATTGTCGTTTACAACCAATTGCTTCTAGTAAAAAACCAGCACGTTGAGCGCTATTCTCATATTCAACCAAGGAACTTATTAGGATGTCTTGGCATAGCTCCAGGTAGGTCACCAGTCCCTGGCGCAGCCTGGGGGCCCTTGACTGGGCCACACAGAGTTAGACTGGACGAAAATCTTGCTTCTACCTCCAGCCAGCAACTGTGACGCTGGGCCTGCTAATTAATGTGGGTAGCTGCAACCCCACAGAACTCAGAATCGAATGTGAAAGGGCATGTCAAAGTGCCGGGCAGATAAGAAAAGCAATTTCCTTCAGGTGTATACAAGGTATAAAAAGGGGGACTAAAATAAATAGCATAATCGCAACCAAAGTGCTGTGTGAAAGATCAGGCTTCCTTTGAGAACTTTAGGAATCCCTGTCATGAAAGCGAAATATTTTCCACAGAAACTGAGAAAATGTACTTTCGGATATTAATTTTAGGGGTCACCTGGTTTCCAGAAGAGAGGGGTATTTGTACCAATTTCTCGTTCCCTTCTGTAGCTGGCACTTATAAAGGTTATGAGAAGTTAAGCACATATGTAAAATACTTCAGTCTATATCCTCCCTTAGAGAAAAGAAACATTTCTAATAGCAACTTGGTTGAATTAAGAACCGATTTTCCTCTATTTTGGACCACTCTACTTTTCAATTATCCATTTTGCTGACAGTACTTTGCAAGAGCACAAAACACTTAAGACTAAGCGTCTTGTGATGATCTACAGTCAAATGTATTAAGGGTGTTGGAAAATCCTATCCCTCCGGTATTGTTTAGAGTTTAGTAACACTTCACAGTTTTATAAATTGTATTTAGGCAAAAGCCAAGAGTCTAGAGAATGAGATTTGTTGTTTCGTTTGAACCACTAGAGATCTGATCTAAAGATCCTGTCCAACCATTATGGAAAAGAAAGATATTTCCCGCATTTTTATCTCTATCTTTAAATGACAAGGAAAAAAGAAAAAAAAAAACAAAAACAAAAAAAAACAAAAAAAAACCAACCTACACTCCAGGAGCTGGTATCAATTTATTAATGCAAATTCCCAGAACAGAATCACAAATACCCACACAAATGAGGAATATTTCACCTATGGTGTTACACAGTGAATAATTCTGCCCATAATCTTAGGTGCTGCCTTGCATAAAATAGAAGGTGTCTAAAATCAAAAAAGATTTTAAAGCACAACACAAGACGTGCCTACACATATATTTTAAACATTGGGAGGATTTACAGGAACCGATAGCTTTCTGTCTGAACAAAGTTACCTGAATTTCAATAATGCTTTTAGTATCATACTGTTTTCTTTTCCTCCTACTAAATTCTACCCTGTAAAATTATGTTTCATGTTTCCTTTGTGGGAAAATGTAAAATGGTGACCTCAAGGTGACCAGATCAGAAGTTAGTGTCACTTTCTTCTGTGCACTCTTCTATGTTTCACAAACTATCACGAACACTGTATTGCTTCTATAGTTCGAATCAATGTAATCTTAAAACTCAGTTAAACGTTCTGAATCCAGAGAATTCGAAACAATGAATATGGTAACTCAGTGAATCAGGAACACATTATCAACAAATTTTGTGGCTAAGGAGAACTGAGAAAAGAAATCATTACCTCATCCCTCTGCCTGTGTAGACGCAGGGCTCCACCCAGAGGCTGTCTACGCTCCGCCTGCCAAGGCTGTCTGCACTCAGCCCGTGAATCCAGCGGGGGTCCCAAGGGTCCCGTCCCAAACCAAATGGGTCTTTTCACTTCCCACTAAATACTCCCCATAGCTCATGGTTCTTCCAAGGCAGGTCAATGAATCACGTTAAAAGATGGCCTTTCATTTATAATTTTTTCTTGCTAACCAAACTTTCTACAACATGAAAATTTAAGGCTAATGTGTCATAATGCTTTCCCTGGAAATCAGAACAGAACTTTCCGTGACAGGAGCTGCCCTGAGACCACCCTGGGAATTCTGCCAGAATAAATGAAATGGGAGGGACAAGGCAAATTCTTCCTTGGTCTCTGTGCCCTCTCTGCTATATGGAAACATTTCAGTTTTTCTGCAGTCTGGCCCACGGCACCCTTCTTATCACAAAAGCGCTATATGAACCCATAGACTGAAATCTCAAATATTTTCTCATCCTCTGGGAAAACGAGTAACTCAAAAAAACTTCATGTGAAGTTTTGGAAACAGGAAAAGCTAAAGAAAATTACATATTAGTGCAGATAACACTTTCAAAAATCTCTGGTGATAGTTTTAAGTTCAATATATTAATCATATTGGGTAACAGTAAAATGGGATAAATGAGCTCTTAATATAATTTTTGTATCAACGTTCTCGAGAGATGAACTCACAGTTTACAACATCTGAATTCCAGGGGCGCCTGGGTGGCTCGGCCAGTGAAGTGTCCAAATCTCGATTTCAGCTCAGGTCATGATCTCACAGTGAGATTGTACCCCGTATCAAGCTCTGTGCTGAGCTTGGAGCCTGCTTAAGATCCTCTCTTTTCCCTCTGTCCCTTCCTGCTCTCGTGTGCATACGCTCTCTCTCTCTCTCTCTCTCTCTCTCTCTCTCAAAAAAAAAAAAAAAAAGCCCAAAACAAAAAACATCTGAATTCACTACCAAATAACAATGTTTTACTATTTTAACAGAATATATGAATCTTCAAAAAAAATGGAGTATTATTAAGATATGCATATCAAGGGGTGCCTGGGTGGCGCAGTCGGTTAAGCATCTGACTTCCGCTCAGGTCATGATCTCGCGGTCCGTGAGTTAGAGCCCCGCGTCAGGCTCTTTGCTGACAGCTCAGAGCCTGGAGCCTGTTTCAGATTCTGTGTCTCCCTTTCTCTCTGACCCTCCCCCGTTCACGCTGTCTCTCCCTGTCTCAAAAATAAACGTTAAAAAAAAAAAAATGATATGCGTATCAACTGATAGAAACAACCCTTTTGATATCACTGAAACCAAAGCAGGAAGGAATTAACAGAGAGTTGTATATTCTAATCAGCTTGAGACTTTTTCAAAAGTAAGAACGTTAAATGTGTCATACTGAGAAGCAGTTAAAATTTGAAATGAAAACCTAGCAAAAAACATATAGGTCCAAATCTTCCAGAATTTCCCGGGAAAAAATTTAAGGGAAACCAGTAATAGATTATCCTGGATTTTAGAATAATTGGAGTTCAAAATTCATAAGCAAATATCTTTACTTGCAATGAGATAATGATTAAATTACAAGTATGTCTCATTTCTCTAAAGTTACCGTCTTGCATTCTCAGAATCTCACTGGGAAGAATCCTTCCTTGGGCTTGATTTTCAAATACAGACTTACATTTTGCGAATAAGAAGTCTGAAAGCTATTTTGTGTGCTACAGGTATGAGGACAATGAAGTGGAGGGAGGTCGGAGGGGGGCCACTTATTGGCAGCTCCCAAGAAAAAGGTGCTGTGAGGTGAGAGCTCATTTATTCCTCTCAACAGCCTTGCTCCCATCTTACTCACAAGGAAACTGAAGATCAGAGAACTTCAGTTATTTGCCCAAAGTCACACGGCTTGTAAATACAAGGCAACTGAGAGAAAATCAAAACAAAAATTTTAAAAAACGCTTCTTCTCTTTGAGTGAGATCAATCTGACCCAGATCCCATGCTTTTCTCCTTACGTTAATTACACTGTGTCCCTTCGGGGCCATAAGAGAGGTGGCTCGAGGTCCTCCAGACCAGGTCCCCCAGGTCATTAGCATGAACTTGAGATGCAGCCCGGGGTTCCCCCACCACTCCACACCAAATACACTTACGTTCACTTAAAATGATGCTGGCAAGGGAAGTACTCTGACCCACATTGCTGTTTGGATTCTGTTCTCCGGGCATGAGACAGAAGACCAGCTTCTCTTTTGTCCCCTTTGGCACATCAGGGAATAATCTTAATGTCAGGGTACGAAACGGTCTTGATTAGGATGAATTCTGCTCCTTAGGAAGCAGAGCATTACAGCATCACAGCTTCTTTGATTTGAAATTTAATAATAACAAACGATTCTTACAGCTAGAAAACTGGATATAAACATGTACCTCTTGTAAATCTAAAAACTAGACTCACGCCACAGAAGAGTGAACAGATCGAACAAGTTGGGTGTAACTGTTTTCCAAGCACTGGGTCTGGGATGTCAGCCATCACGAAAATTTCTCCTGGGATTAGGTACTCAATACAATGCCTCTACAGGATTACCTCATTATAAATCACCATATCCCATCTATTTTTACGGAGGGGTGGGGGGGGGGAGAACCCTGTACCATTAAGACGAGGATGAAAATTTCATCATAAAACCCTGCCTTCACCCAATCGCCAGTTTATTAAGAATTCTTTTGCTCTTAAAGGTGAATAAAAGCACCTTTCCTTTTAACACTGCTTTCAAAAGTCTCTTTAAGGTGACAGGGTTATGCGAAAAAGAGAGAAGAGCCTTTCTTCAATCTATGCATAGATTAAATTTTCAGACTCATCAAAGTTGTTAAAATTAAAATGGACTATCAGGAAATAGAATGCTATTATAAATAGTACTGACTGTAAAATGTTCATCTATTTAATCAGGAGAACATTTTTCCTCTTTGTCTTTGCCCTGCCAGCCCTGTTTTTGAATGGGAGGCTAGTTCAAGGAGATGTCTCTGTGTCTGCAACTAACTGAAAACTGCAATCAGAGTACAATTCTGGGACCAGGTTTATTCATTCATTCAACGCTCATTTACTGAGCATATACTTGACTCAAAAATCAGGAAGAAAACTACTTGTACTGGACCAGATACATTGAAAATAAACTGCAGTCTGCATACAGTACCATTCAGTCAAAATATAATGCCCTGGTCTTTTTTTTTTCCCCCAAGGAGGATGGTTATGTTGAAACCTAATGTTTTTATGAATGCTTTTAAAAAAGTAAAGGTCCCCAAAAGAAACATATTAAAAAATACGGCACAATTTCACTAAAAAAAAAAAAAAATATATATATATGTATATATATATATACATATATATGTATATACGTATATGTATATGCATATATATATACATATATACGTATATGTATATATATATATGTGTATATATAGTCACCTTCATATAATCATAGAGCTCAAAGGGATTCCAAGAACAGTGAAGTAGACTCTATCTCCAGCCAAGATTATACCAAAATTGTCCTAAACGTGTAAACTCTAACTAAAAACCCCCCCCCAAAACAGCAAGGAATTGTAACAGCCAAGCATTCATTTGAAAGAACATCAAGTCAGGGGCACCTGGGAGGCTCAGTTGGTTGAGTGTCCAACTCCAGCTCAGGTCATGATCTCCCAGTTTGGGGGTTCAAGCCCTGCATTGGGCTCTGTGCTGACAGTAAGAACCTGCTTGGGATTCTCGCTCTTTTCCTCCCTCTCTGCCCTTTCCCCACTCATGCTTTCTCTCTCTCTCAAAATAAATAAACTTTAAGTAAATAAATAAATAACAGAACAGCAAGTCCAAACTGACTTTCCTAATCTGAATTCTGAGCAGAGGAGCAAATCTGCCGTGCCCATCATTTATAGGTCAGGCATTGTTTTTTTTTCAGGCGGGGAAAGAAATTTGTGGCCTGAAACTACATGTATTTCAAAGGAGTTACTTAGTGCAAGCCTTCTGTTTGTGAAAAAGATCGATTCATCCTACATCCACATTATATTATGCCTCTAATTGCTTCATTCATCTGCGTGCTCTTCATCTAAGAGCCCAGCACATGGGCATTCTGGGAAATCCCTGAGCTTTGTCCCTTGCACACTCCAACCTACCCCATCCCCCTTCAGCCCCAAAGAGCTTTTAATCTGACTGGTTAATTCTGGGGGGGGGGGGGGGGGGGACACTTCCTAGAGGGGTGGGTCCATTATTTTTCTTTTTGAAGAAACAGTTATATGAATTTCAGTAACACTTTGAGGATCACGTTGTTTTCCTTCTATTATGTTGCAATCAAATTAAGGTTAGTGCGTTTTTTTGTGGAAAAGTGTAAAATGGTATCTCAAGGTGGCTGGACCACAAGTCATGTGTGTGTGTGTGTGTGTGTGTATTACATATATCATTTGATACTATTCTCTGGGTCGTTCTCTTGTGGGGTGGTCTAGGTTTCAAGGTCTAGAACTCCCGTGTGGTCGGGGCAGAAAGAGGGTAGAGGCCTCCACCCACCTTGGCTCCAATTCTGACCATCTTTGGGGGACAAACGCTGTGCTCCAGGCCTGCTCACCATAGACCTCGCCAACGCTGAAATCTGCACCCACGTTACTCAGGGACTTGAAAAAGTGGACGAGGTATGGTGCAAAACTTTCTTAGCCTCAGAGGGTCCTTCCGTGAACGAGAAAAAGGTATCCCTCTGGGCTTGCTCGTAACCAGCCCTTCGACTGGATGACCTGGTGCGGGCACAGCTTGAGATCCTCTGAAGGTGGGTCTGGTGTGGTCCAAGGCATTCCCGGATCCTGTGGTGAAATACACCCTAAGACCACCTCTGTTTCTTTTTTAGTTTAATGTTTTATTTATTTTTGAAAACGAGAGAGAGAGAGAGAGGGAGAGAGGGATAGAGAGAGAGAGAGAGAGGGATAGAGAGAGAGAGAGAGAGAGAGAGATTGGGAGAAAGAGAGAGAGAGAGAGAGGGAGAGAGAGAGAAATGGAGACACGATCCAAAGCAGGCTCCGGGCCCCAAGCTGTCAGCACAGAGCCTGATGTGGGGCTCAAACCCACGGACCGCAAGATCATGACCTGAGCCGAAGTCAGACGCTGAGCCATCCGGGTGCCCCGGACCACCAGTTTCTGATGGTGACTTTCACACTGCTCTGAGGTGCCTCTGGGGCTTCCCAGGAAGTGCCTGAGGGGTCACTGCAAGGGGAAATCAGGGAAACACAAGCACTGGTCTCCATTCTCATCCCTCCCAGCAACTGTTTTCAGCTGCTCTTACCTGTTGAAGTTCATGTAAGATTTCTTTGGGAGAACGGATTCCACTTCGTTGTCAAAGACTAAAAACCACTATTTCTAGTTTATTTCATATGCACACACACGATCTACTTCAGGTCACTACTGCCTGGACTGCTCAGATGTAGAGGCCAGCAGGGGCATGTCTCTCCAGGGGCACGGGGGAGAGCTACTGCCCTTGGCCTGTTTGCCCGACAACACAGTTTCAGTATCACGTGACCCAAAAGGCAGGCACATCAACAGTCGAAGTTTCCTCTCCTGTGTACAGATGTTGCCGGTGACCAACCCTTCAGGGAACGTCCTCTCCTCTGAATAAGGTTACACGTTTCTCTCACACTCTTCCCTGTCTTCATCCGCGGCCCAACACCAAGGTTGAGACATTGACCCACCTGATAGGAAGTCATGGGAACAGTTGAGAACTGTAGTTCCTGGTTGTATCCAAGAAAGGGGAATGTCTTCTGGCTTGGGAGAGCCTACGACCGCGATATCAGCCTCGTGAAGCTGGAGAGAAACAGAAAAAACACCGCACGGGTTTTAACCTGTGGCAAAGACACAGGACTGGCGATGTGTGTCAATGGACTTCAACGCGATAGGGAACTGACACGCATGCGGAGGTCAGCGCCATGCCACTTAACAGGGACAGAATCGCTTCACTAAGGTACGAACGCAGCACAGATCGGCACAGGGCGTGACCATCATATCCTACAAAGCAAAGGGGGTAGAAGTTCTTCCGGGCAGTCCGTTCGGCGTGAACGCTGTGCGCAATGTCATCGTCCACGTTTTCAGCACTGACTGCAATAGCGAGAAAAATGATGGGGCCGAGAAAACCATTCAATGGAAGCAGAGACTGAAAGGTGCACGGTGGGGAGGGGGGGGGGCACGTAGGGAAGCCTCTTGGAAGATGTGGCCAGTTCGGGGGGACTGCTGGCCTGTACAACTGCACACTCAAAATTAGACCCATATGGAACTTTTACTGGATCTACGGGAGGGTTGTCAAGAGCTCAAGAAAGAATCTCATTTTCCTTGAGGCTCTGCTTAGTCTCCTGTCAAACTGCTCTTTGCTTTCTTTCTTTCCTTTTTTTTTTTTTTGAGAGAAAGGAAAGGAATTCGACTATTACTACAAAACACATTGATCATATCTGTCCCGTCCGATTTTGATAACACGGTGCTGGAGTGACTTGTCTGGTAGGAAGGGGACCCCTAGAAACAAGGGCAGCGACTAGCTCTGACCTCAACCAAAGAATGACCCCGTCCCCAACTAAACCGACGATCGCAAACTGGATTCCTAAGGAGGGCGCAAGGCCAGGGACAAATCTGAGACCCTGGTGGGGGAAAAGAACTATGGTTACACGTGTCAGCGATGTGGGCCGGTGTCATACCCATTTAAGAGACAAGGAAACGGAGGTTCTGAGGGTGTGAGCACCTCTCTGGTATGTCCTGTTTCCCCCAGAGGAGCCAGTCTTGGACACTCAATGGGGGAGAAAGAGGACGCTGCAGCCCTCTGCTCTCCCACGCCGCTTTCCTTCCTTCATTGCTCTTTCCACAGGCTTCCGTGCCCTGCAAAGGACTGCAGACTCTTTAGAATCAGCCGGAGGAGGTCGAGATGAAACACAGAAACTGCCCCGTTGCCACTCCCACCACCCAAAGTCCCCAGAAATGAACGTGTTTCCACATGCCCTCATCCATTCTCAGCATGGACAGGCTGATGGCTGCAAGGCTCGGGGAGCCACCCAGCCAGCAGCTCAGCCTAAAAGTCTGCAACACCGTTTGGGCAAGAGGCTGCCTCGGCTAACGTCTCTTAGAAATCTCGGGACGAGAGATGGCAGCGAGGGGAGGAAAATCCGTGACAGTCCTCCTTGGTTTGTGAAGGAGAAAGCCAGGATCTAGAAGAGCGCCAAGCTCCCTTGACAGAGGAGGGACACGGTAACAACTTAAATGGCATGTCTTTTCAAAGAGCCGATAAAGCCAACCCTTAAAAGGGACATCCCGGGAACATCGGAGCAATCTGATCGTGCCAATTGGGGAAAGGGGGTTAACAGTCACACAGGGCTCACTGCTCTTCAGTACGAACTTCATTGAGGTCCAGGAAGAAGCCTGCACTGAAATCGTGTCCAAGTAAAATGACCAAATTAATCACATTAAAAAGAAGAGAAGTCCCTACTAAAACAGCCATCATTTTCTTTTTTTTTTCTTTTTTTTTTTAATTTTTTTTTTTTTTTCAACGTTTATTTATTTTTGGGACAGAGAGAGACAGAGCATGAACGGGGGAGGGGCAGAGAGAGAGGGAGACACAGAATCGGAAACAGGCTCCAGGCTCTGAGCCATCAGCCCAGAGCCTGATGCGGGGCTCGAACTCACGGACCGCGAGATCGTGACCTGGCTGAAGTCGGACGCTTAACCGACTGCGCCACCCAGGCGCCCCCAGCCATCATTTTCTTATGCTGCGGGGACACAACACTGGGAAACAGAACGAACTCTAGTGTGTTAATGTCACATGTTCTCCGTAGATAGATCTGAATGAAAAGCAGCTAGATTCTTGGCTGATGTTACATTCAGGGGCAAAAAGTGTTCTTATGGAAAGGGGATTTTACTTGAATAAAAAAAATGCATTTCTTCATGTTCTTCTATCACTGCAGATACTCAACCACAGTAAAGCCCCCAGAGAAACTCAAATGCTTCATGCCTGTTGGAAATGACCAGCAGATAAGAAATGCCATTTTGCTACATTTTCATGCACCATAGCAGCAAAAACAGAACATGTTAAAACTTCCATAAAAAGGAAGTTAATATATACGGGCTGAAACGTTCGTTTTGGAAAAAGCCAAGGATCACGAGTCCCCTAAGAACACTTAGTTTCCTCCACGTGGTATCTTTGATACAACCTGTTCTTTTCATTACCTATAAATCTCACGAATCTCATGCCGACCCCTCCACTCCGTATTTAAATACGACGCCAAAGTGCGCTGTGCTAATAAGTAACTGGACGACAGTTACTCCCACAGAGAAAAGACAAAAATCTCCGCCATTAGTAATGATCACATTGGAGATGTTAATTCTTTCTGGAAAGGAAAACTGCTAGATGCTTAAATCAATACATAACCCACTGAGGACCAGCAAAGATTTTAATGAGCTAAAGAATTCAAGGAGAATTATCGTCTCGCTGGCTGTTTCCACTTTCCTCCTCCCAAATGGGAAAGACCCTCGCCAAAGCCTGGCTTGCAACTCTGCCTCTTAACAAAATATTGCTTTCTCTGCTGAGGTTTGACGTAGAAGCTGCTTACAGAGTCCTGCCCACTCCCCAGGCGGAAGACCAAATGTTCAAACAATAGTAAGACACAGATATGCTGACATTTAACGTGGAGTATGTGGGAGTCACGCAGAGTCGAGATATCACGAAAATTCTTTTTCTCTACGTCATTGATTTTTAAGAGCAGGAGGTAAGCATCAGAAAATGGAGAGAGGAGGACAGAGGACAGATATGATCTGCAAGGTTATAAGGGACATCATGATTTTGTATTTAGCAAAAAAAAAAAAAAATGTATTTTAAAATTCAAACTATAGAAATTACAGCCCCACCCTGTTGGCTAGAAGACATAATTTATCTTCCACTATTGATGTGTTCTGAGAGGGTACATGTGGGAATCTGAGGTATGAGGTATGTATATATATGGAAAGCTGGGATGTGTAAAAAAAAAAAAAAAAGTGGATAGGTTTTGATGAATCGTGATTTCCTGAGACCCATAAAAGCTGTTTCTATATTCTTCAAGTGATCAACACAGTTCAGAAAACAAAGTTCAAAAAAATAAAAATTAAAAAAAAAAAATCAATAGGTCCTTCCTCCAGCAAAGAGGTGCTTCTGAAGTTACAATTGCTTACGAGACTGAAGAAGGTCCAAGGTTCCTTGGCGAAAATATTCACTCACTAGCCATCTCTCAAGTGCTGCTTGGGGCAGACACTGACTGAGGTCACTGAGGACCCGAAAATAAAAATCCTGCCCACAAGATTTTACAACTAGGATCTACAAGATGGAGGGGAACAGGGCAAACCACTGGGATACGAAAAAGAAACAATTAAACATTTCATTTCTGCTTATGTTGTCCACACAGGCATGGGCTTCCCTGATCTGTTTTTGCACACGAGCTGGGCAGGTATCACACACAATACAGAGAGGGGTCTTGAGGGAAGGGTGGCTTGAACTTGTTCTTCCACTTTCGATGAACTGGGACACATTGTGGTTTGTGTGACCCTGGTTAAGTGGCTTGAGAGAGCAAATGTCCCACAGCACATTCTTTCCAGTGCTTTGTAATGAGAAGTGTCCGTGAAATTTCATGTGGCACAGAGACTCCTTGACTAGCTCATGGCAAAGTCCTAAAAAGACTTAGTGTTTTGTTTTGTTTTTTTTGAATTTTTTTTTTAACGTTTTATTTATTTTTGAGACAGAGAGAGACAGAGCATGAACGGGGGAGGGGCAGAGAGAGAGGGAGACACAGAATCGGAAACAGGCTCCAGGCTCTGAGCCATCAGCCCAGAGCCTGACGCGGGGCTCAAACTCACGGACCGCGAGATCGTGACCTGAGCTGAAGTCGGCCGCTTAACCGACTGAGCCACCCAGGTGCCCCTGTTTTGGTTTTTTTTTTTTTTTTTTGAGAGAAAGAGAGAGGTGCAAAGGAGAGGAAGAGAGAGAGAGAATCCCAGGCAGCCAAGCAGGCTCAACACACTGTGGGAGCCCGACATGGGGGCTTGATCCCACGACCCGGGGATCATGACCTGAGGTGAAATCAAAAGTCAGATGCTCAACTGACTGAGCCACCCAGGCACCTGAGGTCTCTTAAAAAATTTTCTTTAATGTTTGTTTATTTTTGAGAGAGCGAGAGAGAGAAACACATACAGGAGGAGAGGGACAGAGAGAGAGGGAAACAAAGAATCTGAAGCAGGCTCCAGGCTCCAAGCTGTCAGCATAGAGCCCGACGCAGGGCTTGAACCCACGAACCATGAGATCATGCCCCGAGCTGAAGGTGGATTCCCAACCAACTGAACCACCCAGGCGCCCCCCGAGGTATTTTTTTTTTTTTTTAAATGAGATGTCACTTTCTTCCTATAAATGTCAAATTCCCAACGTTGCTGACCTTCTCTTGCTACTGACAAGGAGTTGTCAGACTGGGCTACTTTGGTTGTGCTCACACCATCGGATGTGTTTTAGGGAGATTTTGCTGGATGCTGGGTTGAGAATGGGCCGGAGGGAGTGGGAGGGAGACATGTGAGAGGAGACATTTGGTAGGAAGCTGGATGCATAGACTCGGAACTCAGGATGGTCAGGGAGGAGGGGAGGTAGGCCGGGATTCGTCAGCATCAGACATGGGTAAACCCAGAAACGTGGGGATCTGGGAGAAACAGGGAGGGTGGGAAGGAAAGGGGCCTTGAGTACATTCCTGGGAGTGTTCATCTTCAATGGTGAGAGAAACGATGGTGACTGGTGTGGCCCAGAAGGTAGGAAGAATGGGGGAGTCATGTAGGCGCAGGGGAAAGGGCATGGTCGACAGGTCTGAATGATGCTCAGTGGCCAAACAAACTAAAAGCAAAAAAATCCATTTTTGGCAATTAGGAATCCATCAATGACATTCCTATAGAAATGGGCAGGAGCCTGGTAAACTCCTGCCTTTTGGGTCAAGTGTATTCCCTGCATACGGAGACTTCGTTAAGGCCGAGTGTTTCATGAGCACAGTCCCCGTTTATTCACAAGCTACTTTGACTTGGAACGTCTAACTCTTTATTTCAATGAACTGAGCATCTACGGTAGGATTCCGGCTTTGTACCTATGGGTCAATGTCCACATTTTCCCGAAATATTAAGCACAATGTCAGACAGAAACATTACAGCAACTGTAAGGACTCTAAAAATAAGAATGTCAAACCATTTTCATTCAGATATTGTAATACTTTGGTAAGGTAAGAGAATTTCCAGCAAGAGGTATTCTCCCCGCCTCCTTTCACAGACACCCAAGTGATCTCGTCCTGGAAGAATTCTCCTTTTGGAAACTGGGTATGTGTCTTTCTTCCACTCTCCTCTGATCAGGACAGATCATTGGCTTTTAACATCAAGACCTCTTGTATGCTTATTTCATAAATCTGAATGACTACAAGCTAAATGCACGGCCCGGGATTATGATTATAACACGTATCTACCAACTTCTCCCCCCACAGGATGATGAATGATCTTCCTTTTTCTATAGGCTTCTAGGTTCACCTCTTACTTCACCACTCCACATACTTCATGCTCAATGTATGGGAAAAGAACCTAGGAGACTCAGTTGTGTCCAGAATGACAGAGAAGACAGCAACTCCCTCTTCAAGTGCACGGGACGCGCACACGGGTTGTAACACGCGGTAAGAGGAAAGCACAACCTCGTAGCTAGCGATGGGTGAGCTTTGAATGACTTATCGAAAATAGTTCCCTTCCTCGTATTCTGGCAATAAAGTTAAAAAGGATGGCTAAAAAGGAGACACAGAGAGAGAGCTGCGTGTTTGTAGGTGGGGTGAGAGAAAACTTAATAGGACAAAGGCTCAGAACCGTGCGGCACGAAGAGGAGCGAATGCCCAAGTTACGGTTCCCAGAGTGACACTAAACCTACCAGGCTTCCCAGCGGCAGGACGGCCCTGACGTACGCTTACGTCGTCAACCCCGTACCTAACTAGCTACGGCCTGTTCAGGCTGATGCCAGTGGCTACAGTCGTGGGAGATTTGCCTTTTCATCTCCTGACACGTTTGTACTTTCCGCTTCGGAACCCCGGATGACACATCAGCACAGTTTTGCTTTCCACCTCCTCCAAGTAACTCTTCAGGCCTCGGTCACCACCTCTGAAAGGCGAAGGAGTCGCCCTCGACGGGAGGGGACCGAGGTGCAGCGGGAACACGGCTCGGCGGAGCCACGAGGCCTCGACTCCAGGGCAGACCCCGCTCCCGCTCGGTGCACAGGCTCCCACGCTGTGTTTTCAGGTATAACGTGAACGAGATCATGTGGGAAAAGGCTTTGAGAACTAGATCTTTACCCAAACGTAAGGTGCTTTATTTATTAGAGGGGGGGGTTAGGTTTAAAAGCTACCGACGAAAGTATCCTAATTCCTTAAATTACATTTTGGTTCCTCACGTAGCATTTACGCTGGGGGAGAAGGGGGACGAGGCGGAGCTTGGGTCTGGCCAGGTGCAGAAGGGCCAACAGGGATGACACGGGGTGGACTGGAGGTGCGGTCACCGGCCTGTTGTCCACGGGACACAGCGTGGAGCCCTTCTTCTGTGCCGTATCCAGTGCATGCTATGTATGACTAAGGCTCCCTGTACGTGACTCCTGGGACCGCGTGCCCCTCAGTTCCTCTGGATTCTCTCACAAATCCTTTCCTCGATCCTGCCGAATATAATCGGCCTGATTTGGGGACTCTCAAACAAAGGTCCCCCTCACCTCTTGTTTGGGTGGCAACGATCGGGAAGTAGCAAGGGTGAGAATGGGAGCTGACATCGAAAGGCATTTTCAGTCCACGAACATGGAGAAATCTGCCAAAGAGCGCTCAGGGGCCTACATGACTCGGGTCGCTTAGTCACACGTTCCTGAATAGCCTTGGTATTTGCTTGGCGCAAGATGTGTGGTGCCCTGGGATTGGGGACAGAAGCCCGTATCGGGTGGGGGAGAAGAGGGACGCATGTGGATGTGCAGTCCTGCGCGCCCACCCATGTGACCAGGGCGCCCACAGCGTCCCTGGAGGGCAGGTGACAAGCCCAGTGCCTCAGGGCCAGAATGGCACCCGGTCTCCCTCTGCTTCCTCTCCTAAATGATGTCTGTGGAGGGGCGCCTGGGTGGCTCAGTCGGTTAAGTCTCCGACTCTGGCTCAGGTCATGGTCTCGCGGTTCGTGAGTTCAAGCCCCACGTGGGGCTCTGTGCTGACAGCTCAGAGCCTGGAGCCTGCTTTGGATTCTGTGTCTCCCTCTCTCTGTCTGCTCCTTCCCCACTCACGCTCTGTCTCTCTCTCTCTGAAAAATGAATAAATATGAAAAAAATTTTTTAAAGGATGTCTATGGGATTCTAAACTGTTGGAATAAAACAATAGTGAACTCATGGCCAGTCTAACGTCTTGGGCCTTGGTCTCCCTGAAGTTCCCCATCTGAGCTGTCAGACACTTTTAGGTGTAAAAGATTAAACCTTAAAGGGACTTTTAAAGACTGGGTTTTGTGATTATCTGGAATAAGAGGCCACTCGGGACAGTGGCTCAAAATTCAGGCTGGGGGCGCCTGGGTGGCTCGGTCGGTTAAGCGTCTGACTTCGGCCCAGGCCGCGATCTCACAGCTTGTGGGTTCGAGCCCACGCCGACGGTGCGGAGCCTGCTTGGGATTCTCTCCCTCTCCCTCCGCCCCGCCACACACACTTTCTCTCTCTCCAAATAAATAAACTTAAAAAGAAAAATTAAGCTGTAGTGCCACCTCCCCCATTACAAAAAGTCTCAGCTTCCTCAGCCGTGATGTGGGGGGCATGGGGGTCCCACAGGCAGGGCACCTGCAGAATCACGGCGACAGCAAAGCCCTGCCCCCGGCTCACGGCACTCACGAACTCAACCGGCGTGAGCTGTCGTTACCGCCGTTTACCCCAGGTCCAGCTCAAGTGTAGCCTCTCCTGTGAATGTTACAAGCAGCCATTATCCTCACCAGACACCCTGGAGGCCAGGAGACAGTGGGGTGACATGCATAAAGCACGGGAAATAAAAAATCTGGGAACTGAGAGTTCTGCACCCGGCGACAAGGTAGTGCAACGAGGGAGAACAGGCAGGTGCATGTTAACAAAAGCTGGAGCACTTGATCGCTAGGCATGCCCTGCAAGACATGCAAGACTGAGTCCTCCAGGTAGAAACGATGGGACCCTTGACATTAACTCCAAGCCCTAGGAAGAAACGAGGATCTCCGGAAAAACCAGTGTTGCTGTATTTTTGGTTCGTAACGATTCTGTTTTATTTCCTGCAGGGCTTAAAAGCCGAATGCGTTAAAAATTAAGATACATTTTAAAAACCCAACCACGTAGCTCGCTAATCTCATCCAGTTTAAAAGCTAGGGTTTGGGGCGCCTGGGTGGCGCAGTCGGTTAAGCGTCCGACTTCAGCCAGGTCACGATCTCGCGGTCCGTGAGTTCGAGCCCCGCGTCGGGCTCTGGGCTGATGGCTCAGAGCCTGGAGCCTGTTTCCGATTCTGTGTCTCCCTCTCTCTCTGCCCCTCCCCTGTTCATGCTCTGTCTCTCTCTGTCCCAAAAATAAATAAACGTTGAAAAAAAAAAAAAATTTAAAAGCTAGGGTTTTCTTCCACTCTTTGGAAACAAGCGTTTTTGGTTTTGTTTTTTTTTTTTTTAAGATTTCATATGTACCATACAGAGTTATTCAGAATTTTCCAAACCACTTTTAAAAGCCTTTTATGAGCCATGCCACGCAGTGAATGTAAACTGGAAATGACTTTGTGATCGTTTAGCTTTGCTCAAAGAAATGACACACTTTGATCCTTCAAATGGGAAAACCTCGTATTTTTCCCTTCTTGTGTTAGTACTCGTTTGGAGGGTCTCCGTGCGCAGGAGGAGGAGAAATGAGATCCTCTGAGAAAAACAAAATAAAAACGGTTCTCTTATTTCTGGGTTCTTTCTTATACACACAGCTGGGATCGACCCCGATTTGTCACAGCTGGAGGCCATTTCACCCCCATCCTCCAGCTGTGTCTGACCACAAATTCAGGAGGCTCTCCCACTAGCAGTGTGAGTTAAGCGGGTGTGCACACACAGCCCCAGAGGGCCTGTCAACTTCGCTTCCCTGCAGAGGGGTACCACTCCAACTCATAAATACTAAATGCCGAACATCGTCTCGCTTCAAATTGCTTTTGGCATCAGGGTGAACTCCTCAGGGTGAGGGAGAGATAAGCCCGTTCTCGCTGGGTGGGGGGCTCCGTCCAGTCCCCACATCGGGGAGTCATTCCACTCCAGGGGCTTGGGAAGCTGAGTGTGGCGTCTAAGTCTGGGCGGAGGAAGGAGGGCGATTCCTTAGCCCTACCGAAAGACATCACGCCCAGTGCTTTGGCTTACTGACGTCTGATGCTCCATAGCACGCGGCTCATTTGGACAAATGCCCAGACATTCTTCCCCTCTCCCACATGCAAATGCATAACGTTGCAAAGCCCAGAAGGGACGCTTGAAACAAAGTGGGAAACTCATTCTTATTTTTCAGTGATGCGCTCTGGTGGGCACCAGCGATAAAGCTACAAAACACAGCAGTCGACTCCATTTTCCACAAAACTCTAAAAAGGCAAATCTCAATGCTTCACGCTCAGGCTCCACAGAGCTCTTACGCGTCGGCAGAATCTATTTCTATTTCGGTAACTCTGCGTAACCATGCCTCGACATTGTAGGAAGGAACAGTATTCCTGTAAGAAGTAATTAATAAACGAGGAACCCCCACCAAAGATAACTTGAAGCAGAGTGGCTTCCGAGTAACGCAGAATTCACGGGAAGGAAGAGGTCCACAGCCATGGAGCAAAGGCTGTTACATAACTCAAAGTTGAGACTATTCCCAGTGAAGACTGGGGGTGAGCCCGGATAGGTCAAGACACTGTCTCTTAGTCTGGCTGTGGTTTCATCCCCTCCACCTTCATTTTTTTCTTTTCCTAATGTTTACTTTTTGAGAGAGAGAGAGACAGAGAGTGAGCAGGGGAAGGCAAAGAGAGAGGGAGACACAGAAGCCAGCTCTGAGCCATCAGGAGAGAGCCCGACGCGGGGCTCGAACTCACGAGCCTTCGAGCTGTGAGATCACGACCTGAGGCGAAGTCAGCCGCCCAACCGACTGAGCCCCCCAGGCGCCCCTCATCCCCTCCACCTTCAAATGTTGCCGGGAGGCTCCACAGAGCGACTCCCTCCTGCCAGCCATACGCTGGAAGCACATCTACTGGGCTTCCACTGAGGGACCTAGATGCCACTATTTTATTAGCTTATCTCCTTATGATTTAACTGACCCAGCGGCCTTTCCACATTGTGAAACTTGCCAGTGTGTTTCCTGACTCACCTTTAACAGTAGCCAAACCACTAATGTGGATGTTCATAGGTGCCAAGTTCTGTCCTAAGCCAACGTATATGACCGAATTTCCCCAGCGGGTAGGGGGAATTATAATTCCCATTCTACACATGAAGACACAAGGCTCAGAAAAGTTAAGCAACAACTAAGGCGTGAACCCACAGCTGTTTGTCACCAAAGCCTATGTCCTACTGCTTATCCAGAACACAAATGTTGTGTCTGATTCTAAACCCTCAAAGGTAGTCCCTGCTGGTCATGGTAGGATTGGTTGTAGGTAATCCCCACCTTGAAAGGCTACGGAGTGTAGGAGGGGGGAGACAGGATTCTTATGTTTCACGGTTACCTCCTGATCCCCAAACCTCTCAGGATGGAAAGCCCCAACCAGACAGCCAATGGGGGTGGGGGGAGTGTCTCGTTCCGTGTGAGGTACAAACAAGCCTAGAAGAAATGCTTTGCAAAGATGACTTCCTTCCACCGAATGGCCATAATCCTTTGCTTCCCCTTTTCTTTCTGCAACACTTGTCATTGCTGATAAGGAGAATCTGAAAGCAGTGTAATCTTACATTGGACCAGTTATTCGCTCCTAATAAAATTAGAAAACAAAGATTCCAATCTGTTGTTATATCTTCAACGTTTTTCACAGTGAAGGTTTTCTTTTTTTTTTTCTTTTTTTTTTTTCCAACGTTTATTTATTTTGGGGACAGAGAGAGACAGAGCATGAACGGGGGAGGGGCAGAGAGAGAGGGAGACACAGAATCGGAAACAGGCTCCAGGCTCTGAGCCATCAGCCCAGAGCCCGACGCGGGGCTCGAACTCACGGACCGCGAGATCGTGACCTGGCTGAAGTCGGACGCTTAACCGACTGCGCCACCCAGGCGCCCCAAACAGTGAAGGTTTTCTAAGGCGCAGCAAGGGTAGACAGACCCTGTCCCGGGCAGGTGCCCCCAGGATGCCAACCCGTGCCAGGATGCCCTCGGTACCTCATGAGCTGCTACCACTGTGGTCTGCTGACGCCTGCTGACCCTCAGCAACAAGGCCCAGCAATGGCCTGTGTTTTAGAAATAAAATATAGGAAGAGGGAAAAGTCAAATGTCGGGCAGAAGCATGGAGGCGTATCAGCGGGGAGGTAGCTGGTATTGAAGTGCTGGCTGCTGGCATGAAAAATGGAAAGGTAAAGGCTCTACCTCCTGGTGGGACAGGAAGTACGCCAGGTAGAGGGGGGCCAAATTCCAGAGACCAAATGCATTTCGCAGACAAAGAGTATGAGGAGCCTTGAAAATTCCTTTCCATATTTTTGGCTACAAAGATGAAGCAATCGGGCGCCTGGGTGGCTCGGTCAGTTAAGCGCCCGACTTCGGCTCAGGTCATGATCTCACAGTGAGTTCGAGCCCCGCGTCGGGCTCTGTGTAGAGCCTGGAGCCTGCGTGGATTCTGTGTCTCCCTCTCTCTCTGCCCGTCTCTCGCTTGCAGTCTGCCTCTCTCTCTCTCTCTCTCAAAAATAAACCTTAAAAAAACAAAAACAAAAACAGATGAAGCAATGAAGAGAAAGTCTACAGTCTCTATGATCCACGGTGGTGTGGTTACAAATGTTGAGGCCTCAGGAAACAGAATGTGTGTGCAACGTGAACTTTTAAGAGAACCTTCTTGGATATCTGACAACAGGAAAGTTACCCAATTTCTAGAATCTCTAGAGAGTAAAGCCACTTAGTCGTTCTCAAAGTTAAAATGAGATTTATCCCAAAGAAGAGTCAAGGTGATTTATTTCCATAATAAAAAAAAAGTACTTTGAAAGATGTCTTTGTTTTACAAAAATACAGATACAACTAGCAAAGTCTCTGTGACAGCTGTGAAAACATTCAGTTGCCAGTGAAGGTATTTTCCTCTTTTTCACCACAGCTGTTCAGTTCAGAGCAGGGTTTGTTTTCCTCTTTCACTAAGCTTCCAGATCAAAAATTCTAGGCTCTGCGTTGCACAACCTTGCCCTTGAATTTTCTTGAATAGGCTGCCACCGTGTGGGGACCACTAAAAAGGCACGTGGGTTGGAGCTCAACGGCAAGACGTTCCCGAGCTGTCTTAAAATATATTAGATCCACCTGCCACTCAAATATACCCTTCTAGGTGGAGACACCTGCCTTCCCTGGGCAGCACCACAACCTGCTCCTTTCTGTTCTCCTGCGGCAACACGAGGAACATGTGTTTTTGATGTTGTTCAGCGGTACTTTATTGTACCTAATACGCTTAAAAAAAAAAAAAGTTTATTTTTGAGGGGGGGGGGGGTAGGGGTGGAGAGAGAGGGAGAGAGAGAATCCCAAGCAGGCTCTGAGCTGTCGGCACAAGAGCCTAACGTGGGGCTCGATCTAACGAACTGTGAGATCGCGGCTTGAACTGAAACCAAGAGTTGGACGCTTGACCGGCTTAGCCATCCAGGCGCCCCTGTACTTAATACGCTTTTTTTTTTTTCTATTTAAAAAAAAATTTTTTTTTTAATGTTTTATTATTTTTGAGACAGAGAGAGACAGAGCATGAACAGGGGAGGGCTACAGAGAGGGAGACACAGAATCTGAAAACAGGCTCCAGGCTCTGAGCCGTCAGCCCAGAGCCCGACGCGGGGCTCGAACTCACGGACCGTGAGATCATGACCCAAGCCGAAGTCGGACGCCCAACCGACTGAGCCACCCAGGCGCCCCAATACGCTTTTAATGTAACTTCGTTTTGCTTGAAATTTGTTAAATTCAGGGTCATATTTTGAAATTATGAACGTTATTAACCATTTCAGCCATGAAAATGTAAAAGAATGGTATAAGGTGGGCGCCTGGGTGTCTCAGTCGGTTTAGCATCCCACTCTTGATTCCAAGCGCAGGTCACGATCTCATAGTTTGGGAGATGGAACCCCACATGGGGCTCTGTGCTGACAGCATGGAGCCTGCTTGGGATTCCCTCTCCCTGTCTTTGTTCTTCCCCTGCTTGAGCACAGGTGCGCTCTCTCAAAATAGATATTTTTTAAAGAAATTCATTTTTTAACTATGGGTGTGCTGGGTAGAAATGCAATTGGTTTTTTGCATGTTGATCTCATACCCAGAAACCCAAGTGGACTCTTTTTCATTCTCATGTTTTCTTATAGATTCTTTTGGGCTTTTTATGTAGGTAATCCTACCATCTAGGATCTATGACAGTCTGGTGTCTTCCTTTCCAATCATTATAAATTCTTCCTTTCTTCATATCAAGGCACTGTCTAGTAATTCCCATATAGTGCTGAGGAGGAGTGCTGAGAACAGGCACCCTTATATCTTTCCTATTTCTAAAGGAACGTTTCTAATATCACCATTAAATCTATTTGCTCTAACTTTTCAGGTGTTTTATGGGGTTAAAGAATTCCTTTAACTTCCTAGACTAAAAGGTTTTTTTAGGAAAAAAATCATAATGGAGACTAGATTTTACCAAATGACTTTTCTGTATCTACTATGGCTACAGTATAGTTTTTAATCTGATAATATGGTAAATTATGTTCATAGATTTTAATGGATTTTTCTGATATTAAACTACGCTTGCAATCCTATGAGAACCCTAACCTGGTGTTGGATTCAGTTGCTAACATTTTGATGATGATTCTTTTAACTATGTTCACAGATGATATTGGCCCATACTTGTCCGTTAGCATCCTGTCCTTGTTTGGGCACTCATAAAATGGGTTAGGAAGGGTTTTTTTTTTTTTTCAACGTTTATTCATTTTTGGGACAGAGAGAGACAGAGCATGAACGGGGGAGGGGCAGAGAGAGAGGGAGACACAGAATCGGAAACAGGCTCCAGGCTCTGAGCCATCAGCCCAGAGCCTGACGAAGGGCTCGAACTCCCGGACCGCGAGATCGTGACCTGGCTGAAGTCGGACGCCTAACTGACTGTGCCACCCAGGCGCCCCAGGAAGTGTTCTTTTTTTACTCTATGTAAAAAAGATTATGATCTGTTCTTTGATGGCAGTAGAACTCATTTGTAACACGACTGATCGCCTGTTTTGTTTGCATGTTTGGTGGGTAGACTGATTCAATGTCTTTAATATATGTAAGTCTAACTGATTTAACTTAAATTCATTTTGTAAGCTACATTTAAAAAAAAAAAATTTTTTTAATGTTTATTTGTTTTTGAGAGAGAGAGAGAGACAGAGCGTGAGCGGCGGAGGGGCAGAGAGAGAGGGAGACACAGAATCCAAAGCAAGGCTCCAGGCCTTGAGCTGTCAGCACAGAGCCTGACGCGGGGCCCGAACTCATGAATCACGAGATCATGACCCAAGCTGAAGTCGGACGCTTAACCGACTGAGCCACCCAGGTGCCCCTGTAAGCTACATTTTTTAGAAGTTCTCATTTCATGCAAATTTTCAAATTTACCAGTATAAAATTGTTCATAGCTTCCTTTTTAGAAAATCATTTTTCTTCTGCGGTTATGTCCCTTTGTTTTCTAACATTGCTGGTGTTCTCTTTTTGTTTCCGTTATTTTGGCTAGTGGTGTTTCCATTTTACTAGACTCTTCCGAGGACTGACTTTTGGCTCAGCTGGTAACCTCTCACATACATTGCTTTTCTATTTCATTAACTTTTGCTCTTCATTGTTTTCATCCTTGGAGATTTTCTGTTCTTTCTCTAGCTTCTTATGCTAAATGCTTATGCCATACATTTCTAGTTCTTTCCCTTTCCTGGTATAAGTATTTAAAATTCTGTTTCCCACACGAAAGATGCTTACCTTGCTTTGAAGCTGAGGTGTTTTCCACTGGGAGCTCATTGTCATGGACCCTCTTCTCTGGAACAGGCATTGCAGGGCGGCTTCCAAAGACCCATGGGCTCCTATTACCAAGACCTTTTTTCCATCCAAGTTGATACCTACCCACCAAATGGAAATCCAGTATTATAATCAAAACTTCAGAGTCCTCCTCCCATGCAGCTTTAGTGGAAGGAAAAAGGACCTTTTAAAACTTGAGCATCTCCGTCAAGCTGCAGCCTACAATGCTTATCAGTCATAATTTACTCTTTGTGAATTTTATGGTAGAGTGACAGAGAATCATCATCCTGATAAGTCACAGGATGGAAAAACAGGGTCTACATGGGTTACCTCAGCTTAATGGCTACTTGTCTTAAAGGTATATATCAAAAGTTAATCTTCTAATAGAACTTTGGTGTATCCTTTGGAGGGTTTTTTTTTTTTTTTAAATTGAAGTATAGTTGACACACAGTGTTATATTAGTTTTAGGTAAACAACATAGTGACGTGACTATATGTCATTCTACGCTCACCATTAAGTGTAGCAGCTATCTGTCACAATACACCGGTATTTCAATACCACTGACTATATTCCTATGCGGTTCCTTTTATTCCTGTGACTTATTCATTCCATAACTAGAAGCCTGTTCCTCCCACTCCCTTTCACTCATTTTGCCCTCTCCGACCCATGGCAGCTACCAGTTTGTTCTGTGTCTATGGGTCTGCTGCTTTTTTTGTTTTGTTTTTTTTAAATACCACAAATAAGTGAAGTCATATGATATTTGTCTTTCTCTGACTTACTTCATTTAGCATAATACCCTCTAGGTCCATCCACGTCATCGCAAATGGCAAAATCTCATTCTTGTTTACAGTTGAGGAATATTCCGTTGCCTATGTATACCGTATCTTCTCTACCTACTCATCTATCAGTGAATACTTAGATTGCCTCCATATCTTGGCTACTGTCAATAATGTTGCAATAAATATAGGGGTGCATGTATCTTTGTGCATTAGCGTTTTCACTTTCTTTGGGTAAATACCCATATAGAATTACTAGATCATGTGGTACTTCTCTTAATTTTTTGAGGAACTGCCATATTGTTTTCGACAGTGGCGGTACCAATTTGTATTCCCACCAATAGTGCATGAGGGTTCCTTTTTCTCCACATCCTCACCAATACTTGTTATTTCTTTTGTTTTTGAGTCTAGCCATTTTGATTGGTGTGAGGTGATATCTCATTGTGGTTTTTATTAGCATTTCCCTGATGATCCATGAGATTGAGAACTTTTTCATGTGTCTGTTGGCCATCTGTATGCCTTCTTTGGAAAAATGTCTACTCCGACATTTTTAACGTTTTAATCAATTATTATTATTATTGGGTATTGAGTTGTATAAGTTCTTTATATATTTGGGATATTAAATATTTTGGAATTTTTGTTTGTTGCATGTTTGGATGTGGAGAAGGGACATCTTCCTCTTTTTTACTCAAGCTGGAATCAAGAAAAATTTAGTTAAATTTTTATATAGTCAGCTAGAGAGTCCTTAAGTATATGAAACACACAGTAATAATTTACTCATTAAATCTGATAACCAAGAAAAAGAAATTATTCGTCTCTACATTACTGACATAGAAAAGCAAGGTCAAGGGGAGAATGATGGAAATTGAATACTGATTACTGAAAAGAGATATTGCTCACTGATGAATCCCAATCACGGTTTCCATACCCTGAACTATACCTGACAGCTCCCTCGTTTAAATATTAAACAAAAGTCTTACTTAAGTCTATACACTGACAGATTTGAGAAGCTGACACTTGGAACAGTTTTCATTGTGGTTACTCTGACTGTTCCATGAGAGAAGCTGAACACCTGTTTACAAGTAGGCCGCCCATCTTGACCTTTCTCTTTAAAACTGTAATACAGTTAATCTTGTTAGAAAAATTTGTCACGCTCATTTATAGCTCCCAAAAGATGAGAAAAAGGGCTGACATTGAACATCACTTCGATGATTCAATTAAAATCTTCTGGAAACAAATGCTTATTAAAAAATCAAGTCAGTACCAATACGTAGGAAATAGTGGCATTTCTTTTTTTTTTTTAATTTTTTTTAACATTTATTTATTTTTGAGACAGAGAGAGACAGAGCACAAACGGGGGAGGGGCAGAGAGAGAGGGAGACACAGAATCGGAAGCAGGCTCCAGGCTCCGGGCCATCAGCCCAGAGCCTGACGCGGGGCTCGAACTCACGGACCGCGAGATCGTGACCTGGCTGAAGTCGGACGCTCAACCGACTGAGCCACCCAGGCACCCCAATAGTGGCATTTCTGAAGGAGCAACCATACCTGACTTTTCAAGAAGTTCAACTACAGCTCTGGCCACAGGTGAGACGTAACACTCGTGGGCGTCCCCGCGGACCAGCCTCCCCAGGTTTACATCTGTTACTCTGAATTTGAAAATAAGGGAAGTTGGAAGTCACAACTTGGTCAAAACTTACTGATCTGTAACTCACATGTATTAATCCCAAATAACATCCGAGTCAACGTTTCATAGACAGGCCATATTAAATCATTAAGTCGAAATAAAGAGTGGGCAGGAATAAAGACCACTGGCTTCTTAGCGCAGTCCCTCAGGAAACTCTGAAGTGGTCCCTGTGGGTTAGGGATGACCTTGGGAATTCTGGTTCTGCCTGGATCGCAGGACCACAGCATAAGGCCATGCAGGGCCTCGCTGTGCACAACTCCAGGGAGCTCTGTCCAATGCGCTACGTGGAATCTGCTCTAAAGTGTGCATACCAGGGTCATATAGTTGAGCCCACTTTCCCCCTGAAGAAATGTACACCTCGATCAATATTAAAATCCAGGACCAATCCCAGAACTCTGGGGTAAGGTAGCAAGACTTGGATTCACAATCCCCATTTAGCATCAGTATTTATCTCCTTGAGAAGTCAAGGGAAAAAATGAGTGACCAGGTACCTTCAATGGCTTTTGTGCTCTTCCTCATTCAACTCCAGGACTAGCTAGTCCGTACCTATCTAGCTGAAACCAACGGTCTCAATAAAGGCTCGTAACGAAAGAGACATTTAGAAAAGTTCCCATAATTCTCTTCTTTTTAAGGAAAGATTTGAAATGACACTTTGATATCTTTAGGTCCTGGATGTATTTGGATTGATTAGGGCTTCTTCTCCCTTCTAGTTAGTCTAATACAGGGTCAGAGATTCTCGGGACAGCTTTGCAACCTGTGTTTGGGTCTATCCTCAGACGGAGTGCCCACAGAGGCCGGAGTAACGGAAAAAGCCTGGGAGCCTCTCAATCCAGCTCCCTTAAGACAGCTGGATTGAGAACCTAACTTTTCATTCGCTTACAACTTTGTAACACTGAATATATTATGTTCTTTTTGGCCAGGGTACAAAACACTTCCTATTTCCACATAGGTAAATGAGCTTTTCATTCCCCAAGACTCAGAGTCCTGATGACCCACATGAATGGGCGGTATTCCTTGTCTCCTGAAGCTGATGTCACGCCAGGACATGAGTCAAAGACAAATATTAGGGCACCACCTACTTGTAGTTTTCCTCTGTAATTTCAAGTAAAACCTTGTGTTCTGAATAAAAGTGCTTGTGTTGCTTTTCTCAAATGATCTGGGGCTGAGAATATGGTACTGCTGATGACTCAGGACGCTGGGTTGTTTCTTTGGTCTGGCAGAATTATCAAGGAAAAGCTCATTAGAAGACAAGGCTGGCCAAGGACTCTGTAAGTCAGGCAGGAAATTACCAAATGAATATGATGGTGTTAAGGACATTATTTCCAGAATGGCACCCAAGCACTACAAAAGGACATGTGCATTTTCTAAAATCTGTAACTTTTTTTTTTTTAATGTTTGTTTATTTTTGAGAGAGAGAGAGAGAGAGAGAGAGAGAGAGAGAGAGCAGGGGAGGGACAGAGAGAGAGGGAGACACAGAATCAGAAGCAGGCTCCAGGCTCTGAGCTGTCAGCACAGAGCCCGATGCGAGGCTCAAACCCACGAACCGCGAGATCATGACCTGAGCTGAAGTCAGACACTTAACTGACTGAGCGGCCCAGGTGTCCCGAAAATGTGTAACTTTCTTATACGGAATTTAGAAAGCCCTCAAACCCCTGAAATAGTTAAAGGATTTCTTGCACCTCTTAATTACTGACATAGTTGAAACCGTGGAACTAAAAGAAAAAGAAAAATCTCAGTAGAAAAGCAGTAAGAGTTGATTGCTTTCTTTTCTATTTTCTCACCCATCCACATCCTTTTCTGGTTTCAAGGCATTGAGGACTTTGTTGCTAAATGAGTTCTCGGAGATCTGAAGGGCAAGGCCATGTACTCGGGTGTCTTCATTAATCTTCAAGATTTCATCTATAATCTACAGAGGAAAAAAAAAAAACCCTAAAATCAATTTTACGAAAATAAGAGCCAACAAAAGAACCGATTCATAAAAATGCATCTGTTGTAGTTCCTTTTTCAGTCCTTGTTGAAGACTTGATGTAAAGCAGAATGAATCACATCTAATTTCTCTTTCTACCATGTTTATAAAAGCTCAAAGGAAGCATGCCTGCATTTTAGTGACTTCTCAGTCTCCCTTATTGTGCTACTTCCTGGCAGAACAGAACAAAATAAAACCAAACCAAAGTTCGACAGTTCACAACATTTAGATAGGCAAAAGATAATTCCCTGTCCACAACTATACTTAAGCCAAACACACTGCCAACTTTCAGGGAGACCAGGAAGCATGAGTTTCAGGCATTCCAAACTGGCCCGGACAAGCCTGTACCTCAAACACAATGTGTTCAACAAAAGCTTCCCCACTGTCACACCCAAGAAGCCATCACTGAGGCCCTCAGGTTCTCTGGACCTGAATGGCACACAGAAAGCATTTCCAAAGCCTTATGGTCAATGCATTCTAAGCAGAGAAATCTCCCTTTTATAGGAAACTCACTATTTATGAAAAAGACCAAAGTACAGTTTGGGAAGGTGATGTAAAAGCTAACGAGTGGCTAGGTAGGTCTTTTAATAAGCAACGCTCTGTCCTCTCTGTTTATTTTATGCCAGGAGAGAACATACTGATGCATTTCATTTCACAATATTATTTGTTCCTAAGAAAAAGAGATACCAGCCCATTGATAGGGGTCTCACTGCGAGGAGTATTGGTTTACCACTTCCGTTTCACTGTCTAGCAAAAAGTCACCGTGGTATGTCCACCTGGTAAGAGAGGACAAAGCTATTTGATCTACAACGAGAAGGAAAATTTTGTTTCAGTTATTTACTTATCTTTCATTCATTCAACAGATGTTGAATGTTTTGAGCACCTACAACTGTACCAGTTCTAAGACCGGAAACACAGTTGGGAACAAAACACCTGTCCTCACGGAGCTTATAGTCTAATGGGGAAGACAGGGGCAAAACCAAAAATTAGTATCATCTCTGGAAGTGGTAAATGACGTGAAGAAAAGTAAAGCAGATAAGGTAAGGGGCCAACGGAGAGATGGAGGGCTGGGGGTGTGGCCAGAGGGAATGACGTCGATGGGCAGCCCAGAATGAAGTGGGCAGTCTATTGTTACCTGTAACTAGAAGGTGGTAGAAGCAACAACGAGATCTTAACTCACAAATTAAGACCCTTACTCTTTTCCAACATAACGCCGCCACCACGCAAATTCACATTCACATTTTTGACAAGGAAAAATCCTTGTCAAAAAACAAGTCAAGGAATTACTTACACACACACACACACACACACACACACACACACACACACACAAAATCAAGGGCTATCAACACCAGTGGCAAGGAACCTGAAAAAATACAGACAATGGGTGTCTCTCAAAGGGACAACAAATTTCTCTGCATTTGTTAACACTGGTATGACACGTGTCAGTATTTCTAATATATTATAATGGTAAGTGTGGCAGAAACCATCTGCCCCAGATATGGTTTCCTTTCTCCCTTAGTAATAAACTCTTGACGTTTAGCTGTTCTAATAAATGGTCTAAGGCCATCTGGTGTAAAGACTACCTTTCCCAGCCTTCCTTGCTTCGTGGCCAAGCAATTAGGTTCATGTCAATGGCATAGAAGCAGAACTGTGACTTTTAGGAACCGTCCCTGAAGGGAAGAGACTGAGGGCCTGCCTGTCTTTGGTCCTTATCCTTCCTCTTCCTTGCTGGTGACAGTAAGTTGTTGAATTGAGCCTTGTGATCAGAGAAAACAGGGACGGTTAAGAAATACCCCCAACCTCTGTGTACTGCAAAGAACCAAATACAGAGCCTACAAATTCCCATTCATGTCTCATAAATGATTAGGTGAACTACTTGCCCCCCACAGCTCAATCTGAACAAAATGCTTGTTAATCAAACTTGGGGAAATTTCCCTCCTTCCCCCAGGCTGCTAACCATTGGCCCACCCTTAGCTGGATTAGCAGACAACCCATTTTGAGAAAAGGCTGGCTACAGGGTAAAACATTCTCTCATTATCCCTATTGCAATAATCCTTTTGAATTATGTGTCTCCTTACTAAGTCTGCATTTATTGGACCCTGGCTAGAATGTGGATGTGATATGGAGAGCTGAATCCGCCATCTTGGATTCACAAACAATACAGCAGCAAGAGAGAAGGAGCCTAAGTTTCTGGTGCCCTCGTGATGTCACCATAGCATCCTGCTTCTCAACCTGACTTACGTATGAGAAAAATAAACTTCTGTTACTTCATATTCTGTTATTTGAAGTTTTCCAGCACTGGCGGTCAAACCCAAGCTTCCCTGCCATAGCTGGGCTGAAGAAAAGCTAGCCACAGAAGGACCAAACACGAGCATGGTCTAGTTTCCTCACCACTACTTATGGGGGTGGCTGCTTCTCCCAGGCTTGAGATGACACTTGCAAAGGCTGTTACTCCCAGAACATTTGCCTGGAAAGGACGCTGAAGATGATTTCATCCTATTCCTTTAGTTTATCGATAAGCCAGCTGTGACCCAGAGAAGCCAAAGGAAAGGCCAAGGGCAAACAACCAGTCAGGACAGGGAAAAACCTGAACTAGTCCTCCAGCCGCTGACACCCAGACCATTTCCACTGGCCACTACTGCGGCAGCCAAAGAAACACAACCAAAGTCACCAAGTCATAGACCAACTCTTCCACAGAAACATCTACTAAAGGACAACAGGCGAATGAGCATTTACGCTAGAGGGAAAAGCGATCTTCCCTCTCAAGGTTCAGCCACGAGAATAGGCTGATCTGTTCAAGCACCACTGAGAGATGTCAACAGGTTTAGTAGATCCGAAGAGGAAAGCGACCGGAGCGTTCGGGTGCCCGTGGTACTTACCTCATCTTCGCTGCTATCTGGAGGAAGGCAGATGTGAGTGATGTTCAGACCAGCCTGCAAAGGGAACACAAGGTTATTCTGCCACGGTAAGAGAATGTGCTATCAAAAAATTAGGACGAATTTGTGGAATTCAACAATCCTCACCTCCTCCGCCAGATTCTGGTTTATCTCCTGCATCAAGTTATCATCACCTGCCTTAGGAAAGGGAGCAAGAATGACAATGTAATGACAACAAAAATGTCTTGAAAAAGCACAAGACGTAACGCAGAGACTAATTTTGTGACTATATTGCCCAACTAATTAGAAAGAGAAGGAAATACAGAATCCTATAGCTCACGAAAGAAGACTAAAGCTGGTATTTATTCACATATGTATTTCACAACTTTCAAATTATGTTACTTTTAAAAAATAATAGCCCTCTTAGGGCGCCTGGGTGGCTCAGTCGGTTAAACATCCGACTTCAGCTCGGGTCATGATCTCGCGGTGTGTGAGTTCGCGCCCCGCGTTGGGCTCTGTGCTGATGGCTCAGAGCCTGGAGCCTGCTTCGGATTCTGTGTCTCCCTCTCTCTCTGCCCCTCCCCCGTTCGTGCTCTGTCTCTCTCTCAAAAATAAACAAACATTAAAAAGATAAAAATAATAGCCCTGCTAAGGCACATGGAGCCACACAGCCAGCACCTCTTTCTAAACGAGGACACCAAAGACGGGGGTTGAGAGGACTGCCCGTAGCCGGAAAGCAATCAGCAAGCACAGTCCCAGGAGGCCCAGGCCTCAGTCACTCTTCTTTCTACCCTTCTCGCCTGCCTCTCTTTGTAGGGCATGTGGAGGCAGAGCACACAGAATGCGAGTGACTCGAGCACAGCTCCAGAGTGTTGAAAATCACAGCGCTCGTGGCCCTAGACGCTGACGTTCTGACACATTAAGTGCGTGCCAGAAACGACGGCGGAGGCCCAACTGCTGTGCTGTGTTAGCTTACGGGCTTGGCTCGCCTCATCACTTCCCTGCACCTGTCACCCCACGGGGGTGCCAAGAAGGGTGGCAAACAGTGCCAACTGTAGTCGGGAATGAAGGGGCCGCAGCCAGGAGATGTACATGAATGCAAAGTCCTTCTGGCACACGCTGACGTCTGGCCCTTCAAACGTACAGCAGGCTTCGCCGGATTTAGTAAGATTACTACATGCCATGCCCCGTCACGCATCTGTCTGCCACAGGAACAAAGGGGAATGTTTCCCCTTCATTTTCAAATCGTATCTGATAAGCGTTTATGAGCACACACAGACAACAACATATCTATGGAATACAACTTATGTGTGTGCCTAGCTCCTAACCTCTGAAAGCTCCCCACACCCAGAGGAGAAAGACTCACAAAAGATGCACTCAAGCAGAGCGGTAAGCAGCCAGTAACCAGGTAGAAACAAGATGACCAAAGGAAGAGGGAAATGACAGTGTTTCCAGCCGTGCCCTCTCTTCCCGCCCAAATGGGACTCATGTGACCGGAAAATGGCCCTGGTCTTCTCTACACAATTATCTTCTACATTGAAAGGCATCCTAAACCAGTAGGACTGAACCACACTCCCAGCTTACCTGTATAATAGCCAGCACCGGCTTAAAGGCAGGGTTTTTTTCTTGCAATAAACTCAGAACCTCTTTCGAATTCTGAATGACTTCTCTACATTGAGAAAGAGAGACAGCACGCGGTCACGTCTTTGTTAATGGCTAGAAAGGACGGATACAACACACTTTCCTCGAAAGTTCGTTACTGTAAGTGAAAATAGACAACATAAGGGTGCGCTCCACCCATGGGAAGTGTGGCCAGGCGGGGCAGGGTAACAATGTTGAAGCGCGCACGAAACAAACCGGGACCATCTGAGTTTAAAGACGCTCAGACGCGTGCCACGTAAAATGTTAGCAATTATTTTCTAGGGGTGACTTTTTCTCTTGTGTTTTCCAAGTTTACTGTAATACAAATTTCGCGTTTTTTTTTTTTTTTTTTTAAATAATCCCCTTCCTCCACCCACATCCATCTCCAGGCCCCCCCCCACCACCACCACCAGGGACCTCAAACATCGGTGGGGGAAGGTAGCAGAGACTGGGGAAGAGGCTTGCGGTCAGAAAAGTGGTGCGTCAGGATAAATCCCGGGTCCCAGAATTTCAAGAAATGTGAAGGGAGTGGGTGGGGAAGAGAACGGAGGGGAAGGAGGAAGGGAGGGGTAAGAAAAGGGAAGTGGGGGGGGGTAGGAGGGAGGGGAGCACCAACAGTAGGGACCCATCAGAATTTGATATTCTCCCAAGGCCTCTTAGGGAAAGAGTGTCTCCAGTCCTCTGGGCTCCCGCCATCCAAGTCTGCATTTGGACTTCCTAAAAGTCCCAGTAGGCGACTCCTAGGCCCAGGGAAAGGGGTGCGCGCGGGGCAGACCTAGATAATGTGGTGCAAGTCACATACTCCCTCTGCGGTCTCCGGGATGAGCGATTTCGCCACCACTCCTGTGAAATGGTCCTCACTTGCGTGTGAAGTTGGCTTTTTCCCTCTCACAGTAACAGACAAAAGGCTCAGCCAAAGCAGTACCCAAGCCCCTTGTTAAGACCATCTTGGGGCACCTGGGTGGCTCAGTCGGTTGAACGTCCGACTCTTGATTTCAGCTCAGGTGAGGATCTCACAGTTCGTGGGTTTGAGCCCCGCATCCGGGCTCCGTGCTGGTGGTGCAGAGCCTGCCTGGGTTTCTCTCTCTCTGCTTCTCCCCTGCCTGTGCTCTCTCTCAAAATAAATACTACCAAAAAAAAAAAAAGACCATCTTTAAGTTTTGTTTTCTGTCTCTGACAGGGTCTTACATGCACCTAACAGCTTCCAAAAAAATGCAGGGGGAAGTTCCGGCCAGACTCCAGCTGCACCGAATGGCCGAGGCACTGCAAAAAGGCATCCGTCCGCTTCCTCCAGGTTTCAGAAGAAACTAATGTGCCTACTGGCGGGAACTGCTCTCAGGACTGCTAATTGGGGCCACATTGGGTCCTTACTCCTGCCTGGTTCCTAAAGGCACTGGAAAGGGGGTCCCCAGTGGTTTTGGCAGTGTGCGCGAGGATCATCTGGGAAGCTTGGTAAAAAGAAAGGTTTCTGTGTCTCATCCCGGAAAGTCGGATTCAAAAAGGGCTGGGGTGAGGCCCAGGAATGTGCATCTTCAACAAGGGCCCTGGGGGAGGGGGGGTTACGAGGTACTGTTAAAGGGGAAACAGCCACACGTCGGGATGCAGGCCTCCCATGACCCATCGCGACGTTTACTGTGTCTCTGACAAACTCCAGGAACCTCATGTGTGGAGACCTTTGTTCGCCTAATCGTACGGTCTCTGTGACTCAAAGCTACCCTCGAGCGCTAAAAAACACACATTCCGACGGCAACAGTTTTCCCAGTTCATAGCCTTGACTATCCCTCGGTAAGTGAAGGCATCAAACACCTGGAGAAGCACACACCTGTCACCACCTAAGCTCATATGGCTAATTCTCCCCGTCTTGTTGTAGGTAACGTTTCATTCTTTTTTTTTTTTTAATTTTTTTTCAACGTTTATTTATTTATTTATTTTTATTTATTTTTTTTAATTTTTTTTTTCAACGTTTATTTATTTTTGGGACAGAGAGAGACACAGCATGAACGGGGGAGGGGCAGAGAGAGAGGGAGACACAGAATCCGAAGCAGGCTCCAGACTCTGAGCCATCAGCCCAGAGCCTGACGCGGGGCTCGAACTCGCGGACCGCGAGATCGTGACCTGAGCTGAATTCGGACGCTTAACCGACTGAGCCACCCAGGCGCCCCAACGTTTCATTCTTTGAGGTTACTCCTTATTTGTACAGTGACAAAGTGAGCACGAAAGGAGTCACCAGGCTCAAAAAACCTAAAAAGCAGCATACATGTTGCTGATCAGAGATTCTCTCACTCCTGTGAGGAAAGCTGCCTTGTCAACTTCCAGCTGGAAGGAATGCGTGACCGTCCAGCCCGGCTGGCTGCCCTGCGTAACTGCAATTCAGAACTTTATGGCTGAAGAAGGTGGTAATCATCTTTAATAATGTAAATAAGTAGATTAAAGTATCCACTTCTCAAAGGACTTCAATTTCCTCCATTTTGACCTTCAACTTTCTAATTGACTAAATTCTTCATTCCAGCTTATCTCTTAACTCAGACAAAAGCATCCCTTGAAGGGATTCAAAACTACCCCCTCAAGCAATAAGGACTGCCCTGAGCCAGCAAGACCCCACCCAGCCCGACCCCCAGGCAATGACCTGATCTTTTCGGCCCACCTGCCTGTATCGACCCACATCTCCCTTATATAAAACTAGAAGCATTTTCAGTATCTTCAGACTTTGGAGACCGTCTTTGGGACACCAGTCTGCTGTCTTCTGGGTGCTGGCCTCGCTGAGATAAATTCTTTTCTTGTTCCACCACCACTTGTCTCTCAGCCTTTGGATTTTGTCGGCGGCGAGGGGCCGAACCTATTGTTTGGGCCCCTCGGAGCCACGTGCTCTTGCCCCCGGGTGCTCCGGTTCCACCACCAGTGACTCCAATGACACGCTGGTCTCCCTTTGGCCGTGAAATAATGTGTGCACCAGGGTGCAGAATAATGACCTCTTTTCTCAGCCTCCCCTGCAGCTAGCTGTGTCCACTCCCGAGTCCCCCAGGTAGCAGGTGCTAACATGACTAGAAATGATCAATTTCAGTACATCCCTAAATGCAGAGCCAATTGATTCATTTCAAAGGCAAAAGAGGTGACCAGCGCACAAAGAGTTAAACATTTCCAAAACAGCCGTCAGTATTCTGAGAAGTAGCCCAGGTTGAAAGCACCACTGAGCAGTTTAATCGATCCACGCACTGGTAATTTAGCGGATACATTCACTATAATAGTGGTATTGCTACAACTGATGATGGCTCGGATTACTGGGTACTTCCTACGAATATTTTCTCCCATTTTCCCTTTTTACAGAACTCTTGAGTGAGAGCTGCTTGTGGCCAGCCAGCCACACTATTGAGGGCACACTTCCCAGTTTCGCCTGCAGCTCGATGGGGTCCTGTCCCTAACAACTGGCCAACAAGGCTGGGAGCACTGGCCAGAGGGAGGCGAGGAATGTGCAGCTAAGAGGTACACCAGCAACTTGGCCCCCTTTCCCTCTTGCTGGCTGGGAGATGGGACCAGCCGCCTTCCACCCAGAGCTGGAGCAGTGAGCAGACGCCCTCGGGTCATCATCCTACCTTCCCTGGTCGGCCTCCCTCTGCACACTGAGGCCCACAACATTTGGGGGTATCTTCAGTAAAGCAGACTAACTAGCCTGTTGCCTCTGGGTGCACAGGCCTGATCTGGGAGCTTTCATCGTATTTGCTGTGTAAGATAGAGAATGAAAGACATCCCATTGTTTGAGAAACCACTAGAAGAAAAAAAAGCTGCCAGTTACACTACGGTACAATCTTTCCTTAACACAGTGTTTACTTTGTAAATATTAAAAGAGCTTTTAAGACTTCTTTAGACATAGATATGTTTTATTTACCATAACCGACTCATATGAGCATAAAAAGTAAAACTGGCAAACAAACTGAAATACACCTAAAACTTCTTCACATTCAGGATCTGACTCGTCTGAGTGACTTTTTTTGACTCAAGAGTCCTTGACGGCAATTTCGTTTTGCTTTTTTTTTTCCTCCCCCCACACAGTATCACCCTCTGTGCCGTCAAGGGTGTAAGTGATGCAGCATTTTGTGAAAAACCGTAGCATTTTTGCCCCTGAAATTTTCACTTAATTTCTGACACCCATTCTGCAAGTTTTAATGCTACGGCTTTCTTGATTCTACCAGATGTCAATGGTCAGTTGTCAGACAACAACCAGAAATCATTTTATTTCCTAAAATGGCCCTTCCATGACTTGTGGATGGAAATATTGGGGATTATGCTTTCGAGGGAGCTTAGTCGTCAACTTTTCTGGTATATGTCCCTGAAGTAAATAATAATAAAAAAATAACATACACACACAGATTCCCAGAAGTCTATTCTAGGTGACTTCTAGCTAGGCCCACCTCCCTCCTTTCCTCCCAGCCCTCAGGGAATCTCTTGGAGGAAAGTTTTGTTAGCAGATGCACCTAGGTCAACTAAGTTGCAACAATACGCATGGCCTAAATCCCCACAGGTACAGGCAAAGACAACTATGTGATGACTGTCATCTGGCCAACAGCAACTGTCAGACACAATCCACTGAAAGACCAGTTTTGGGGATATTAAAAATATGTCTCCTTGGGGCCCCTGGGTGGCTCAGTCGGTTGAGCGTCCGACTTCGGCTCAGGTCATGATCTCGCGGTCCGTGAGTTCGAGCCCCGCATCGGGCTCTGTGCTGACAGCTCAGAGCCTGGAGCCTGTTTCAGATTCTGTGTCTCCCTCTCTCTCTGACCCTCCCCCGTTCATGCTCTGTCTCTCTGTCTCAAAAACAAATAAACGTTAAAAAAAAAAAATCCTGACAGCCAATATCTGTGGAGGTCTTGATAGGACAATTCCTGGACTGTGCATCTTGTATGTGTTCTCTCGTGCAATCCCTTCCTTAACCCTTTGAGGTAGACTCCCATTCTCCCTACTGTAGTTCCTTCCCTACCAGAATCCTGAACCGGCCCCCCTACTGACCACTCTGCTCATCTCCAGGTCAGGCAACAAAAAGAACAGTCATGAATGGAATCCATGAATGAACCCAAATCTTAAGTGATTCATTCACCCACCACATCACAAGTGTCCAACGTATAAATGGCACTCAGCAGTGACAAGAGACAAGGCTCCCGACCCCAGAGCTTTCATTCCAGGTAGGGAAGACAGACAATAAATGAACAAAATTTCAGGAGGCAAGTAAGAGCTACCCAGAAAATAAGAGGGTGATGGGGTGGTGGCTCCTGCCTCCCATACTGTCTTCAGACCCGAACGCACAAAGGTGAGCTCTGGGGTACACCGGTCACAATCTAATGACCCGAGGAAGCCTAAGTAAGTCCTATATTCAGAAAGAAGACAAGATAAACAAAAAGCTCCTTAGCGTCATCGGCCACATCATAAAGGGCTTTGGGAACAAAGGGTTTAGGTAAAGGCTATTACTTTTAGAAGGGGGGAGAGAAGGAAAAAGGAAGAGGATGCGAATGGAGGGCCGTGCAACAGCTTGCTCAGTGACACGGCATTCTGGAACCAGCATTCTGGAACCAGAATCCTCCTTCGGGGCGGGGAGGCACGCCACCTCCAGGTTTGTCCCGAGTGCTTCACTCTACAGGTTTAGAGCTCCAGTGAACACACTTCTCCCAGAGGGGCCCGTCAAGGCTCTTCCTCGGCTCTCTCCCACTCAGGGGACAAAGAGGGCTGACGACTGGGGCGGAAAAGCGGTGCGAGTTGGGGGGATGGACTTAAGCGGCGTCTCCGGTGGGGAGCAGCGAAAGGCTCCGCCCAGCGCTCCCACGGTTCCCTTCTGGGTTGGCCGAGAACTTTCTACACACAGCGGCCCTGGGGACTCCTTGCCCACGCGTGCAGCAATGCGGGGCACGAGTTGGCCCGACTGCTCCGCCGCATTCCGCATGTTGTCGGGTGGGCCCCGCTCCACGTTCACACGTCCAGGAAATTATTACGTAACTCAAGAGAGCACGCTTTCCCGCCCGCAGGAGGCTGCGGCGTTGCGGGACAGGGCAAGCCTCATCCTGGCAGGAAGAGGCCAGCTTTCCGCACGCGGGGGCGCCGCGCACAGCCAGGCGGCTGCCGGGCCTACCTACTCCCGGCCCCGCCCCCCCTCCTCTCCTCTCCTCTCCTCTCCCCTCCCCTCCCCTCCTGGCCCCGCCGCAGCCCCGCCCCTCCCCCTCCCGGCTCCCGCCCTCCGTCGCGCCGCTCCTTCCTGCCCAGCCGCGCTGGGCGCCGCGACACCAGAGCCCGCCCCGGTGGCGCACGTGGAGCGGGGCACGCAGGCTAGCGGCGCCCGCCCCGCCAGGGATGCTCGCGCCGCCCGATGCCCTTCCCGGGCCCCCCACCTCCCGCCCGCCCGCCCGCGCTCTCCCCGCCGGCCGCCGGCGCCTCTAACGAGTCAGCACCAAGCACTCTCGGGCCCGCGCCCAGCGAAACCCCCGCGGAGGCCCCCAGGACCACGCCGAACCCGGAGCGCTCCGGCCGCTCCAACTCCTGCGTCCCCCACTACCCCCCACCCCCACCCCAGCTGCCGCCACCCGGCCCCGGGGCGGCGGCGAGCGCCGGACGCTCACCTGACGATCGAGTCCCGCGCCGAAGGCGCCCGGCTGCCCTGGCCGCGACTGTTCCCGGCCTGGGCGTCCTGCAGCCGCCGCTGCCCGAGCAGGCCCTCCCCGCCGCCACCTCCGCCGCCACGGCCAATGCTGCTGGCGCGACCGGGCGCTTGGAGGCGGAGCGGCGGGCCCGGGGGCCGCGGCGGGCGGCGGAGCCCGCGCAGGAAGAGCGGCAGGCGCGCGCTCATGGCGCGGGGGCGCAGCGAGACCCGCGAGGCCGCGAGAGCGACGGGCGGCAGGTCTCCCTCCACGCGGAGATGCGGCTGCGGCGCGCAGACGGGCGGCGGCGTGTAGCTCCTCCCGAGGGTGGCGGGGCGGGCGCCAGGCAGGGAACCGGCCGGCGGGTAACGGGCCAGTGGCAGGAAAAGACCTGCACCTTCCTTCTCAACCGGAGCGGGAGCCCCTAGGGGGCACTGCACCTAGAGGCCGTGACGTTGGGAGGGCGGGAGCCTGCGGGACGCGGGGCTGGTCCTTCCAGTGGCCCGGTCCTCTAGGGCAGGCTCTCTGGCACTCAGTCCTGCTAGAAATCTGGCTAGAGGAAGGTGTGGCATCAGGGAGGGCTGTGGCCCATTCCAGAGATAGTACCTGCTCCCTGTGCCTAGGATGCTGATAACTCCCTGCCCTCAGGTGGGAGTTTGCTTCCTGGAAGGCCACTTGGCTGAGCCTCTGGTTTAGATACCAGGGCATGGTTTACTAGGCTGGCGGTGTCCTAACAGTGAAGGATGTGTGGGGCTTGGGGTTCCAAAGCTGACCTGTAGCCTTGGGCAAGTTAACCCCTGTGAACCTGAGCTGCGTCCACAGTTAAAACAAGATATTGATGCTTTGTTTATAATTTTATCAGGATTATGATTCCCAAGTAAAGTGGGAATAAAACCAGTGCAAATTACAAACAGTAGCTACCACGGTACAAAGCGCCGGAGTGACATCTCACTTAATTCTAATAAATGTACAGATCTTTCTGGAGCCATGATGGGGTTACCTCCTGATAAACTGGTCCTAAATGGAAACTCGGTAAGTTGAAAATTCATTGATTACACCTAACCTACTGAACGTCATACGGTATCCTAGCCTCCCTTAACCATGCTCAGAACACTGACTGTAGCGTATAGTTCGGCAAAATCATCTAACACAAAGCCTCTTTTATAATAAAGTGTTGAATAGCGCATGTAATTTATTGACTACTGTACTGAAAGCGGACAAAAGAAGGGCTACGGATTGATTGTCAGTGTATGGGTTGTTTACACTTGTGACCACGTGTCTGACGGGAGCCTCCTGTGACTGCCCCTACCCAGAATCAGGAGAGTATCCTGCTGTTGTAAATCAATAGCCCAGGAGAAGATCAAAATCCCAAATTTGAAGCCTGGTTTCCACTGGATGCATATTGCTTTTGTACCATCCTGAAGTCAGAAAATCGTTAAGTCGAACGGTGGTTAAGTCAGGGACTGTCTGTGATGCGTTGAGTATTGGCCTGACTGACAACTTGGGGGACACGGGTCCAGAGGGGTCATTTGGTTCATTGACAGCGCTGGAGGTTTGCCTGACCCCAATGATCATGTTCTTAATCTTATAATATTGTCTGCATTTTTTATTGTAGGATGATTGCCTCATTTGGCACATTACGACTTTGTAGGGTACAGGAATACCTAACATTGCCACAGCCCTGTGATTTAGGTATTCCCACCATTTTACAAGGAGGAAACAAGATCACAGAAGTTGCACCTTGCACAAGCATATAAATATTGTAAGGGAAACTTGGGTGGTCCATTCACTTACTACCAGTGGTGATCTTGGGCAGGTCATAAAACTCTTGGAGGCTTGTCTCATTATAAATTGGTGACACCCCCCCCCCCAAAAAAATAAAAAATAAAAAAAAAAAAAAATAAATCGGTGACCCATTCATTTAGCATTCATTGGACACTACTGAACATGGGCCACTAAGATGAAAATTACCTTGTCCATAATGAGTGTATGGGAAATCTGCATCTTCCTCTTAATGTTGCTGTGAATCTAAAACTGCTCTAAAAATAGTCTTTAAAAAACCCCCAAAAACCAAAAACAGCCTCTGCCCTAAAGAAGTTCTAATAGTAACTCTGCCACAGTGGTGACAATTAGCTTTTCCACCTAATGAGTGCTCATAATAGTGATACTTAAAACCACAGTGGCAGGGTCCCACGTGGCTTGGTCGATTAAGCGTCTGACTTCGGCTCAGGTCATGATCTGAAGACTAGTAAGTTCCAGCTCCACATCGGGCTCTGTGCTGACAGCTCAGAGCCCGGAGCCTGCTTCAGGTTCTGTGTCTCCCTCTCTCTCTACCCCTCCCCCAGTCGTGCTCTGTCTGTCTCTCAAAAATAAACAAACATTAAAAAAAAAAATCACAGTGGAGACCACATATGGTATGATCCCGATTATAGGAAATGTCCAGAATAGGCAAATCTGTAGAGACAGAAAATATATTAGTGGTTGCTTATAGCTTGGGGTAGGGGAAATGGGGAGTTGACAGCTAATGGGTGTAGGCGATGAAAACGTTCTAAAATTAATTGTGATGGTTGCACAAATCTGTGAATGTGCTGAAAATCATTGAATTGTACCCTTGAAATGGGCGAATGGTATGGTTATGTGAGTTCCATGTCAATAAAGCTGTTACCAAAATAAATAAATAAATAAAATAAAATAAATAAATAAATATATAAATAAATAAAAGGCTTTTGAGATAAGGTGGTGGGGTGCTGGGGTTTAACTGTTCTGGAGGAGAATCCAAAAAAACACCAAGGGATCTGATGCTTCAGCTGAGTGGCCTTTAAGAAATACGTATACTATTTATAATCTACAGAAAAGCATAAGATAAAAAATAAAATCACTCTAATACTATCACCAAAACATCACTATTAATTTTGATCTCTTTATTTGAAATTATAAAATTACAGACATACGGTGAATATATATATGTGTGTGTGTGTGTCTTCTTCACTTACTATATATCTGATTTAATGAAATTGGAAAGGAGAGCATTTGAAATCATGGCTTTTCATGGTTTTATATTATAACATAGCCTATTTTATGGGTAAACCATAATTTATTTTCTCTCTCCTTGTTGTTGGCTGTATTGTTTCTAATTTTAGATGTGACAATACTGTTGTGAATATCCTTTCATTCATTTGTCAATAGCTCTGTACTGAGACCCTTCTGTGTGCTGGGGGAGGAATGGGAAGAAGATTGATCAGGGGGCCACTGACCCCTCAGTCATCCTTTGCTGAAGCAGTTCTCAGAAGACTCATAACTAGTAACCATGTTAACTGAAAAACAGGGCAGAGAGCTGGAGGATAAACAGCACAGCGTCCTCACATAAAGAAGCAACCCTCCCGATCATACGGAATTTCAAGGAGGTTACGGCGTTTTTATGAATTCCAGGGCTCCGCATGGCACAGTGGGTTCCAGAGACTTCCCAACGTTTAATTAGACACTCTGTACGGATGGAAAATTTGAATAGAAAAGATTAAGTTAAAGACTTCATACCTAAGCCAGCCTAATGAGAAGTCACAAAACTAACTTGTTACTGGCATTGAAATGACTCAGACATTGAAATGACCTTGACATTGAAATGACTTAGACCAAAGAGACTATGTAGACTGTACTAGAAAGCCATTTTGGAGAACGCACTTAGGAGACGGTTCTCAGCCATCACCAGAAGCCTATGGCCATCCACACCTCTAAGGTGATCCCCTACATCGTTAGATGACACATTCAAGTGTAATAATGTTCTGTACCTAGAGACACGTTGCTTCTTTTTCGACTGAACTAATGTCATACACTCTAATCTTAAACAAGCTTAGGTGAAAATGAGGTCCTATTTTTAATATTAAAGTAATAATATATTTTTTGGATCAGAGAACTAGGAGTTATAATAAATGCTATTAAAGTAGTTAAGGGGCGCCTGGGTGGCTCAGTTGGTTGAGCGTCCGACTTTGGCTCAGGTCATGATCTCACGGTCCGTGAGTTTGAGCCCCGCGTCGGGCTCTGTGCGGACAGCTCGGAGCCTGGAGCCTGCTTCGGATTCTGTGTCTCCCTCTCTCTGCCCCTCCCCCACTCATTCTCTCTCTCTCTCTCTCTCTCTCTCTCTCTCTCTCTCTGTCAAAAATAAACTTTAAAAATAAATAAAGTAGTTAAATCTCCCATTCTACTTTGGCTATGAAATAGTGGCACAAGAGTGGAACGTTATGTATGTGGCATATAAGACCATTTAATAGCACGTGATTGCTTGACGATAGTTGATGCTTAACTAAGGTCTATTAGGATTGTGCCCTTAATATGCAGTTTTTAAAATTACTTTAAAAGGTCTAAGACAACAGATGACTGTGCTGGTTGAGAGCCAGTTAAAATATTTGACCTGACCTCTTCAGATCCTGATGTAGATGATATGGACACCTGTCTTCTGTTCACTTTCACTCCCTCATGGGCCTCACTCTGAAGTCCACGCAGCCTGAGCCCAAGGTGCTCGCATTCCACAGGAAAGGGATTTGAGTTCTTGCACGCTTGTGATGCACGTTTGCAAGACAGAAGAATAGGAAAGGGAGAAAGATTTGTGAAAATAAATTTAGGATCTGTCCTATTCCCAGGTTTGTTTCATAGGGATCATTATCTCAATTTGATAGATACGTCTGAATCCATTTACGCAAAATTCAAATATATATTAGTCTGCTTTGCAAAAGCCAACCAAATATATATTAGTCTGCTTTGCAAAAGCCCTTCTTCTAAGAAGAAAGGGCTCCATTATGCTGAAGGCTTTAAAAATCCACTCACTGATGTTTTTCCCCTAGTGCATGGAGATCATGCCGGCGCACGTTGAGATAACATTCGGACGTAAGTCAAAGACAGTTCATTTTCGGTATGGGAAATGTGTCTCTGAAATTAAAATATTTTTAGATATTTATACATATGTACAGTGAGAGAGCATTTGCTTTATAGCTGGCTCTATGCTAGGCAGGTAGTTAAGGGGTCAACTGTGAACAAAACAGACACAGCTCGGGTCTCATTGAGATTACTGTGCACGACTATACGCTAGAACACACGCATGCGGGAAAGGAAAGCCGTATGATAGTTCGGAGTCTTCTATGAGTACCACAGAGAGGCACCTTCCTAGACGTGGAGAGTCACAGAAAGCTTCCCGCAGGAGATGGCACTTGAAGGCAATACTTAAAGATGGCTTAGGAGTCAAGCTAAGAGAAGAATGGTGTGCTGGCAATGAGTATTCTGAGTTGAAGGAACTGCGTGAACCACAGTCTAGAGTGAGAGAGAGTGCTGACTTCACCTCCTGAATAGGAGGTGTTGGGGTTGCAGGAGAATGAACAGCCCCCCCCCCCATTCTGCCTTTAAGAGAGCCTTTGGAGGAACAGCGTCCTCAAGGAAGAGCTAAGTTCAGTTTTTAAAAAAGGAATGAATTAGCTTTCTTCATTTGAAAGAGGATGGACCGTAAGCATGGAATGGAAGCAGACAAGGAAAAGATATGGGAAGAGGTGGTTTGGGAAAGAGCAAGACAGGGATGTGGGCAAGGAAAGGTGGTGTGAGGGGCACATGTCCTGGGACATGGCCCGGATACTAGGGGAATGGAGCACGGTGGTTACAGCGATCCAGATGCCAAAGACACTGACCCATAAATACCAGAAAGGTTAACAGTGTAGGGAGGGCACTTGGGCTTTTCAAGGGTCACAACGGATTGCACTTCCATGGGAATTCTAACTTTGGATGGACGAGAAGACTTTGGTCTCTCAGGAGGGACCACCTGAATTTTGAATGATTTGCTTGGGCTTGGAGAGAAGCTCTAGATTGGACGCAGTTTATCCAAAGCTCTGGAGATGCGAGGAGGGGCGCACACCAACACCGACCTGCAAAATCCACATCATTACCAACGAGCTCTGCATGTGAGGCCAGGCTTGGGGATCCTTGATACATACATACGTCTTTACTGCAGCTGATGCTTTTCTTCGACTACGTTGCTAGATGTATAATTACTGGGTCAAAGATGACCCTTTGATATTATTGATCCCTATTCCATATTACCAAATTCATTTCTGAAAAATGTATACCAACTTACATTCTCATGTAGTTGGGAGTAACCCTTTTCCTCTATCCTTAACAGTATTGGATAATTAAAAAAAAAAAAATCTTTTTTTTTTTGTATGTCACAGAATTGTATTGTTGTTTTGAGGCAACTTTCTACGTATCTATTTTATTCTGCATTTCTTCCTGCATTGTGTTAACCTTATTCCAGGCTGTCACTGCAAGGACGTTTGTATAGCAAACAGCCTTTGGAAGGCACAGTATCTCCCTCTGGGGCAGAAAGCAGATATGTTTGTTGTCCAGAGAGCAAGGAGAATAGCTCCCTCCAGGCGCAAAGATGGGGCAGGTTTGCTAGTAGCCCTTTAAGACTGCAGGTTCCTAAGTTCAGGATTCCCCAGCCTTGAAATAAACCCACGGCGTGTGCAGTATGCACTTGAGCTACTCTGCATCGCCCCCATGCATCTGGAGGAGCAAGGGGAGCCAATGCACACGTGAAGCTCATACCTGCTGTGCCAGGAGTAATAATGTCCATTTGTCTCTGATAGAGGAGTTTCATGGCTTCTGCCAGCATCCATGAAACCGATGCAGGCTAACTTCTAGCCGGCAAACTGAGTAATATTCCAGCTTCTGCACAGTTCTGGATAGTAATTTTTTTTTTTTTTTTTTTTTTGTCAGTAATTTTTGAGCTGAGTGTTGACCATGCAGGCTTTCTCCTGGATGGTAGGGGAAGGGCAATGTAGGCAAAGGGAGCGGCTCCTATGAAGGCAGAGGCAGATTTTGGGGGGCTTGGTAGACTATTTGGTTCTGTTTGTGTTTAGAAATGTAAGGCTAGGGGCGCCTGGGTGGCGCAATTGGTTAAGCGTCCAACTTCAGCCAGGTCACGATCTCGCGGTCCGTGAGTTCGAGCCCCGCGTCGGGCTCTGGGCTGATGGCTCAGAGCCTGGAGCCTGTTTCCGATTCTGTGTCTCCCTCTCTCTCTGCCCGTCCCCCGTTCATGCTCTGTCTCTCTCTGTCCCAAAAATAAACGTTGAAAAAAAAAAAAAAATGTAAGGCTGGCTAAGATCAGGAGGACAGAGGTGAACAAGCCTGGAAGTGACGATGACAGTGGCAAGAAGTGACTGAAGACAGTGGCAAGACAGCCAGCTGGGAAGCTGTTGTAGAAAGCCAAGAACAAAGGGCACAAAAGTACCCGAGGAGTTTCAGAGGAAAAAAGGGTACCAGATTGGAAGTGACAACTCCGGGCGGGGGGGGGGGGGGGGGGGGGGGGAGGGGATGTCTTGGGGGAGGGGTGGAATCTGTTTGCTCTCAGGAGGGAAGTCTAAACTAGAAATGGCGTTTTAGGAAAGAGTATAAACCGTAGTTGTCGCCTTCGGGGAGCTAATAAAATTAGACGAGAATGGGATGGAGAACATTTGCTCTCACAAACCTGAGGCTCATCGAGGCCAGGCAGATGACACGTGCTAGTGAAGTGGACCAGGTGCAAAAGTTCCCCCCAAAGAGGCAAAAGGTAGAGCAGACTTTCTATGACATGCTTTGCGGTAAGAGCCTAAACATTCTATCGAAAACACCTGCATGCGAGTGCCCCATGGTTACTTGAAATTTGCTGATGAAATCTGCAACGGAGAACAGAGGAACGTTAAAGTCAGTCACCCCCTTTTAGGGTGATTTTTGCCCCTAGGTTCCCTCAGAGCCCAGAGTCCGGGCCCAAACAAGCCAGATGATGGCCGGGGAGGATGGTGATGATTTTAAGAAGCCGGGAAGTGGGATTTTTGTGTGGAAACTTTTTGAGGACGTACAAGCCCGGTTCAGCATCTGGGCCAAGGTCTTGTTGTGATGGTAACGTGAGGACCACGCCGAGAACCACACATACGTTGCCTTTGAAACAATAGGGCCTTTGGAGCTTGTATTTGCCCCACAGAGCAGATGATTTGCTCACTATCCAAGCTCTGTTCTTTTACGTTCAGCGGAATAAACAAGGTTTTAGAACTAACGAAGTAGACCAGCTTGCTTCCCCCACCCCCTGGTGTGAGGAGGCATCGGCTGTCTAAGCCATTGTCAGGAAAATCAAGCTTTGTTGTTTTTCACAGATGAAGTGGATTTGGCTCGCAGGCGTTCACCGCCTCTGTGAAGCAGACAGGTTTGTCCTCACCTGACTTCAGCCCCCCAACTACACGCTAAGTTGCTCTGTGCTCTCCAAACCTACTCGAAGCCAGTTACTGGGAAAGGCGTTTTGTCTAAATGGAATCTCGGAGAGGGGTCTGATCATCTGACTCTCACATGGCCGTGGAGCTTCTCAGCTCAGTCTCACTCGAGAGTGAATTTCCTTGGAATTCTATCAGCCAAGTGATGGAAAAAGGGCCTTGAGGCTTTTCTCTGACCTCCCCCGCCCCTGACAGAAACTACAAATCAAGATGTTGGATTTCTGAGGGTGCCTGCTGTGAATTTTAAAAAGCAACTGAAATCATTGTTGTTCTTCCTCCTTTGTGTCTCTGATTTGCATGTTTTTCTCGTGTTTTGGGCTCAAACAAGTTTTTTTTTTTTTTTTTTTAATTTTTTAACGTTTATTTATTATTGAGAGACAGAGAGAGACAGAGCATGAACAGGGGAGGGGCAGAGAGAGAGGGAGACACAGAATCTGAAGCAGGCTCCAGGCTCTGAGCTGTCAGAACAGAGCCCGACGTGGGGCTCGAACTCGCGAACTGCGAGATCATGACCTGAGCCGAAGTCGGACGCCCAACCGCCTGAGCCGCCCAGACGCCCCTATAATGCACTTGAGATTAATGCAAGTTGTTGCCTGTATCAATACCCAATTGCTTCTTATTGCTTAATATTATTCCAGTATGTGAATATACCATATTTTGTTTACTTATTCCTTGTTTTTTAAAATTTTTTAAAAATATTTATTTATTTCTGAGAGACAGAGAGAGACAGAGCATGAGCAGGGGAGGGGCAGAGAGAGAGGGAGACACAGAATCTGAAGCAGGCTCCAGGCTCCGAGCTGGCAGCACAGAGCCCGACGCGGGGCTCGAACTCACGGACCATGAGATCGTGACCTGTGTCGAAGTCAGACGCGCAAGTTTTTGACCCCATCTATTCAATCATTAAATATTTATGGAACACCAGCGAATTGTCAGGCACTGTACAGAGCTGGTGAAAACATCCATCCCAAGGGGGCCAATGAGTCACATGCTAAATTTTAGCATATTCTTCCAGGGGCGCCTCAGTGGCGCCATCGGGTTAAGCATCTGACTCTTGATTTTGATGCAGGTCATGTCATGGTTAGTGAGTTTGAGTCCCTCGTCAGGCTCTGCCCTGACAATGTAGAGCCTGCCTGGGATCCTCTCTCTCCCTTGCTGTCTACTCCTCCCACATGCGCACCGTCTCTCTTAAAAATAAGGAAATAAACATTTTTTTAAAAGAATATTCTTTCAAAAAGAAACTTCCAAGAAGAAACATCTCCTATAAAAGAGTTGTTTTCAAATATGCTATACACATTCCGAATGTTCATTTATGATTATGTGGATTGATTGTGCAATAATATTTTGCACTCAGTAACCTTTTCAACACAGCGTAATTCCATATTGTCTTGGTATTACACGCTCTAAATCACTTGTAAGGAAAGAAAAATATGAGAAGCTAAATGTGAGAGAATGTTTATGTTTCCATACTTTTTTTTTAAACAAACAAACAAAAACATTGAAAAAGCACGCTTAAGAAAGCTCCGTATCTTATCCATAGGACAAGGCTTAAGTTAAAGACATGTAAACTTGCAAAAGGGTTGAAGCTGTTTCTTTTATTTCAATCCCTTAGCACTGCCTCGATAGAGGAAGTTATATAATGTAGAGGATGGGAGAGTTCTTAAAGTATTAACATTTGCTCCTCAAAACAGAGATTAAAAAAATGTTTTTTGGATTTTTTTTTTTGAACAAAAGAAAATAAATGTTAATATTCATGTTTGACAGCTGTGTTTCTAGTTCATTGCAAGCCTGATATTTAAGATTTTTCTTCCTTTCCCCTAAGGATTTAATTTATGTATGTAATTTACACAGGGAATGGTCTTTCTACCATCATTTGCTTCTCAAAATTGAACTTTCATGACTATTAGGAAACCCCATCTACTTCCAGATTCGATGCAGAGGAATAAGCTATAAACCTCATAAATCCTCTAAAAAGAGGAAAAAAAACAATCGCATAAATCCTCAGTGTGAAGTTTAGAAATTCCCCACTTTAAAACACTCTAAAGAAAATTTCAAAAGTTATTCTCCTCCGTATAAAGAAAGTTAGGCAACATATATTTTCATTATGCCAGAGTAGGGTTTATGCTTATATTGGGAACTAGAATTGCTTTCAAAATGGTCTATGTTTACCAATTTATATTAACATGCTTCTGTTCTCTGTAAAATTTTGTCTATCAAAAAAAAAAGGCAAGTTATACCCCCCCAAAACCCTTAATTTGTGCCTCCAAAGTTTTACATTAATTTTTGATTCAATAATGAAATAGTTAAAAAAATATCTTGTTACTACAAAGTAAAAAAAAAAAAAAAAAAAAAAAGATAATCTTTTGATTTCATCTAACTCACCCACCTGTCAAGAAAACACATACCATCCCAGACACTAAATTCAATATTTTAAAAGTAATCCAGGGGCACCTGGGTGGCTCAGTCGGTTATGCGTCCGACTTCGGCTCAGGTCATGATCTCGCTGTTCCGGAGTTCGAGTCCTGTGTTGGCTCTGTGTTGACAGCTCAGAGCCTGGAGCCTGTTTCAGATTCTGTGTCTCCCTCGCAGTCTCTGTCCCTACCCCTCTTGCACTCTGTGTGTGTGTGTGTGTCTCTCTCTCAACAATAAATAAACATGAAAAAAATAATGAAAGTAACCCAAAGATACAGAAAATGTCCTGTCACTGAAACATGGCATATCGTCATTAACCGTGACCCATTTTCTGCATGGCTCATAAAGGCAAGACAAAAAAAGTATTACAACTAAACGTTGTTTGGAAAAATCCTGACCTTTCTCGAATAAACACACTATTTCACACTATAATTTACCTTGTACTTTACAAACTTTATTAAATAATGAGCATTACTAACTTTATCTTATATACAATATTTAAACTATGTTTTCCTAGATGCATTTTTTTTTTTTTGCACAAAGACTAGGTAAAAAGTGAACTTAAAACAAACAAACAAACCTGAACGTTCAGTACAGAGACCCAGTAAGAACTTGACATAATCTTAAGTACATATAACTTTCCCCCCAATTATGTACAATCCTACCCCACCTCCAAAAGAAACTATTTTAAACGGAAGCATTTAATTGGTAACTTTGAGGAAAAATATGAACATGATTATATATACACACAGCTCTCAAAATCTGCATCCTGGCTGACAGAAGACATCTAAAAGGTAAAGGTTTATCCTAGAACCTAAAGACAATGACACAGACATTTTATACAGCACGACATCCACCTTGGTGCCGCCAGATGACATTGAAGCCATGCAACGAGAACACTGGTGTGAAGGGTTCATAATTTCTGAGAGTAAGACACCGCGGTAATATGGACAATATAGACTTGGGGGTCATACACACTAAACAGCAAAAATAGGAAACTACATTCTAGGACAAGAAGAATCAGATAACTTTGTGTTGCAAGCGCACTAACAAGCCCTTCTGGCAAGTCTGAGAACATGCTTCCTTGCAGGGCTTGTCTTTTCTGACACTGCTTAGTCCTGAAAACTCCTATCAAGTATAAAGAAAGGCAGTGAAAGAAGGAATGTCTCTAGAACCATGCTATCCAACAGGGACTTTGTTTGACAAGCTCTAAGAAGAAAGAATATAGAGAAGGAAGAAACTTCGGTTCTTTTCTGTTATTTCAAAGGAAAAATGAAGGTCTTTAGGTACCTGCTTGTAAAATAAGGATGGTCACGTCTGATGTTTCGTGGTTAAGAAAACGAGGCACAGGACTCAAGAAGAGGAAAAGAATTATGGTGAGATGTCACCGATGGAAATCAGTATCGTTGCTTACCTTCGGATAAAAGGCCCAGACCCCCTTTCCTACACATACAGTTTTCAAAATAAAAAACCGAGCAGGTGGGGAAGGGATCACAGAATGTAAAACCGCTTAAAGGGAGCCTTAAAAGGCCACAGTTTAAGAACACACTCTTCTTGCATTGACCGGAATCTTCAGTAAAATACAACATTGTTATAAAGGACCCATAGATCTGCCTTCGCTTCTCTCTTGTGCTTCTTCGGTTTTGTTTTTCACTCTCAAGGTCTGGTTTTTGCAGTTTCCTTCCATGAAGTGGTATGTTGGTCCGCGATATCACAGTGAGCGGCTACTCGAAGACCATAATGACAATGAAAAGAGGTTTTTAGTCACAGCTTAGCAGCCAAAGATTCTTTGCTCTCAAACAACGAAGAGAGGCCCTCGCGTTATGCTTAGTTTAAAAAACACATTTCATCACGGTCAACGAAATCCTCACGGCTGGGATGAGGTCATTTGGTGGAATACGAAACTCAGGAAAGTACAAAGGAAAAATTGCTGTGCAAAGGGTGACGCTAACGTGTGTTGTTGTATTTTAGCTCCTGGCTTGCTTTGTGTTGAGTAGAGATACGCACAAAGACATAGCATGCAGGGTTCTAGTTCCGCCCCCTCTTTAACTGTAATATGAGGAGATAACCATCTTTTCTATTTTCTTGCTTGTAGTTTTCTTTAAGCACTTGAGGAAAGCATTCCTTTTACTCCAGCCATCAAAAATAAACAGAAGAGCGAGCACATTCTCCAGACCTCGTCCAGGAATAGAGGTAAGGATTTTTGCTTATACAAAATTGGTCTTGCTACCTTCTAGTGGACAATAGGTACCCAATTTCCACACTAGCGTGACCCTGATAGAGAAATCACGGATACAGAGTGAAACGGGCACTGGAGATTCATCCTCCAATGAGAGATCTCTAGCTTAAGTTTTGCTAGGGTCTTGTCGCAAATGAAACCCAAATGCCCGATGTGATTCACGTAATCCTTTAAACAGCTTTCGTTTCCCTTCTTTCGCAAGCATGCGGAAAAGCCTCCTTGCTGCCTTTGGGTCCTAGAATAAAACTATTTGTGGCTTCTGGATAACAGGAGAGGATTATGGCATTTCTTAAAGTCTGGACACTATTGTCAGGATATGAGAGAAAGTATCATGGCCATCAGGTAAAAAAAAAAAAAAAGCCTAAAAATTTTCAAGTAAGATTGACTTACAGGAGACACGACACAGCATCAGAGAAGACACTGTTAGGTGCTGACACTGCCTATACAGTACAATTCCGGCTGGCTCGTCAGCCGTTTCCAAAAGTTGTGCTGGAAAAGAAAGTATGGTTTACACTTCTGGTTATTACAAAATCGTTTTTAATCTGGTACATATAAAACACCTCTCAGTATCTGTAATCTGTGAGCATCACACGACATTGGTTTGCGCAGCTTCTACTAAGAAATTTAGGCAAAGCTGCTGGAACTAAGACATTGAAATTTTTCCCTCAGCGACTGGACGATATTTTGCTGATTGGGAGATGGCCCCCTCCAAAGATAGTCATTCAGTTTGTCCGAATCGTCGTAGGACGTCAGGTATGGTGAAATCCCAAGTGGGTCGCCCATTGGCTTTTTGGGAGAGCACGGACTGTTCACAGGGTAAGACGTGATGTTGCTACGGGTCTTCTCAGTAAAGTCAGCATCCGTCATCTGTGGGTCAGCTTTCTTCCTACGGCCGTGAGATAGCTCTAACTCTGACTCATCTTCTTCTGACTTTATTTCCACATAGTCGTCTTCGTCTCCTTCAGTCTCCTTGAAATTGGAAAAATAGTTCTGTGTAGCTATTTGAGCACTTAAGGGCATATTTCTATTGACGACCAGAACCTTCTGTGAGTCTTGGAGCGTGAGATCGGAGCGTTTTTCAGTGCCCTGTTGACACGAGTCAGCCATACCTGCCAGCAAATCCTGGTGGCTCTCACACCTTGAACTTTTGTGCAAAGACAGCAGCTGTTTCTTTCCCACTTCTCCAGGGTAGTTGATGGAGTCCACTGACTTGTTTATCAAGATTGAGGAAGATGACTGGGACCTATTATAAGGCTGAGATTTAGCACTGATTCCTTTCCGACCCAAAGAGCTGTAAAGGTGGCCCTGGTAAGAGTTCTCTTTGTTGGGCTGACTGACTATCACACTGTGTCTCTGGAAGGAGCCCAGCAGAGGGTCGGAGGTTTGAAGAGAAGGCACAGAGCAAGCTGTGGACAACTGTCTTGGAATGTTTTTTGTGTTGATCTCTAAAGTGGGATGTTTCGACTTCAAGTCTTGCTCTGGCTGGGGACAGAAGTGCACTAACTCTCCATTACTATAGGTTGAATGCAAAAGCCAATCCTCGCTGCCATGTTGGGACCGGGGAGCTGATGCAGACGTGGGGTTGGAGGGTTCTCGAGGGCTGGCCCAGCCGTCCTTCTGGGTCTTAAAGGGGGTCTCTCTGAATACAATCTGGTCGTACAATTGGGAATACTCAGCAATCCTGGCACCTGGAAGGCAAATGTGAAACAATAAACATACATAGGGTTATGTCCACATGCAAAGATTAAAAAAAAAATATATATATATATTATATATATATATATTATATATATATAACATGCTAACAAACATATTTAAAATTTTTAAATAGGCAGGACTTTTAAGTGTGAGGATGACTCATCACTGAGTACTAAGCAACGCGAGCTAATAATCCACAGTTTCATAAAAAATAAAAATGTCACCAAAAATGTCACCTAAAGGTTCATTTAATTTGATACCATTCTGGATGAGTTTACTTCAGGTCTGCAAATGTTCACTATCTATCATGGAAATTTCTGGTGTTCTTTACAAGCATGAAATGGTGTCAGTGCTAAAAAACGGGCATCATAAAAACAAGAAGGTCAGCACTTAAACCCTGGTCAATGAAAAACAACACAAGTGTCGTTAAAAGGAATATGACACAATCCACTAGTGGCTACCCCTGGCTTCTCACTAGTCTTGATTGGTCCCAGACAATGACTCCTAGAAGAGGCCGCTCCTGGTGGCACTTCCTGTTTCCAGGTGGCTGTCCACTGCCACTGTCTGGGAAACCAGTGTCTGCAGGAGGTCCTCCCTTGCAGTATTTCAAAACCATGTGTATTGACCGACCCACATCTCCCTTCCCATCCCCAAGAAGCTGGGCATTGAAGTCTATGCTTCCGAGATATTGAGAATGAACCATCTGTGCATAGGATCGATAGTGTAACATTCTCTAGTATTTGGCCAGAACAGGATTTGACTGTTACTTCCACAAAAGCTATTGCCACGTTAAATTAAGCTGTGAGGCCATTCTCCTTTCTGTTCCACTTCTGAGTACAGATATTTCTAAAGATGTTAACAGAATCAAGATACGGATGCAATATTCTCTTGGACCAGGAATGTTTTAAGAGACTGAGCCAAGAGAAATGTCAATTTCAAGAGCTACCCACCCCTCCATCATCCCAATCCAGGTGTCCACACGACCACCCTAGGATCAAAAAATTCCATGCATCCTGGGGCGCCTGGGTGGTGCAGTCGGTTAAGCGTCCGACTTCAGCCAGGTCACGATCTCGCGGTCCGTGAGTTCGAGCCCCGCGTCGGGCTCTGGGCTGATGGCTCAGAGCCTGGAGCCTGTTTCCGATTCTGTGTCTCCCTCTCTCTCTGCCCCTCCCCCGTTCATGCTCTGTCTCTCTCTGTCCCAAAAATAAATAAACGTTGAAAAAAAAAAATTAAAAAAAAAAAAAATTCCATGCATCCTATAAATTACCCAGAACACATCTACATAGTCTTTATGAAAGGGATCTATCCCATAGGAGATGGCCAGCAAGTGACACTACATTTTCTTCTTCTTTAAGCTTTTGATATTTTTAGTAACCTATTGTTAGCAAATTATCCCTTGAATTTAAATAAAATGTTTAGTTGAGTTTCTGCCATTTCTTTTGTCTCCATCTTCTATGAGAACAGAAGACAAGTTGCAATTACTCTGTGTGCCTTTAATTGCGAGCTTCTCAAATTGCTTCCCTAGTCCTCCAAATCAGGGTAAATCGTCTGTTTAACTTTGTACAGACCCTACACTCAGATCCTTCAGGTTTTCAAGTCCAGATTCCTTGGAAGAACAGAGAATATCAGTTTAGAATTTCTAGTAACAAAAACATGAGCTATTATTCCTTAAATGGAATACTGACGATTCTCAACGCCAATTAAATTTGGCAACCCCTTAAGAGATTGTAAGTATTGATTGGGGCGCCTAGGGGGCTCAGCTGCTTGAGCGTCTGACTTCAGCTCAGGTCACGATCTCACGGTTTGTGAGTTCAAGCCCCGCGTCGGGCTCTGTGCTGACAGCTCAGAGCCTGGAGCCTGCTTCAGATTCTGTGTCTCCCTCTCTCTCTGCCCCTCCCCAACTCATGCTCGGTCTCCCTCTCTCTCTGTCTCTCAAAAATAAACATTAAAACAAAAAAGCACTTTAAGAAAATCTACATGAGCCAAGGTGCTCACATTAGCCATTCTGAAATCTATAATGTTTCATTAACTATGAAACCCAAACAAAGGCAACTGAACTTTTAGACATAAGTCACTGGTTAGTGAAAGTCCAATGGTTCTGCCCAAACCATTGTCATTTATATTACGGCCCTGCACCTGATCCTGCAGCTAAGTCAGGAAGGCTCTGAACTTTTACAAGATTCCAATATGGCGACCATTTCGGGGAAAGCAATGAGAGCTAATTAAAACATTTGGTTATGGGGCGCCTGGGTGGCGCAGTCGGTTAGGCGTCCGACTTCAGCCAGGTCACGATCTCGCGGTCCGTGAGTTCGAGCCCCGCGTCGGGATCTGGGCTGATGGCTCAGAGCCTGGAGCCTGTTTCCGATTCTGTGTCTCCCTCTCGCTCTGCCCCTCCCCCGTTCATGCTCTGTCTCTCTCTGTCCCAAAAATAAATAAACGTTGAAAAAAAAAACAAAACAAAACACATTTGGTTAAACTATTTCAGGACCAAAGTTTAACCATAAAGTTGTGTATGAACATGGTAGCCCAGATGACCTGAAACCATGTATTACCCAAAAAATCCACAGTATTTCTCATGCCTCTTTCTTCCTAATCACACTCTCTTCCTTTGCTTTATCAAATCCGATTTACCTCTCAAGACCCTCTATCAGCCCTACCCCTTTCGTGAATCATTTTCTGATCCATTTGCTTTCACTGAAGTGTTGTATTAGTGTGGACCATAATATTTAGCTATTGGTTGCACACACATGCATAGACATGCACACACGCATACACTCAATCTTGTGTTGCTAATTGTTTTATGTGGTCTAGTTTATCATTCCAGCTAGTCTATGAGCTTTTAGTCTTGGAGAACAATCCTCACAGAGCACCAAGCATAATTTCGGATAGAAACCAGTCTCGGAAACTACTTAATTATTCTGATAATTTTTGGACTGCCACCTTTTATTTTAAGCATTGTGTTAAAAATGGAGGTGCTTAGGGTGCCTGGTTGGCTCAGTCAGTCAAACGTCCGACTTCAGCTCAGGTCATGATCTTGTGGTTTGTGGGTTCGAGCCCTGTGTCGGGCTCTGTGCCGACAGCTCAGAGCCTGGAGCCTGCTTCTGGTTTTGTGTCTCCCTCTCTCTCCGCCCCTCCTCCACTCACATTCTCTCTCTCAAAATAAACATTAAAAAAATTTTTTTTAAAAAATGAATGTGCTTTTTCTAAGACCATTCCCCAGAGAGTAGAAAGGCAGCCTAGAAAATCAGGGGCATAGCAGAAAAAGAGGAAGCAGGAAAGTAGTCTTTGATTAAAATGCTTCCTATGGACAACTCATAATGCACACAGTTTACCTTTGGATAATAAAAAGTCGACCATTTATAGGTTTGCAATAAAAAGTATCTTAAAAGTAGACAATATACTGTGCCTATCTAAGTTGTAGAGTTTTTGTTCTGTTTTGTCTCAGCTTGGCATTCTAAGAGAGTCTATAACTTGTTTGATGGCAATGTGAATAAGAGACTGCTTCCAAAAGAACAGGTGTCATTCAATAGATTTCTTTAGCCAGATGTATATAGGAAATAGCCAGTGCAAGACGACACTTCTAATCTAAAAACCTTAGTATCGGTCAGCTGGTTCAGAGGTCCCCATCATCCTTAGTTCTGGCATTAACAGACTTTATAGAACATGTCTATTATCATTATGTGACGACCCAGGGCTGTCCCTGGTTTACTTCTCTTTTGTTCATTTCAATGGTGGTGTTCTTAGGATTCCAGATGAAAGCTTGAAGTGATCCTTACCGAGAAAAGTATGAAATATATTGCTTTCAAGACAGACGATTAATGTCAATGTTTCTGATACTGCTTGAGGTGTGGACCAAAGCATAAAATGTTATTTTGCCTTCTCTACTTTATGCAAAAAAAAGGAAAATTCCTCAAACCTATATGGAGTCTTCTCCCACGTAAAACATCACACAAAAAGGGAACCCAAAGGTTTCGTGGCCTCAAAGACAATCAGGAGGGAGGTCTGACTGACCGAGAATGCCGGCATGCTATCATAGGCTCTAAACAGCGGGGGACACTAGACCTGGTTGGGTGATTTAAAGGCAGAAATCTGACCCGGGGCCTGTAGACCCCCCGCCAGAGAGTTCAATAAAGGTGCTCGAGAGTTTCAGCAGGTGAATAGGGCGTTCCTCCTTCCGTACAACACCGAGAGCAAGCTCCTGGCAAAGTGGCAAGGCCCATACGAAGAAGTCTGGAGAATCGGTCCGTTCGATTATGACGTCCTGTGCCCAGATAAACAAGAGAGAGAAAAGGAGTCATCATGTCAACTGATTGAAAGCCTAGTGGGCACAGGAAGTGGTCTCGATCCACCCGGATGGAAGATTCCTCAGGTCTGAGAGATGGCAGGCCCTAGGGACGTGCTCCTGCCAGACAGCAGGGGAGACCCCGCCCTCAGAAGATGACTTTGGAGCGATCTCCTCCTCTTGGTTGGGGAGAACGTCGGTAGTAGCCCACCATGTCAAGAAAGGACCCAGATGCAAAGCTGAAAAAAGATCCTATGGGATCCCAAGAAGACATCAGTAGGTAAAAGCAAAAAGAGAACAAACCAAAAATAAAAAGAAGCAAAAGAAAACCCCAAAAGGAAAATCTGTCCATACTTAAAAGGTGGGTAAAAAAGAAGATTATTCAAAGTAGTCGTAAGCCCGAATGAAACAGCACTGAAGGACACGCTTCTATCAATTTTTGAGTTTTGCATGTTAATAGATGGTCCGTGTTCAAAACAACCTGGCTCAGGCGATTACCACTTTTTAAAGGACAGTCTGCTGGTATAATCTACCATCATCAGAAACCTTGGAACTGGATTTCTCTTAGCCCAGGTTTGGTCAGTGATTGCACTGCTGTTTACAATGCCATCTCTGTCCCCAAAGAGTCCTTCTGCGGCTGGAACCCACTTCTTTTCCACGTGTAACAACAAACCAGCTTAGCAACGCTAGCGTTGGAAAAGGGATCCAAATCAATTCGAGCATATTCTTGCAAGGGGGAAAAACATATGCCCATCTGGTCTCTCACACTCATACAAAATTCACTTTTCACCTTTATTTTATTTAAGAAGAAGAAGAAGGACTCAAGAGAGTCTGCAAAGTCCTTCAGGTAGCAATTCCAGGGCTTAACTGCCCTATTTGTTAGGAAACTTCACTGTGTGATTAGTTCTAGAAACAGAGGCAAGCTGCAGACAATTCTTAAATACTCCCAAACCTGAAAAAAATCCCTATACGTCCTTGTCATGTAGCTTGTGGCTTCATTTTGGATTTGGAGATCCCCTTCTCATTCTCTGGTTTCCACGAAGAGAAGGAAATCAGCCTCCAAGAAAGGGGGTGAGTGGCACCAATCTGGCCAGATGAGCCGTGTCACTATCCTGCTAACTACCTGAATGTGCCTCGATACTGAGCCATCTGGGTTTTACTTTTAATTGGAGAAAGGTCTCCTCTCATTTGATACTGAGGTGGTCCTTTGTCAGAAAAATCTAGGGCAGGGATTCTTAAAATAGGATCAAAAGACCACACTGTTTTAAACTGCAGACTCCTGGGCCTAACCCCAGAAATCTCTCTGGGTCTAGAGGTGAAAAGCTCCTGAGGTGAGAAGCAGCATGCCCTCAGGTTTCTCCTCCTATGACAGTCATGTGTCTCATTCACACATGTGTCCTTCCACCAGGATCAGTGTCGAGTTTTGTGTATGTACTTCTTTATAACACAGAGAGAAGTCAAACCTTTAGCCCCAGTCCTGCCAATATTGTACCTGAGATCCCAGATTTCTGCCCCAGAAAGGAGGCTTGACTGAAGTTATTAAACTTTTTGGAAGCTATGTGAGAATACCAAGTGAGATGGTATTAAATGCATGATAGCAGCTATTTAAAACACACACACACACACACACACACACACACACACAAACTGGTAACAGAAATACGTGGAAAACAACTAAGGTATAAAATGTGAATAGCTCTTAAAGAGAGCAGAGAGGACTCCTTTTCCCCTGTTAGGATGAGTGGGCATTTTCTGTTGGGATTCTGGAACAACCCTATTCCATAGGCTTCCAAATCTTCAAAGCGTACTTGAGCCACTGCTCATTCCCAGCACACTGATTCACAGGGAAAGGCTTTACGTGATGCCACAAGTTCAACTGATTGCTATTTTTTACACTTCAGAGTGGAGAACAGGGCTTAAAACATCAAGCCTGCAGTGACAGTGTTAAACCTACAACAAAAGCCTCTGAGACCAAATCTTACTCCAAGAGACTCTGAGCCAAAAGTGGGAAAAGATGAGCAACGGCCTCGCCAGTGTTTGTTAGTAAGGCAGCGGTCTCGATTTGAGAGAATGAACGTCTGAGAGGCAACGTTCTCAAGGTTTAAGGACATTTGGAACCTGGAAGCTGCCCTCACATCCTACTTTCAAGAAGGAAGGAAAGCAGTATGAAGGAACGTACCGATGGCAGGGCCCCCTTGCTTCTTCTCTTCTAAGATGGCCGCCAGGTCTTTGTGCGTGGACTTCTGTTGCTGGCCGGCCAGTGGCTGCTCCAACTCTGGGCTTCTCACTTTTAAGAGTTGATTTGCCTTCTTGATCTTCTGACTGTACTGCCTGGCCATCATAAAAACCCTGCTTCTTGTCTTATCTGTGGCATCCGTCCCAGGGTCAGGGGTTTCCAAGTCTGTTTGGGACAGACCGCTGTTGGCCAAGTCGTAGGGATTTTCCATGGGAGGTGTTTCACTGGCCAGAGACAGCCGATTGAGACTCATAAAGGAGTCTTCTTTAGAAATCAGGTCTTCCTCAAACGGGCAGTTGGCCCGGCTAGGTCTGCCGCTGTCTTTCAGCGGCGTGAGGAAAGCGTGGCCCTCCGGGAGTGACAGCGTGGACACGGAACGTGCCGCCTCTCTGCCCAGCTCGGGGGTGCTCTCGGAGTACAGCCTGCCCGGCATGTCCTCTGTGCTGACGGGAAATGCTGCCAGGAGCCGGTCTCTAGCTTTGACTTCATTTTTCTTGATGTAATTTTCCAGGTCATTCCAGATTTCGTCCACTTCTTCAGACAGTTTATCAGATATCGATTTATCGGCTAGGGACAGGTTACAGCTGAAAGAGTTATAGAGCAAACTCAAATAATCATTATCAGAGGGGCCCTGGTGGTAAGGGGCTTCGTCCTCACTGAACTGGAGGCTGTCCTGGGAAACGAAGGGCCTCAGACTGTCGCAGCATGCAAAGTCGGCGTCCAGGCCTAAGAAGGTGCTCCTCTTGGGACGCTTCAGGCTGCTGCATTTGAAGTCCAGTGAGGGTGGATCTGGGAGCCCTATGGTGTCATAGATGTTTTCCTCAACCATCTGGAGTTCGTGTGTGCTTTGGTTCGACGCCTGGCGACCAGTTGGCGCTCCGTCCCTCATCGTGTGCAGAGAGGTCTTCTCGTGGTCAGCCTGCCTCTTTGAGAAGGCCAGCTCCGGGGTGCTCTTGGGGCGGACAGAGTCCCTGGCTGTTTTGGGGGGCGTGGGTTCGGCTTCTTCCCGTTTGGCAACCATCAGTTTCAAGTCCTCGTAACTTATGTTGTCATAGACATGGTCTACGTCATCAATAGTCAACTCTACGGATGACCCAAAGGGAGTCATTCCTTCCTGCCCTTCTGTTTTAGGGTCACTCTGCAGTTCCCTTCGGGGGCTATACTGAGAGCCTCCACCGTCCCGAATTCTTATTTCGGGGGGACACGTGTTGCTCTCGCCAGCGCTACTGGCCCGCCTGACGACCCGGCGGCCAGAGCCGGTGGCTTCTGTGGATTCAATCTGTCCCATGTGCCAACTGCACGGGCGACTGGAAGTGCCGTCTTCACACAGTCTGGCAGAGTTCAGATCCGAGGAGGAGAAAGAGGGCACGAACATCTGATAGTCATCTTCACCATCCTCATTCTCCTGAGGGGACCGACAGCTAGGAAACAAGGCTTGTCTGATCTGGTGGTCCGTCCAGATGTTTCTGATGGCTCCTCCCCCACGAAGCACGCTGATAATGGCAGAAGTGCTCGGCTGACTGTTCCTCTGTGCGGGAGATGGTCCCGTTGAGGTCCGCGGGGGAGACCCTTCCTCTCTGGAGACCTGGGGCAGATAGAGACATATTGACTGAACCGGAGTGCCATAGACACAGAGTGCCCTGGTTTTACACATTGCCTCTCCCACCGGACTATAATATTCTTAAAGCAAATGATCGGTAAATGTTGATTTTCACTGAGGGGAAAAGCACTTCAGAGTTTTGCAAAAAGGGGCAGAAAGGACAGGAACTGATATGCACTTAGAAACAGGCCAGGCCATTTGCAGACATTCTCCACAGGTAATGCTCATACTCTGCGGGTTAGATGTGATTGTACCAATCGCACACTAAGGAAATCCAGGCTCTCTCTAGTTGGTAGAAAGGCTGGGATGCAAACCTAGGTCTGACTCCAAATCCCTTACCCCAATGCAGGGAATCGGCAAAACACAGAAAACTCTTAGATGCTTCAAATAATTCTGACGCGCACTTGGCAAATAACATTATATGTGTGAACGTACATGGGTATCGAGGGCCAGGGTATCTGGTTTCTCTTTGAGGCTTGACTCCTAGGAACCCTATTGTGGTTTCTGGTGTACCAGAAGCCTCTCTCAGTAACCTGACGGCACAGCTCGAGGCTTTCTCTGAAATCTGCAGACCTGCCTTGCACCTGACCAGCATTGCCTTGATTTATAAATTCTAGGCAGAGACTCTGTTGCAGGAATGTAACTTAATCCACTTTTGAGCTGGTGAGCTTTTTACTTTCTCTCAAAATATATTTGATTAAGTAATATTTAGATACCTGTTAGGAAGTAAAATATTTGAGCCACGTTAACAAGGTCTCATAAAAAAACACAATGGGGTCTTTTATCACTTGGAACCTTCCTTGATGGACCTCAAGTGTGCAGACAGAGAATAGATCGGCCTCTGATGCCGTCTGTAGTAGAAGGATCAGCTTCAAAGAGTTGCAAGGGTTAAGACCAGTTCAAACTGATTAGTACCAGGGACGTATTTTCTGATTGAAGCACTGTAATAACCAATTAGAACGGTCCAATGAGCAAGAATTTTTCATCACTTGTCCATGAAACTGGGATACATATTTTCTTGGAATAACCTCTCGGCAATGTGTCTGCCTGCCTGCCTGTCTGTGTATCAGGGAGGGAAGGGAAGTGTAGGGAAGGCAAGAAAAAAATTTCATCCTGAATGTTATTTTTCTATTAAAAATTAAAAGCTAAAAAAACCCCACCCCATTAGTCATTTAATCTTGTGCTCACTTTTTTTCATGTGATCAAACCGTGGACCATTTGAGGACTAGGAACCAATGAATATGCACACGTATGGACACACACATACACACACACAAATATATATATATATATAAACACATATATATATGATTAATATATATATATGATTATGTAGGATATATATATATATAGGATTATATTTATGACTCTATTTTCTTTCCTCACCCTTTAATATCTCTCCCTTTTTACCTTACTCAGACTGTATTGATATCATGTTTATAAAATATGGGCAGCCAGTGGCTACATTTTACAAAATAAAAAAAGTTAGTATTAACTAGTAAAATCATGACAAAGCACTTTGAAAGTGTAACAAAAGCATTTTGTGGGGCGCCTGGGTGGCGCAGTCGGTTAAGCGTCCGACTTCAGCCAGGTCACGATCTCGCGGTCCGTGAGTTCGAGCCCCGCGTCGGGCTCTGGGCTGATGGCTCGGAGCCTGGAGCCTGTTTCCGATTCTGTGTCTCCCTCTCTCTCTGCCCCTCCCCCGTTCATGCTCTGTCTCTCTCTGTCCCAAAAATAAATAAAACGTTGAAAAAAAAAATTAAAAAAAAAAAAAGAAAAAAAAAGCATTTTGTGAACAGCCAAGTAATACTTTCTTAAAATCTTCCATTCCAGAACGATTCCCAGACCATTTAGTAAATGAAGAAACCTGCATTTTTAATATCAAAAGATGCTTTTAATAAAACTAATTAGTTGAAACTTTGGACTTTGGAAACTGATATTTTAACGTTTATTTATTTTTGGGACAGAGAGAGACAGAGCATGAACTGGGGAGGGGCAGAGAGAGAGGGAGACACAGAATCGGAAACAGGCTCCAGGCTCCGAGCCGTCAGCCCAGAGCCCGACGCGGGGCTCGAACTCACGGACCGCGAGATCGTGACCTGGCTGAAGTCGGACGCTTAACCGACTACGCCACCCAGGCGCCCCTAGAAACTGATATTTTATATCAAATAAATCACCAGGAGAACTGAAGAAACTCTTAGCTTTAGAAATAATCAGTATGAGGATTTAGCACAACATACAAGCATGCAGTTTATACATCTCACTAGAGGCATATATATCTTCACTAGAGCCGTGAAGAACATTTTTTCCCCATGGTTTTTCTACATTCTCAGCATTATGGCTATTTATAATGATACGAGAATAGCTACCACTTGTGGAGCATGTGTTTTGTTCTAGATTCTGTACTAAGCACTTTTTTTTTTTTTAAAGATTTTATTTTTAAGTAAATAATTCACCCAATGTGGGGCTCAAACTCATAACTCCAAGATCAAGAGTCACACACTACTGACTCAGCCAGCCACGTGCCCTTGTATTAATAAGCACTTTTAAAAACATATTTTTGTGGGGCACCTGGGTGGCTCAGTCGGTTAAGCATCGACTTCAGCTCAGGTCATGATCTCATGGTCCGTGAGTTCGAGCCCCACGTCGGGCTCTGGGCTGACGGCTCAGAGGCTGGAGCCTGTTTCGGATTCTGTGTCTCCCTCTCTCTCTGCCCCTCCCCTGTTCATGCTCTGTCTCTCCCTGTCTCAAAAATAAATAAAATGTTAAAAAAATTTTTTAAAAACCACGTATTTTTGCATTTAATCTTTATGACAATTCTGTAAATTAGAAAACTAAGTCTCGGTAAGGTTAACAACTTGCCTGTAGCCATACAGCTTAGGAGTGACAGAAATGGATTTGAATCCATGTCTGAATCCATAGCATGTACATGATCTTAACTGCCCCTCCCCTTTTTTGCTCTTGCTCTCTCTCCCTCCTTCCCGTTCTCTCTCTCCCCCCCACCCCCGCCACACACGCTCATACATATACACATACAAAAGGCCTTGGAATATGTATTCCGGGAGAAATGTTAAGCTATTATGAAGAACGTTTCTGGAGCGCCTGGGTGGCTCAGTCGGTTAAGTGCCCGACTTCAGCTCAGGTCATGATCTCGCAGTCTGTGAATTCGAGCCCCGCGTCCGGGCTGTGCTGACAGCTCAGAGCCTGGAGCCTGCTTCGGATTCTGTGGCTCCCTCTCTCTCTGCCCCTCCCCTGCTTGTGCTCGGTCACTGTCTCTCTCTAAAATAAACATTAAGGGGCGCCTGGGTGGCGCAGTCGGTTGAGCGTCCGACTTCAGCCAGGTCACGATCTCGCGGTCCGTGAGTTCGAGCCCCGCGTCGGGCTCTGGTCTGATGGCTCAGAGCCTGGAGCCTGTTTCCGATTCTGTGTCTCCCTCTCTCTCTGCCCCTCGCCCGTTCATGCTCTGTCTCTCTCTGTCCCAAAAATAAATAAACGTTGAAAAAAAAAATTTAAAAAAATAAATAAATAAATAAAATAAACATTAAAAAAACCCAAACAAACAAGAGTATTTCCTGTTATACACTCCTCAGTCATCAGTAAGTCTATCCTCCTTACATTCGGTATTGTTCATTAGCGTTCGGAGACAGAACTTTACCACTAAGAAAAAAGTACATTGCTTTTCTTCTTCTCCCATACAGAGACCTGGCTTGGATCACTATTGCTGAAAATTTCCAATAAGCTCTTGAGATCCCATCTTTAGGACCAACAGAGCGATCCCCCCGACTGGTACTGAGCAGGGCTCAGTGGTCCGAGGTCTGAGTTTGGCTGCCTTAAAGACGAGGGTACCCTCTGTGCTGTTTATGAAAACAAACAAACAAACAAACAAACAAAAATCAAAAGCTCGTGCTGGACTTCAGGACAATAACCCACTAATATGTTTCAAAAGCTTCCAAACAAAAATACGTACCTCCTGAAAAAAATCTGCATGCTCCAATCTTAAGAAAGTTACTTCGGGGGAAGACTGTTGATTTTTAGACTTTTTACTGTATTTAATGGAGGGATAATAAGCACTTATTAACAGAGTTGCTTGGGCCCTGTGCTAAGGAGTGGTGCAGTGAGACTGTGGGAAGAGCTCTTTGTAACCACATCCTCACAGATATAAGACATTACACAAGAAACCACAACCAGTTTTCGAAGACTTACTAACTTAGACAATTGGTCAGCAGCCATATGAGACATGATCCAGGTCAGGATACAAGATCTGTGCTTCGTAGGTAATAAATTCGGATATGCATCTTTCAAAAGAGCACACCATTTTTATTCCCCTTCGCCCAACCTTTTACCGGAAGAAAAATGAAACTTCACATAGTGAAGCTTCATTATATTGACATATGACCCTACGTCTCCTACCAACAGCGGGACCATATTCTTAGGAGATCCCTGTGACCGAAGGCTAATGCTTTAAAAAGGGGGCAACGTTTGGGACGCAGGAGCCTGGGTCTTGTGTGCACAGACGTGCAGGGCAATGTGGGGTGGACCCCACTAGCATTCAGGGTGCAGATTTACAGCTTAGGTAACCTTACAGCTTTGGAGGTGAGAGGTGGGACAGAGGGATGAAGAAATCGTTGCCTTGGTTCTGATAAATGAAGCAGGGGGAGGGAGGAGGTTATAAGGACGAGTCCTTACTTAAATCTTACCTCACGATGTGAAATAACTGTTTACACTTGGAATATAGACCGGGGATGAGATATATAAGGGTACTTTAAAGGGTCCCTCAGTAAACATTTCAAAATAAGAAATGTCATAATGCTTACCTTTTGGATGTCTTGTGCTGTTTCTGAAAAATAAAAAAGGTTTAAGCATTTTTTTTTGAGGTTTAAAAAATGTAACTCATACATATGTAAACACTCCTCTCTCACAGGACTTTAAAACTTGCTAATAACGGAACCCTGAGAGGCTTTTGGGCCCTCTAGACCTAATTTTCAGAAAATGCCACTCGGTTTATCCTGGACATATATCCTGGATTACATGTAAAACAACTTTCCATGCATCTGCGTGTGAAGTATCTTTCTGAATCCCTACGAGCAACAGACCGATTCACGTTAATACATTCCACAGCCTTCCTCCCAAATACGTATTACCTGAAATACCTGCCCTAAGCCATGACAATCACTTAAACATAAGACTATGCTGGGGCTAATTTTTAAACATTTACTGGTTTTGACTGCAAGGAACAGACAGCATTTATCACTGGGGTCACCTTGGCGCTGGGCTAAGGAGTGGTGCAGGTGGGTGTCTGGGGGGGGGGCGAGTACAGCCACATCCTTACAGACGCCCTTTCAGATCACCTGATGACGTGTGTATCATCTTCAAAAACTGTTTAATTACGGAAGCATATACAGGAAACAGGGATCGAACCCTCTCCACAAATCCCACCCTGTGGCAATGACCATTCTTGCAGACTGGTTGATGGTCCTCTTTCCTGGTCCCATACCCACTGACACCAGCCCGCCACAATACATGGTTTTGTTTTTAAAAGAAAGGTGCAAACACAGCATTGCATTTCCTGCTGAATGTACGTAGATACTCTGGTCAGTAGGTAGGGAGGTACTCTATTGACAACTGCAGAATATTCCGCGTAGTATTATACAATTTACTTAACTCTTTCCCACTGGATGGGCATTCGAGGTGCTGTCCTATTACAAAGGCTGCAAAGAACACACACACACACACACACACACACACACACACACACACTGATCTAGCCATACTTGTGTGAGTACGTCTATACAGGAAGTGTCCTCATGAAATTTATAAAAGTGAAAAAAAGCGGAATTGCTGAGTCCAGGGCAAACACACATTTTAAATTTAAATGGCTTTTGCCAAATTCTGCTCCAAAAAAGTTAGAGAAATTGATACACTATTCATTTCAGAGTGCCTGTTTTTCTGTATCTTTTGGTGGAGTTTACCGATTTCCCCCCAGCCCCCATTTATCTCCTTTAAATGTATCATTTTTCTGGGGCGCCTGGGTGGCTCAGTCGGTTGGGTGCCCGACTTCAGCTCAGGTCATGATCTCACGGTTTGTGGGTTCGGGCTCTGTGCTGACAGCTCAGAGCCTGGAGCCTGCTTCAGATTCTGTGTCCCCTTCTCTCCCTGCCCCTCCCCCACTTGTGCTCTCTGTCTCTCAAAAATAAATAGATGTAAAAAAGATTTTTAACGTACGATTTTTCCGATTACTAGCATGGATGACTATTTACATATTTTATTGGCAGTTTGTGCTTTTTCTGTGAAATGCCCAATTATGGTCTCTGCCTTTTATTTTTATTATTAAATTTTTTATAATGTTTGTTTATTTTGAGAGAGAGAGAGAGACAGAGCGTGAGCAGGGGAGGGGCAGAGAGAGAGGGAGACACAGAATCTAAAGCAGGTTCCAGGCTCTGAGCTATCAGCACAGAGCCCGACCGATATGGAACTTGAACTCACGAACCACGAGATCATGATGTGAGTTGAAGTCAAACGGTTAACTGACTGAGCCCCCCAGGCGCCCCTCTCTACCTTTTAAAAGAGTCCTTTGTCTCTTCTTTTTGATATATGGGATTTCTTTACATAATAGGTATATTAATCTTTGTATGCCAGGTTATCTATATTGCAAATATTTTATGTCATTTGGTTTTATATTTAAAAACAGGACACCGTTACTTATAGAAGTCAATCAAATGTATCAATTCATAACTCATCTGGTGTTTATTTTTTTAAATATGGTTTAACTTAGTGGACATCAACAAGGATGAAAAAAGGAAAGATATTTTTGGACTTACCACTGGTCTTCAAGACTTTATGTGATCTTGAGGAAGGTTCTAGGAGAAAAAAATAAGATCAGCATCATTTGCAAAACCAAATCAAGATTTTTTTCTTTATAAGTGAATTATTAGTTTATAGGCAAATTAACTGAGCTCTCTCTATTTTTTTGATCAGAGCTCTATTTTTTTTAATCAGATACACCTGAAACCCATTGCTTAGAGACACTCGACAGCAAGACATTCACTCCCACAAAACCGGAGGATAAAATTTAAGCTGTGCAGGAGGCCCTGGGAGGCTCAGTTGGTGAAGCATCCAACTTCGGCCCTGGTCATGATCTCACGGCTCCTGAGTTCAAACCCTACATGGGGCTCTGATCTGACAGCTCAGAGCCCGGAGCCTGCTTTGGATTCTGGGTCTCCCTCCCTCTCTGCCCCTCCCCTGCTCACACTCTGTCTCATTCTCTCTCAAAAAAATAAAGATTAAAAAAAAAGTTTTTTTTTAATTTAAGCTGTGCAATCAGGGGTTGCACAACAGAAAACCACCCTCCCAACAACCAGTAGAGCAAATTCTTTAGCTTTAACTACCACCTATAAGCGGACAGTGTTCAATTTTATATCCTTAAAGCAGACCCTCGTCCCAGGCCTCAGACCTCAAATGCTAACTGCTGATCTGACATTTCCCCAATGTGCCCATAGACCAAGCAAAACCAACATGCCTCAAACTCACCTGTCTCCCCCCATAACTGTTCTTTTATCCAATTTCTTTAAAAAAATTTTTTTTTAATGTTTTTTATTTATTTTTGAGACAGAGAGAGACAGAGCATGAACAGGGGAGGGGCAGAGAGAGAGGGAGACACAGAATCGGAAGCAGGCTCCAGGCTCTGAGCCATCAGCCCAGAGCCCGACGCGGGGCTTGAACTCACAGACCGCGAGATCGTGACCTGAGCCAAAGTCGGACGCTTAACCAACTGAGCCACCCAGGCGCCCCTATCCAATTTCTTCTCTTGGTTGTCACTGGCATTACCCACCCAAGTTAGGTGCCGGGACATCATTCAACATTTCTCCCGTATTCATCCATCACAGTCCTGTGGGATCCCAATAATGCCACCCCACTCCCCCAACTCTCCCTACCCCCCAGTGTCTTAATCCAGGCTCTTGTCCTCTCTCCTCCAGACTAGACAGAATGCCTACTTCAGTTTCTACATCAAACCAGAATTCCTTTTTTTATTAATTAAAAACATTTTTTAAATGTTTATTTATTTTGAGAGAGAGAGGGAGAGAAAGTGCGAGCGAGGAAGGGGCAGAGAGAGACGAAGAGAGAGAATCCCAAGCAGGCTCCGTGCTGTTAGTGCAGAGCCCAGTGCAGGGCTTGATCCTATGAACTGTGAGATCCTGACCTGAGCCGGAATCAAGAGTCAGTGCTTAACTGACTGAACCACCCAGCCGCCCCCAGAATTCTGTATTTAAAAGGTATATATCCCATTGTTTAAAATCCTTCCGTAGCTTGGGGATCAAGTTCACACCGTCTGTGATTAGGCCCCCTCTGCAGCTCCAGCCACTTCTCCTTCCGGTTTACCTCGCACGCCTGCACCTCTACCCACGGCTTCATCCGGCCAGGCTGAAGAACCGGCAATAGAGGTCGGATCTAAGGTACGCTGGCTCCAGCCCCAGGGCCTTTGCACGTGCTATTCCCCCGCCTCATCTGTCTCCTCAGTCCCCAGACTCTATCCCAGATCCCCTGCTCTGGGAAGCTTTCTCGCCTTCCTAGAGAGTTAATCTCTCTCTTTCCTTGGCCTCTCCCTCTACTCAACCTCCAGCACAGCTCCATTATACGGACTGGTACTTTTTCACCCTTGTTGACTCCCACTGGACTACAACCTCCTCGCAAGCAGGAATCACGTGTATTATTTATTCTTGCATTCCCAGTCCTTAGCCCAGCACGGGGGGTTAGCTGGGTACTCAATAAATGCTGCTTCAAATGAAAAAAAAAAAAAAATATCTGAGGCCCAAGCGAATGCTACCTGGAGTCTGGTTCAGCAAACATGTGTTAAAGGGTGAGGTCTGAATGATCGTTTGTATGTGTCGTTGATAGGATACAATTTTTCCCCAGTGTAGTAAATAAGGCTTTAAGTACCTACAAGCTAGTGGTAAGAAGCTATGCAAAGAGGAATTAGTGGACTGATAGTTTTACATTCCCTGGAAAATAGAGAGATAACACAGAAAAGTTTTAGAACGAAAGCCTGGCAGTCCCATCTTAGGGCAGCTTCCAATGTATTCAAAGTGGCCGTGAGCTCCGACACCAGAAGGGAAATGTGGTTTTTGCCAGACTGAAAGGATCTTTCATTACTAGTCCCCCCGGATTATGAGCTTTTGATCACGACATCCTATTTACCAGATTTTCTTCTCGGCCGATATGGAGCAGAACCGTCTCTAGAACCACAAAATGCTTTAGTCTCTCCCTCGGGACTGTAACAGAAACCGGGATAGTCTGAAAAGAGAACCACATGCACCAGTAAGAATGAGGTGTTCAGCGACTTCTCAGAAAATTGGTACGGCTTGTTCTGGATATCTGTGGGTTTATTCTTTTTCATCAGACATGGGATAGTCTCTCCTTCCATTAACTGGTGTTGACTACGTATCACGGGGACTTCTAGGAGTCTGTCCACAGGGACGTGTGCCTTTCTGGCACACGTGTGCGCTCCTTCTCCCTCCCACACACACACACACACACACACACGCGCACGTGCACACGTACATGCTCTCTCTGCAGTCTCCTTTTTTGCTCATTAGCAGAGAGAGCCATAGCCATTGGCTCTCCCCTTTGCAGAAAGTTACTTAAAACGTGCAAGGTGTGGTTAACCTCCTACTGCCACTCAGGGTCCCGGGCAACGCGCTGCCCCCACAGAGGGCTGATGGTTCTGTTAAACATCACCGCAGCCAAACTTGCTCACGAGGCCCCAGACAGACAGTGGCGATGAGCCACAGAAGAGACTCTGTCAAGGCAAAGCCATCTGGAGAATTCCACTGAAGCACAGTTTCACGAGGTGTCTGTGCCTGGCGTGGAGGATGTCGGGCTGTTCCTGCCCTCCGGAAGCTGGCCTCTGCTGCAGTGACTCTTAACATCCTTCTAGACACTGCGAACATTTGATGAATGCTTTGGGGTCTCTTACCAGAAAAGGGATTTTCATTTAATTTCAGAGTTTATGTCTTTCCGCCCGTCTAAGGAGCACACAGGCTTCAGATTAAGAATATGGGGTCTATCGCTTCTCGGCCTTTTGGCCGAGATCCAGTGACGAATATGGGGTCTCGGGGCGCCTGGGTGGTTCAGTCGGTTAAGCATCCCACTCTGAATTTTGGCTCAGGTCACGATCTCGTGGCTCGTGAGATCGAGACCCAGGTTGGGCTCTGCACTGACCGTGTAGAACCTGCTTGGGATTCTCTCTCTCCCTTCCCCTCTCTCCCTCCCACACACACTCTCTCTCAAAAATAAATCAGCATTAAAAACAAGGAAAATCAGGTCTAATCCTAAAGCACTCCAGCATATTCAGGGATTATCTACACCCTGAAGCCTAAGGGTAAACAATTTTAGGACACGGCTATAGTAGAGTTAAGGCTTTTCAGAGGGTGTCTACAGTTCGAGAGGGTTCTAAGAATTGTAAAGACCACACATTTTTGTCCAATGTCGGTAGCAAAGGTACATAAATGAGGTCACTTGGCCCAATGGACTGGCCTACTCTATTCCTACCCAGACAAGTCCAAAGTCAAGGTGGGGCAAATGAGGTGATTTTCCTGGGCTGGGCTGCTCTAGCCTAGTCCTAGGCCTGGAAGAAAGCCACGTAGCACCGATTAGTGGCTTGAAATAATTCTGTGTGTGCACTCACAGAATCTTAATGGTGTCCATGAACCAGCACCCAGAGGCTGAGAATGAGGAAATAGTTCTACTGAATGAAGTTTGTCATAGAGATAGGGGCTTCTTCAGACCTCTTTCTCCACCTTTCCTCCTAATTCTTTCTGTTTTAGACAGGTAAACTTATTTTTTTGTTTGTTTTTTAAGTTACTTATTTTGAGACGGAGAGAGAGAGCCCAAGCCGGGGAGGGGCAGAAAGTGAGGCAGAGAAACAGAATCTCAAGCAGGTTCCTCATGGACAGTGTAGAGCCTGATGTGGGGCTTGAAGTCACCAACCATGAGATCATGACCTGAATCAAAATCAAGAGTCAGATGCTTAACCGACTGAGCCACCCACGCACTTCCCCTTTCGTCCTAACGTTTACATGCCCCTCCATGACTCTGCCTTCTCTTTAGAGCGTTTTTATTAAAAAAAATAATAACCTTTTTTCCCCCCAATGTTTATTTGAGAGAGTGCAAGCAGGGGAGGGGTGGGGAGGGGGACAGAGAATCCCAAGCAGGCTCTGTGGTGATAGCAGTGAGCCCGATGTGGGGCTCGAACTCCCAAACCGTGAGACTTACGACCTGAGCTGAAGTCACACGTTCAACTGACTGAGCCACTCAGGCGCCCCACCAAAAAATCTTCAAGAGCTTTCCAGTGAATAAAATGGGGGGTGGGGTGGGGGCGTTAGAGAAGACAGGGCAGCAGGCCCCAGCCTAGCCTTCTAGTTGGGGTCATGTCCCATCATCTCTGAGGAGCTGCCGGATGTGAAATGGGGGACCTCAGCCATGTGGGGAGGAAGCTTATCATTCTCCCTCACTAACGCTTCTTGCTTCCTCAGCAGAGTTAACCGCCAGCAGCATGGAAGGGACGTGAATCAGTATTTGTACCTGGGGAAAGATGCCTCAAAAGTAAGTTATTTCAGATGTGTTAAGTACAAGTTTTTGTTTGACCCAGTTGTCAGTCTCTGAAACCACGGATTCTCTTCTTAGTCTATTTAATCTGGGAGAGAACAAGAATCGATAAACGGTGTTGAACCGGGTTTTATGTTCTAGGAAAGACCTCACTTGTATTCATTTTCTGCCTGTTTTTATAAGCCTGGAAATACAATCCCATATGTGGAGCAGTGGTAATTCTCAAATATGAGCTGCATCGGGGAAACCATTCACTGTCTCGTTGGCATGATCCTTGCAGGTAATCAACAGGTTATCCTTCAGTGGGGTGCGGCCAGAAACGTATGTAAAACCCTGAGTTTTGGTGGAGGCGGAGGGGAGGGTAAGAGTTGACCTTGGAAGCGTATCTTACATTTGCAGCTGACACAGAGATCTGGACATGGGGCTGGCCATCAGGCGACTCATAGATAAAGCAGCGAAATCAATATACAAACGAGTCAATGCGTAAGGAAAAGATGATGCCCTCTGCCAGCTCTACTTGTGAAAACAGCGAAGAAAGAACTGTGCTTTTCTTACAATTGACATTTTTATACACTTTAAGATAGAAAAGATGATAGATACAAGTAGACAAGAAGGTTTCAAATTGTATTAAGAAAACAAAACTTACGAATGGCATCCATTTCAAGTATTGCTTGCTTGGCCTGTAAGAAAGAAAGTGCATCTATAACTACAATTACTCTTTGTTTTTTCTTTAAACTACCTATCGCTATCGTGAGACAGGTCTTATCCCACCAGAATAAGGGAGTTTTGAAAAAGCTTTAAAAAACTCCCTATTTCTTTTAGGCATTAACACACAGTTCGAGGGCTTCCAACAGATGAGTGCCTCCTGTGGATCGCACGTGCTACACGATCAGCAGAGCTAAGCTTACAGCCTCCATCTGGAAGGAAGGAAGGAAGGAAGGAAGGAAAGGAAGGAAGGAAGGAAGGAAGGAAGGAAGGAAGGAAGGAAGGAAGGAAGGAAGGAAGGAAGGAAGGAAGGAAAGGAAAGGAAAGAAGGAAGGAAGGAAGGAAGGAAGGAAGGAAGGAAGGAAGGGAGGGAGGGAGGGAGACAGAGAGGGGAGAGAGAGAGGATAGAAGGAAGGAAGGAGAGAAGGGAAGACAGAGGAAGGAAGGAAGGAAGGAGAGAAGAAGAGGGGGAGAAGAAGAGGCGGGGAGAGAGAGAAAAGGAGAGGTGGGAAGGAGGAAGTGGGGGGAGCCTTTCACTAAGGTTTCTAAAACCCGGCATCTGGCGGTCAGCCCATTATAAAATGTAGATCCCGGCTATTCCACCCTGATCTACTGAACCAAAGGCTCAAGGGATAGGGGTCTAGGATCCATACCGCCAGCCTTCTCCAAATCACTGGGGCCTTATAACTGTTCTGAATTGTTGCAAAAAAGATTGCTGGGAGTTTCCAGTTTTCCTCTGACCAAATGCTCTGTGATTATCCTTAGCTAACTCTCTTGGCTCTCTCTAGCACGCCTGTAACTCGTCTCTCCCGTGCCCTAGAGTCTCCCAGGCAGGGGGAAGGGCCCCGAGGACACGGTTTGTGACACGGCTCTCGTGCTTTCCTAGCTGGAGGTGTTTCCTTAGCCACAAATGGCAAGACCGGACCTACCTTTCAGAGTTGCTACTAGGCTCAACTGATAGGCACTAAACACAGCGAAGTCACCACCCACCCGCCAAGGGATTGGGCCAGATAAACCTTGACCGGGGCTTCCTTCACACATCTTTCTCCCCACTTCAACGCTCACAGCTTTACTGCTTTGAGGCTTCTGGCTATTGTCCCTGTTGCCAATGTGGTTAATGTTTAGGGAGATATAAAGAGATGGCTAATGGGGCGCCTGGGTGGCTCAGTCGGTTAAGCGTCCGACTTCAGCTCAGGTCACGATCTCATGGTCCGTGAGTTCGAGCCCCGCGTCGGGCTCTGGGCTGATGGCTCAGAGCCTGGAGCCTGTTTCCGATTCTGTGTCTCCCTCTCTCTCTGCCCCTCCCCCGTTCATGCTCTGTCTCTGTCTCAAAAATAAATAAACGTTAAAAAAAAAAAAAAAAAAAAAAAAAAGAGATGGGTAATGACCCTGACATGAGTCATTTTGCCTGAGGATTCAAAGAGGGAAAAAAAATTAGTTTAGGTAGAACTCCTTTCACGTCATTTTCATTTTTCAGGGGTCGTGGAACGTAACTGACGGACATCAGACTAAAAATCACCTTAAAAATAATTTTTCTTGTATTTTGCCACAATCCGTGATAGCACAGTGAGAATATTTGGGCGAACTGGTAATGTTTAGGGGCTCAGTCAGTTAAGCGTCTGATTCTTGATTTTGGCTCAGGTCATGATCTCATGGTTTCTGAGTTCAAGCCCCATACTGGGCTCTGCGCTGACAGTGCGGAGGCCTGCCTGGGATTCCGTCTCTCTCTGCCCCTCCCCTGCTCACACTTATGTGTTCTCTCTCTCTCTCTCTCTCTCAAAATAAATACAACAAACTTAAAAAAATAAAAATAAATGGTAATATCTAGTTTAAAAAAAAGAGGGAGGTGAAGGGGTGCCCGAGTGGCTCAGTTGTTTAAGCGTCTGACTCTTTTTTTCAGTTCAGGTCGTGATCTTACAGTTCGTGGGATCGAGCCCCACATCAGGCTCTGTGCTGATGGTGTGGAGCCTGCTTGAGATTCTCTCCCTCCCTCTCTCTCTGGCCCTCCCTGCTCATGCTCCCTCTCTCTCCCCCAAAAATAAAGTTAAAAAAAATAAACAAATAAAGGAGGAGGAAGGTTTAAAAAAAAAAAAGGCTTGTTGAAGCCACCCTAAGTCTGAGATAACAAATGCATACATTTTGTAACACTGATATTTTTATCATATATTCGGAGTTTGCAATGCCTAGTTGGAATTAATTTCAAACGCCAATGTGAGCTCAGTTTCTGTGAAGTACCCTTAAAGGACCAGGTGATTAGATAAACTGCAAAAGCCTCTACCTTTCTGTCTTTATTCTCAACCAGGACGAGAGTGAGTTTATACACTACGTATATGAATAAACACAACGGCTATTTCCAAGAAGCTTCCTGGTATCTATAAACTCGACTTGACGAACCCGGTTTTTATTTTTTCCTGTCTTGACATTTCATTTCAGGAAAGTACAATTCCCACATCTTCCTCTAGGAGTCAGCCAGGGACCATCGCCGAATTAAAGGAACTCAAGGGAGCTGGGAGGAGCCACAAACACGAATTTCCATCAGCTTGTGGTAACACTGTTAGACGGCTGTGATGCATTTTTTGATGTTCACAAAAATTCCTCATTATGCATTTCTTTTACCTAATAGGAATACACAGATTTTGAAAGCTTTAGAGAAAAAAAAAATAATAAGAAAAAGCCTTGAAGAAAGAAGTGGAGAATTTAGCTTAATAATAATCCTGCTTCAATAAAGTAGAAAATTATTATCACATTATAGGGGATGAAGTCTATTAAATAAGTGAATTTTCGTTGCCATTGGGGGCAATATGGTTAAGGCTTGCTCTCTGCAGCCAGCCAGACCTGTGTCTGACTCAGGCTCACTCATGCACTCGCCACGTAAACTTGGGCAGTTCACTTAACGTCCCTGACCTTCTGCTTTTATTTCTCCATAATGGGGTGAGTAAGATCTTTCTCGAAAGGTGGTTTGCTGAGGTCGAACTAAAGACACAAAGCAGTTAGCACACTGGACGTGTGTTCTAGAAGTTGTGGCGGAACAAGTAACGCTTCGATTGTAAAAGGGTCAGGGTCAGGGTCAGGAATTTGGGTACAGAGATGCACCTGCCTTGTGACTGTATTCATCATTTTAACACACAAAGGGAAACCCCCCTGGAACCCACACATCTTGTGTAGGAGAAAGAGGACAGGTATGTCAGCTAGTCTTGCTTTGTAATGGCCTTTCAGAATCCTCTGGCAGTTCTGATTTTCCCAGTTCATGGGTGAACCAGAGGTGGGGCATGTCAGAGACACTGGGTCATTGCTCAGAAGGGCATTCCGAGGCACAGGGCCAGCAACCCACTAACCAACCACGAAGAAAACGCCGTCACCTCTCTGCATGAGGTGTACCTTCCAGCTCTCGACACTCTGATGAAATGAGACTCACGCTTAACTCAAAGCACACACCTTTGCACACTCACTTCCTGGGCACAAGATCATTGCTGACAGCCCCTGAGAATGAGCTTCGAGTGCTTCTCAAAATACCCAGAGTGAAATGGACTCTCTTTTCTCCGCAATGTTTATGTTTCTTATTTCCCCCTAGCTCTACCCCCATGGCCGTCATCCCACTTTCTGTTCCACGTCACTCCCGCCCCGCCCAGCAAGGACCACGTCACCATCCGTTGTCACCGCTGACAATGTATTCTCCACCCTTACCTTACGCCACTTTTTCTCTGACAACCTTTTCCTCCACTCCAGAACAGCGACACACAATCAGAAGCGGCCCCAGGACCTTAGCAGCACCTAGAACTGCTTTGCTTCTCAGGCAGGGGCTCTACGAGTCTCTACTTCAGCTACAGACCTCCGTGTTTCCACCTGCCCACCTTTGGCTGCTGTTGTGCCGGTTCCTGGACTCTACAGCCAGCAGTCCTTCAAGCCATGCCCAGTCTCCTGGGTGCCTTCCCTCTCCGCTCAGCCCGGAAATCACGCTCGGTCACCGCACCCACGTGCTGATTAGCACCCACCTTCCCCTGTCCTGTTAACCTTCCCCTGTACTGGCTCTGCTGACCTTCACCTTGGGGAACCCACCTGCGCTATGGTTCCTCAACACTTGTTTCCAAGTCGCTGAGCAGATTTTTAAATTACCTCACCGCACTGATCCACGGTGACCCCCTTCGTTGGGTCTTGGATGCACCCATCCCTGGAGTTATCCCTGCACATGGGACCGCTTTCTTTAGCAAGTGTTCTGAGCCTTCTTTCCACTTTCCCTCAGGGGCCCAACCCCACCTGGGCGCCCCCAGCCCCCAGCCAACAGACGACATCATCGCCAACCCCAGGAAAATCCAACTCTCCTATCCGCGCTCAAGTCTGTCTCAAAGGGTCTCTCATCTGTCTTCTTTCTCCCCAAGACCAGCCTCGCACCCCGCGCTCCTGGTCCTTCCCTCCCCGCTCCCCAAAATGGCTCCCAAAGAGCGTTCCTCCGCTCATCTTTCTGCTCTCCTTCCCTTTCTCCTTCCCTCCGCCGACAGTCACGTGCACGGCCTGCTTCACCTGCACCAAGTGTCTCACTCCCCAAACCACCGCCTGGTAAGTGTTCTGAACTGCGTTCTAGAAGCCTGTACCCAGTCTGCCTCTTCTCATTTCCGCTTTTTCCCGCCACGCGCTGCCGTCTCTCCTTCATCTCTCGGTTGCCAACCCGTGTACCCACTCTTCTGGTGGAGTCGGCCTCGCCCCCTGCAGCCTCGCAGACGGTTGCCCCCTCGCGCTCTCTGAGATCCTTTTCTTCCTCTGTCAGCGCAGCTTTCTCCTTGGGTTTTCTTTCTTTTTTTATTTATTTATTTATTTATTTATTTTTTTTTTTAATTTTTTTTTTTTCAACGTTTATTTATTTTTGGGACAGAGAGAGACAGAGCATGAACGGGGGAGGGGCAGAGAGAGAGGGAGACACAGAATCGGAAACAGGCTCCAGGCTCTGAGCCATCAGCCCAGAGCCCGACGCGGGGCTCGAACTCACGGACCGCGAGATCGTGACCTGGCTGAAGTCGGACGCTTAACCGACTGCACCACCCAGGTGCCCCACTCCTTGGGTTTTCTCAGGGCCTCCCACCTGACCCCTCTTGGTGGTGCTCTAGGTCCCCACCCGCCGGCAGATCACTCAGATCTTCCCAGGGCTTCTTTCCTTCACGCGCTTTCATGGGCCATCCTCTCGAAGCTCGGGGCCTCAATCGCTGTCTGGGTCAAGAGAGCCTCCAGGCCCGCAGCTTCCAAGACCTGAATTTCCACCTGGGGCCGACCCGCCTCCTCGCACGCACTTGTGAGAGCTTCTCCTCACTCCCATCCAACTGGTTCCTCTCCTTATCTCAGAACTCCACACCGTCCTCTGGGCTCAAGCCCTGACTCATGCTTGACTCCCATCTCTCTCTTTCCTCATGCGCTTAGTGGGTGACAGACCATTGCTCAACCTCTCTGAGAGCTTTTGCACCTGCTCCCCCCGCCCCCCGTTGCCGTGGCTCCCCCAAAGGGCCCCTCGTCTCTTTGCTAGACTACCGTGGCGGCTTGCTCATTCTTCTTCCGCCTCCAGTGTCACTTCGTCGACTCATCTGTCACGCGGTTTCTAAAGCCATCCTTTCAGAACACAGGGGCCACCCTGCCATCCCTTCCTCCGAAGCCTCCGGTGGTTTCCCACCGCCGATGCGCTCGGACTTCTTAGGCCTTCAAGACCTTCAGAGCCCAGCGGACTGCCTTCCGCTTGTCCGGCCTCACCTCCTACTCCATCTCCTGAGGATTCAGCCCTTCCGCCAAGGCACGGTCTGTGAGCTGTGAACATGATGCCCCCATTCACAAGGAAGGCGTTTCCTTCCTTTCCTTATTCAACTGTAATTGAACACATTATCCTTCCACAACACTTGGTTTATACCTCTGTTAATTCTTCCTGTTTAGCAAGCAGTTCGTTGTGTGTGTGGCTACCTCCCTCACCCACAAACTCCCTCACAGCTGAGTCTGTATTTTCTTTCCCTTAGCATTCCCACAGAACCTCAGCTAGCTCTATTCACAATAGCTGCTTAGTATAGCTTTGAATACTTCTCAGAACTGTACTCTACTATTTCTCTAGAAATTTTCTTGTAGTCTTTTCCTTATTTTTTCCTTCCTCAAGCCCCAAAACAAAATATAACAACCACAATAAAAAAAAAAAACTTCCACAATCTCCCTATATGTGAATCTTTTTTAAAAATGTTTATTTATCTTATTTTTGAGAGAGAGAGAGAGAGTCAGAGCATGAGCGAGGGAGGGGCAGAGAGAGAGGGAGATACAGAATCCAAACCAGGCTCCAGACTCTGAGCTGCCAGCACAGAGCCCAACGTGGGGCTTGAACCCACAAACCATGAGATCGTGACCTCAGCCAAAGTCAGATGCTTAACCGACTGAGCCACCCCGGTGGCCCTGTGAATCTTTTTAACATACATGGCTAATTTAGTTGATCCCATAAATATCCTATCTCCCAATTTTCTTTATTTTAGAGTTGAACATTTATTGACATCAGGCTGCCTTCTAGGACTTGGATGACCTTACATTTTATTGTTTGTGGACCTCGGCACCTTACCTTAGCTGGGATTTTCGCCGCATGGTTCTCCAGGATCAGTCTCTTCAGGTGCAGAACCCACAGGCGCTTGTCTTGCTGGGATTTGGCCTAGCGGAAGGAAATGCGGACGGTCAGACGACTCACGTCTCCACCACGAACGAGATTCAGACACTCCCATAACCCTCTGACGAGACGGGAAACACACCGTGTGGCCAGAAGGCTCTGGAAAGGCCGGCTGGCCCACGGCGCCCATCGTTTCCAAGAGCGAGCCCTGCAGGGAGGGGAGGCCTCTGCTGTTACCTGAACCGTGTGCTGCAGCTTGGGGTTCTTATAGTGGAAGACGCTGAAGCTGAGCGGCTCCTTTGGTATCACTTCCACGAGCATGAGGTTGCCACACTGAGCAGGAGAGCAGAGAGACGGTGAGGTGTGCTTGGAGGAGAATGGGACGAGCGGCCGAAGCCCTTGCCCATGGCCAACATTCAGACCTACCAGGATGTGAGCTTTGTACGTAAACGTGTCGTCTCTCTTCTTTGTGATCAGAAGGAGCTTGTCAAAGAGGAAGAGCGTCCGCTCATTCTTGGCCCGCTGGATGCGAAAGGTCCCTTCGAGCACCAGTTCCCCGTAGCTGGTCAGGTCTGGCCCTTTCCAGTTGGTGAGCAGACTCTGTATCTCCTGAAAAAGTGACCATTCTGTGTGATTAAACAAGAGATGGGAAGCCATGGAAGAGAGGGAAAGGTCTCCCGTTTGCTGAATCTCAAGAGTGGTGTCTGAATATTCTATGACAGGGCCTAATGGGTCTATTTGGTATCCAATGGTGTCTAATGATCCGTGACCCAAATCCACATTTAAAAAAAGATTTTTTTTTCAATGTTAATTTTTGAGAGACAGAAATAGAACATGAGTGAGGGAGGGGCAGAGAGAGAGGGAGACACAGAATCGGAAGCAGGCTCCAGGCTCCGAGCTGTCAGCACAGAGCCTGACTCAGGGGTTGAACCCGCGAATCAGGAGATGGTGACCTGAGCGAAAGTCGGAAGCTTAACCGACTGAGCCACTCAGGTGCCCTGACCTATATCCACATTTATGGGGGTTGTCACATAAGGGCTAGCAGAAATGAATCGAGTTGTTAGTTGATGAGTTGCCAATTACTTCTTTCCGCTCCTTGATAATCCCTCTCCTGTGGCTGATGACAGCAGTTATGCCTCTCAAAAGCTAGGTAAAGAGGCGACTGGCATGTGACCTTCTCAGAGAGCCATCCTTTCCTTGACTTTCTCACCCATATTCTCTGCAGAAAACCTTCAGAGCTATTGCTGTGGAAACCTTTTTCCAGAAACTGAAATCCATACTACATATAAGTAACTCAAAACTAAAGCCTGTGACAAATCACATAAGAGACATCTTAGAAATTTCCTGATGTTAATCCCATTTATTTGGGGAAAGGAAATTAATTTCATTACCATTATGTTTTTAATGGTGCTCGCTAAATATAAATTGAGAGCATGATCCTGAGGTATCTTTGGGATTTTATTGTACACCCATATCAATGTTCTTTAAGAAAGCTGATTTTTTATTGTTTTGAAAAATGAACATATGAACATATTCACAAAGAGCATTTAATTAAGCGGCCCTCATACAGGACAACCCAAATGTCCATGGGTTGAAAGTGGAAATGGATGGTAATGGAGATAAAAGTCTGAGCCTGAGCCTGATTTAGCAATGTCTGCAGAACGCCAAACAGATTTACAAGGTCTAAAAAAAAACAGTCATTTAGCCATTTCCGAATATGCAATAGACATTAAGTCCACAAAACATCTGGATGATGAACTATTAAACCTTTCCTTACTGTTACAAAAAAAAAGACATGACCTGAAAGATTAGAATGTGGCCTTCCCTTGATTTTTGATAGTCTATTGCATCACATCATACTCTGGCTGCCTATAGATGCATCTTACGGTTTTGCTTAAATTTATGGGCTGAATAATGTATCTTTTTTCCTGAGTTTCCACAGATACTCTACACAGCATGGCGTCACTTTGGGCTTTTATGTCTCACTCCAGGGACACGAAGGAGCCTGCCACCAGCCTCTAGACCAACACAAACATTTTTTTTTAAGTTTATTTATTTTTTTTGAGAGAGAGAGTGAGCAGGGGAGAGGCAGAGACAGAGGGGGAGAGAGAGAGAATCCCAAGCAGACTCCACACTCTCAGTGCAAAGCCTGACGGGAGCTTGAACTCACAAACCGTGAGATCATGACCTGAGCTGAAATCAAGAGTTGGATGCTTAACTGACTGAGCCACCCAGGTGCCCCTAACCTTTTTTTTTCTTTCATGTTTATTTATTTTGAGAGAGAGCAAGAGGGACGGAGAGAGAGAAACAGAGAGAGAGAGAGAGAGAGAGAGAAAGAATGAATGGGGGAGGGGCAGAGAGAGGCAGAGAGAAAGAATCCCAAGCAGGCTCTGCACTCTCAGCGCAGAGCCCAATGAGAGCTCGAACTCACAAACTGCAAGATCATGACCTGAACTGAAATCAACAGTTGGGCACTTAACCAACGGAGCCACCCAGGCACCCCAACCTTTTATTTTTAAAAAGTGCATTTTTTTATGTGCCTGGGACACGATCCCTGGCTTAGCATTTATCAAAAGTTCCCACAGATTTAGGGTCCAAAATGTTGGTGCTGGAAGGGGTCTTCGCAAACCCCTGGTCTGTCTTATTTTAGAAAGGAGGAAACTAACACACAGTAGACAGCCTCCTCCCGAGTAGAACACTGCAAAGGACCTGCTTCCAGACTTAGCTCTCCTTTGTCTGGGTCCCGGCCCCATCACTGCCCATGGACCACCTCACAACTCTGCATTAACTAGTGAGAGCGGAAAAGAGGCTGAAAAACCCTTTCAACAGCTCGGAAGAAAGTTGCTTCCAGCAAGAATTACTTCTTTGTCATTAACATAAGGTAAGGAAGGGCTTGGGAGACTCCAATTTTTTATTTAAAAAAAATTGTTTTTTAATGTTTTTATTTTTCAGACAGAGAGAGACAGAGCATGAACAGGGGAAGGGCAGAGAGAGAGAGGGAGACACAGAATCCAAAGCAGGCTCCAGGCCCTGAGCTGTCAGTACAGAGCCCGACGCGGGGCTCGAACTCACGAACCGTGAGATCACGACCTGAGCCGAAGTCGGACACTCAACCGACTGAGCCACCCAGGCGCCTCAAGGGAGACTCCAATTTTTAACTTGGGTTACTGAAGGGGTTCCAAGCAAACTATTAGTTTAAAAGTTATAAAGCAACTTCTCGTAAACACCGCGGTAAACAGCGATCAGTATTAGCCATGTCCCGATCTTTCTTCAGATGTGATGAAGGCCACGGGTGACATCCAACGCTTGAGCAGCCTTAATACCTGATGTGGAAAGAAGTCAGTGTGCCAGCGGGGCTGCTGTTTCGAGGGTTTACCTGTAGCCGGACCGCGTGTTCGTGTTTCCTCTTCATGTCATTGATGTGCCAGGCCACTCGCTGCATTGTGTCGATAGCATCAAGCACCACATCATAGCCTTCTGTGTCCTTGTCAAGGTGATTTTCTATTTCCTTGGGGGGGGGGACAAAAGGAGCCGGTCATTTTCATTATTTTTCTCCTATCGCCAATGAAACATAGTGCCTCTGTGACGCGTTCCTCATATATTATTTTTGCCTATTTATTTACACACGAGCAGCGTGCCTTAAGAGTTTGAGATAACTTACCAGAAATACCTACAACAAAGTGGTAAGATAGGGACGAAGACGGGGCTAGGAAAACCAGCAATAGAGTAGAATTTCATGACGAGGAGGATAAAACAAAATATGATAGAGTCCATTAAGTCTCTTAGAGATGTTACAGTAGATACAAGAGTTGATATTATAGTTGGAGACTGCCGCGTTTCCTGGTAGCCAATGTAATACAAGAAAACAGGGGTGCCTGGGTAGCTCGGTCCGTTCAGCGTCTAACTCTTGATTTTGGCTCTGGTCACCATCTCATGGTTCATGAGGTCTGGCCCCATGCCGGGCTCTGTGCTGGCGGTAAGGAGCCTGCTTGGGATTCTCTCTCCCTCTCTCTCTCTGCCCCTTCCCCTGCTTGTGTGTGAGCGCACACACACACACACACACACACACTCTCTCTCTCTCTCTCTCTCTCAAAATAAATAAACATTAAAAAATATTTAAAAAAGAAAAAAAGAAAACATACTTTTTTTTTTCTCCAAGGGGAAATAAAACGTCTCAAGCAGGATTTCATATGTAACAGAGTCAAACACAGAGCGGCCATTATCTTTAAAGTACCTCTACAGCGAGGGCCTTTTCATGTAGTCAAGGCTCTAAAGCCCAAATGAAGTTCATAAGCACTTAGCACTGAGTTTCGCAATCCCAGGGGCACAAAAGGGCCATGAGCTCTGCTCCAATTCTTTCCAGCACATAAGACATATGTCCCTAGCCTTCTCAAGAGTCTAAGGACAGGGACTATTGTATCATTTATTTAATCTTTTATCCACTCAATAGTAACTACGGAAGAGCTGGGTGGTCAATACATGCTTATTAAGTTGAAGCTCTATCTTTTCACAATGACAACAGTAACCTATATACATACATAAAACAGTAGAAAGATATTATAATTAATTAGATCATTTCTAGGGCATCTATGATATGCATGAACATTAAGTCCAAGGTTGGAGATTGAATCTTGTGGTATAACTTATGAAAGTTAGTTCCATTATTTTATAGTCCTACCTCATAAATCTCTGTTTACTTTTACTAAATACTCAAGTTTTCCACCTAGCTAAAAACTGGGAAAGAATTCACATTTTCTTTCTACACTTAAACTCAGCTGTTGGAAAGGTCCTATGAAACCATACCACTAAAGTAACAACTCCCAGGTAAGCTTCAGATCAACAGCAAATTAACAAAAAATAATAATTTCTGGGGCACCTGGGTGGCTCAGTTGGTTAAGCGTCTGACTCTTGATTTTGGCTCAGGTCATGAGCTCACAGTTCGTGGGATCAAACCCCAAGTCTGGTTCTGCTCTGTGGGTAGAGCCTGCTTGGGATATTCATTCATTCATTCATTCATTCTCTCTCTCTCTCTCTCTCTCTCTCTCTCTCAAAATAAGTAAATAAACTTGAAAATGATAATTTCTTCTTCTGGCCTGAGAGGCAATCCTGTTCAAGGACAAACAGACTCAGAAGTACAGAGTGTATTCTTGTGCGGATCTTCATGGATGGCTACACAACTTTGAAGTGACGTAAATGACACAGAAGGAATGCTCTAAATCAACCATAAAAGCAAAAATACTTCAGAGGCAACCGGAAGTTAGTTTTCGATTAATCTAACCACTGTTCTTCTGTACCAACCGCTACAGACGAATGCCCGTGTCCCCATAAAAGCCACATGTTGAAGCCCTAACCCCCATTGTGCCCGTGTTAGGAAGTGGGGCCTTTGGGTGGTGATTAGGTTATGAGAGTGGAGTCCTCATGGATGGGATTAGTGTTCTTATAGTAAAAGGCGAAAGATTTATACGATCTGAAGAGAAACCAGAGTATGGGATTAGTGTTCTTATAACAAGGATCCCAGGGAGCTCTCTGGCCTCTCTCCACCATGTAAAGAAACAAGGAGCTCACAGTCTGAACCCAGGACGGGGATATCACCAGAACCTGACCATGTTGGCACCTTGATCCTGGCCTTCTAGCTTCCGGAACTATGAGAAATAAGTTGTTAAGCCCCCCAGGCTATGGTACTTTGTTACAGCAGCCTGAACTAAGATACCAGCTCCTTATTTAGAGGGTAAGGGCCATTTTTCCTATTAATTACCTCTTTGTAAGGACCTTGTTACGCCTGACATGCTTAAGGAACTGCCATCTTAGACGCTGCTTGGCTAGAGGCTATATTTAGAGATTACTGAGATGCACTAGTCTTAAATGCTATATTAGCACAATCCAGCAGAGATCTATCCTGGGAGAGGTATTATTTATTTGAGAGTTATTTGGACACTGATTTAGCAAATTAATCCTCCTAATCTAAGAGGTCACTAGTATTAGTGTGACAATTAAAGTCATATCCCTGATGTGGCTTCGTAGGACACAAGATTCTCCAAACGTGAGCCACCCAGGCAGACAGACAAAGCTGAGAAGTTTCTAGCAAAGTTGGACCATAAGCTTCCTTAAAATTGTAGATGTGTGTGAACTGAGCAAAACTGGAATGATTATCCAAGTGGGAAACCTGGAATCATTTAACAAGAAACATATAAATTGCAGGCATGTTGATACAGAGAAGAGCTCTGGATTAAAATATTTTTAAGAAAAGGTTTTTAATGGAGTACAAAAATAATAAAACAAAAACAATAGCTCATTTTTATGGACTGCCTGTGAGGCACAGTGAACATGGACAACTTACAGGATTTGAACCCAGGCAGGACTGACCCAGTGTCTGACTCCTAACCACCGTGCCATGCCTTCCTCATATGATAAAGGCGATCGAATCCTACTAACTCAGTGGAGATTATTTGCAACAAAACTTTCCCCCAATTTTATCAGCTTCCTTAGAGGGTCAGACATGAGCAAGTGGGAGCTATATCTACGCTTGTTTCTTCTTTTTTAAAAATTTTTTCTTTAACATTTATTCATTTTTGAGAGTGAGAGAGACAGAGCATGAACGGGGGAGGGGCAGAGAGAGAGGGAGACACAGAATCGGAAGCAGGCTCCAGGCTCCGAGCCGTCAGCCCAGAGCCTGACGCGGGGCTCAAACTCACAGACTGTGAGATCATGACCTGAGCCGAAGTCGGACGCTCAACCACTGAGCCACCCAGGCACCCCTCTACCCTTGTTTCTAAAGCCTCCTTGAATTGTGTACAAATAATGGTAAATGAAATAAATACCCTGAAGTGATGCTAAGCCCAGCTCAAGATCACTCATCACACCCCTCATCTGTCTTCTTTTTCAGCCCTTCTCTTTGCTCAGGCAAGAGCCAATCTATGACAGCTCTCCTCCCCAACTGCCTACTGAAGCCAGGCTCGTGGAAATCAAATAAAACACACACAAAAAATCTGTTTTTCGTTAAGATGATAGCTCTCTGCCTGAAACTGTTCACTGCCCGGAGTGAGGTACTCCCAAGCCCTATCAGAATCAGAGCTAAAATGAATCTTTTTGCTTGGCTGGTGTCAATGGGGCTGCCGGCCCAGAATATAAATATCTCTAATTCCTCCAAGCAGATTAGTCAGTTGTAAAGTATGAATGTGGAAAATGTTTCCATATGTCCACAGCCTTTTCTGATATTTCCCCCCCCCCAACTTAATATATATACACCAAATCCCCATCCCTTGGAAGGTATTCATTTTTTTTTTTTTTTAATTTTTTTTTTTTAACGTTTATTTATTTTTGGGACAGAGAGAGACACGGAGCATGAGCGGGGGAGGGGCAGAGAGAGAGGGAGACACAGAATCAGAAACAGGCTCCAGGCTCTGAGCCATCAGCCCAGAGCCCGACGCGGGGCTCGAACTCCCGGACCGCGAGATCGTGACCTGGCTGAAGTTGGACGCTTAACCGACTGCGCCACCCAGGCGCCCCCCTTGGAAGGTATTCAAGTGTGGGCAGAAACTTACATGCAAAAGGAGATGATACTTGAGAATCCGCTGAACTGGTTTCAAGAGATAGGAGCCCAGAGGCAGTGAGTGTTTCAAAGTTTCCTGACGTTCCCTGAAGAATTTGGCCAGCATCTTGTTCCGCATGCACTCTGTTAGCACAGCCACTGATCTGCAACAAGAATATATATTTTCACCCGAGTTGTAATGGTAAGATGAGTTATTCAAGTTGTAACGTATTGTTTTTAAGATTATTTATTTATTTTGAGAGAGAGGGAGAGAGAGGATCCCAAGCAGGCTCTGCACGGTCAGCACAGAGCCCGATGCGGGGCCCAAACTCGTGAACTGTGAGATCATGACCTGAGTAGAAACCAAGAGTCAGACACTTAACTGACTGAACTACCCAGGTGCCCCAGGTATTCAAGTTTTAATGGCCAACGTAAGTGTAAATGCCCTAAAACAGGTAGGGTAGCAACAGAGCTATAGCTAGACCAAAGTGCCTCTGGACAAATTAGAAAAAGGTATCTCTTTGGGTGGATGGATTAGAAAAAGGCACTATAGGGGGCTCCTGGCTCAGTTGGTTAAGGGTCCGACTTTGGCTCAGGTCATGATCTCACAGTTCACAAGCTCGAGCCCTGAGTTGGGCTCTGACAGCTCAGAGCCTGGAGCCTGCTCCGGATTCTGTGTCTCCCGATCTCTCTCTCTGCCCGTCTCCTGCTCGTACTCTCTCTCTCTCTCGCAAAAATAAAAAACATTAAACAAAATTTGTTTTTTTTAAAGAAAATGTATCAAGAAAAAGGAGCTCTTTCTTCAGCAGATCCAGCCCCGAGCCGGACATTTGTCAGCCCTTTTGCTGGTTGCCTTTGTATCATGTACAAACCGCATGATACTTCCTGCAGATCGTTGGAGGCTGTGGCCCACGGGTTAACCTCCCTTTGAACAGATCCCTTTAATGACAGTTTCTGAAACAGCTAGAGAACCTCCTCTCTTAGCGAGTGTGCCTCCCTGAGTATGCTAGGAAACCAGGTCAGAGTTCCGTCTGGGTCCCAGCCCCCCAAAAGGTAATTAAGTAGACCCCTCCCCCCCCAACATCCCCAAGGACTAGTTGAAACACTGTTCCTACCTTATACATAAAAGCTAGTGGGCTTCTGGAGTCACACACACAAGTAAATTAAAATCTTATGTTCTCATAACTTAGAAGAAAGCAGGTGGAAGTAATTTCAGCCACTTTCTCCCCAAGTCAGTCATGTTTTCAGGATTCATTTAGAAAATTAGAGCCAAACAACAAAACAAGACTCCTTGGAAGGAAGTGAAATGGAGGTCCGAATCAACCTATTAGAGTCACTTTTGTGCCCATCTGCTTTGAGAAGTATCTGTTCAAACGGGTTTATTTCCCACATAAGTGGAGATTTCAAAACTATTCTTTATCACGTAGCCAAGGGTCTTTTCTAAGGTTCTTCAGAGGCAGAACCAGTTGCCCAGTTGCCCTTTGGCCATATGAAGGCTTGAGCTCTTACCCACAGACAGGACACCTGCAACCAATTCTGAGTGCACCAAACTCCAGATTCAGGGCATAGGCAGACATCTGAGGACAATGACCCGACAGGGCCTGCACCCCTCGCCGGGGAAAGGAGGGAGGGCTTGTGTCTCTTCAAGATGAAACTATTGGGGCGTGACTGATAGGAAGAAGGTGGACATCTGTCAAGGTGTGCCGGCGACATTTAATATCCCCAGCTTGGATCCGAAGGGAGAAGAAATGTTGTCAGATGGGCTGAAACCCTCAGCACTCTTGGCTTGTTAAGACAGGGGAACGGAAACCTGGGGCCTCAGACAGCAAACTGATTGGAGACGAGGGGACAAGAGGAAATCTTTTTCTAGGGATATGAAAACCACGCGATTGGGCAAGCGCCGGACGCGCCTGCCTCACTGAGCCTGCCTGTCGAGCATCTCTCTGCTCACGTGTCTCTTTCCTTCGTCAAAGTCAAAGATATAAAATAAGAAAAAAAAAGATATATACAAAACCCAGAAAGAAAAAAAAAAAAAACACTTCCTCCAGGGAACCGTTCTAAACTCTCCTCAAGGGGACTTACTATTCCTCTTCTTCCTGTACCTTTAGCTTCTAGTACATACCACGAGTCTGGACTCCATTAATTTGTATTCACTCATTTGGTCTTCTCTAACACGCTATTGCGTGATTGCATTTAGTGGAGTTTGACGCTGAAAAAAACATAACATTTGCTAGAAGGCAAGGGATATTAGCTCCTATCTCCAGCCAGTACACACGGAGCTTGGGACCATGCTCCATGAATGACAGGCTCTTAAAATCTGTGTCCTTGCTCAAATGATTTTGCCTGTCCTTTGACCCTGAAGCAGCCTCTATAGAAAAAGCAGCCTTTATTCTGTACTTCCCTTTCTTACTACTAAGTCAGAAAAATAATATAAACTTCCCACACTACAAATTCAGATGTTATTCCTTTGAATGACATGTTTATGATGAAATTTACACACCCGCCCCCCAACGAGCCCCTCTAGCATCTCTCATCCTGATAATTGCGTCCAGAAATGTGCTGATGCTTCAGAGTTCGAATGTTGTCCCCACCCTCCTTCCCTTGGTTAGGAGTTTAGTGGAGAAGTTGGGGGCCGATTCTGTGATTTCTCTGGATTGGGGTGTGGTACCATGCCGGTTTTTAGCCTGTGGTCCTCGGGATTTAGTTGGGGCATTCTACAATTTTCTGCTACCTTCAGCACACAGGTGGAAACAAATACCATAGGAGAGAGGCTTGCTTACGTGAAACTGTGTAAACTGCGTGTGTCTGCTCATAAGGATATGGTGACAAATGTACGAGCTGACATGTGGGTTTTGGTGTTTTTTGTTTGGATTTTAGGGAAACCTGGCCAATGCACAGTTGGGCGCGAACCAAATAAACCACTGCAGCACAATACCTTGACCCATGTCTAGAGAGGGAGACTAAACTCCTTCAATGGAAAGTCTTTGTCCATAAATCGCAGTCCCAGGCTTCATGCCTTTTAATCCACACTGGCTTTCTTTCTTTTTTTTTTTTTCCCTTAAATTTTTCAATCTTTATTTATTTTTGAGAGACAGAGTGTGAGTGGTGGAGGGGCAGAGAGAGAGGGAGACAGAGAGAAGCCTAAGCAGGCTCCACACTGTCAGCACAGAGCCCCACGCGGGGCTCCAACTCACGAACCGCGAGATCATGACCTGAGCCAAAGTCGGACGCTTAACCGACTGAGCCACCCAGGCGCCCCTGTCCAGACTGGCTTTCCGGGGCCACTTCTGAACAGGGTTTCCATTTGTTCTTCCTTGCTGCAGCAGGACTAGGGGCTCTCAGCCTGCTGGCTTCTCTTCTAGGTGGATCCGGCCAACCGCGTCATCCTTAGGGACATGTCTCCACCGAGACAGGCGACAGGGCACGTAGCTCTTATCTCCCTGGCTCGTCCCCCACGATAGCTCCCATCAAGTTCTGCTGATCACGTGGGGAAGTGGCAAAAAGGCACAGGGGTGGGGAGAATCACAAACCTTCAGAAACTTCACAAGGATGTAGCAGCTTTGGGTCTGAGGTTGGGGAAACCTCGATTCAGATTCTAGCTGGGCCACCCGTCAGTTAGGTGGCCCTGCGAAGGCAGTAAACCTATTGGAGCCTCAGTTTCTCCATCCTTGCCTTGGGTTGGGGCAGGGGTGATTGTGCGCCAGCAATTGTTGAGAACCTATTATGCGCCTGGCACTGTGATGCTTTGCTTTTCTTGAATCCCTTGGCATCTCTGGATTATCATGAAGGTTAAATCCAACGACACGTTGCATTTATAGCACTTAACACAATGATTAGGACTCAATAAATGCTCAGTACAAGTCTTTTGCTGCAAAAAGAAATTCCAACAGTGTGACCCAGGGTCTTCGGTCGGCCTCCCTCACTGAAATGGTCACTCTAGTGTCCACGTGGCGCTCCCTGCACTACCCTCCTCTGTGGCTTCCAGGGTAAACGAAACGAAAGCCAAGATCCAGTGAGATGAGGAGGCCTTTTTACATAGTTCTTAGAAATTATATAGCAAAGATATAACATATTCCATCCCCAGCCAGATTATATAAACTCATTCTCGGCACATCCCAAATTTTTCAAAACACGGCACACGTACAGGAGGGTCAACGGACAAGAATCACAGCCAAACACAACAGGTTTACTTAGGTTTCCACGGAAGGACACCTCGCAACCTTTTTGGTCTCCTTCACGGTCTTTCACACTTTCCCTCCCACTGGCTCTGCTGGGAGTCCCAGAGCTGAATGGATGGATATCTGGGTAGCCCGTAATCCATCGTCAGCACGCTGTGGAGACTCCCCAGGGCACCCAGAGCACGGCCAGGTTCAGGAGGCCTAACACCAGCATACGTCGGACCCCTCGACCGGAAACAGTATGCAAGTGCAGGAATGCACTGTGGTATATTCCCAGCGTGTACCTTGGATAGTTAGTGCAGTACTGCGTGTAAATGTGGAACTCTTCGCTCTGCAAGGAAACAAAAGAGACTTTTATAGGCAAAAAAAAAAAAAAAAAAAAAAAAGAAAGAAAGAAAGAAAGAAAAGCACAGGCATCACCATTCATTTAAAAACGATAAAAAGAAACATCATTCATACTTGTAAATCTGGCTCTGTTGTCATACGGGCCTGTCTGAGCCCCTGTGGCAATCATCTATGTCTTTTTTTTTTTTTTTTTCATCTATGTCTTTTTTTTTATCTATGTCTTTTTTTTTTCATCTATGTCTTTTTTTTTTTTTTTCATCTATGTCTTTTTTATCTACCTTGTTTCATACCTAGAATCCACTCGAACTCATCTGGGTTCAAGAGACACTTACTGAGCACCTGCTGTGTTAGGTGAATCTGAAGGCAAAAAGGAAGAGGAGGAAAATGAGGTTTCTGCCTCAGGTACTCCTAGTCCTCCCAGGAGATGTGCAATGTGAAAGAGAAATAGAATATCATCTAATTATGGTGGTAAGAACACGGGGAAGTACGTGCAGGGCACAAGAAAACTGTGCTCTCAAGCCCTTGTGTATACAGTTGTCCCTGCCCACTGTCCCACCTCGCAGCCACCATGCATCCTTTGACATTGAACTTAGGCTTTTTTCCTCCGAGGAGCCTTTCCAGAACGCTAGCCAAGCTAACTGCTCCTATGCTGGGGTTCTGTGACACCCAAATCTCTCGTAGCATTTACCAAGTGGTCGTGTCATTTCCTCTGAATCTGTGTCTCCCACTCCAGACTGTGAGTTCCTACAAAGTAGGGGCCATGTTGTATTCACATCACGCCTGTGCAGCTACCAAATCCCCCCTCTTTTCTACTAAACCGGAAATTATCTGAGAGCAGGGTCAAGCCTACTTTTCTGTTCGCACCAGCATGGTAGCAACGCCTCAAATGCAGTAAATGTCTGACTCACCGATGTGGGGTCCTTGCCTTTTCCTGACACCACATTCCCGGTGCCCTGGTTTCTTTCTTGGGCTTTCAAATGTCTAGTCATATTACCAAATATTGAGAAATATTAAGTCAATCCTTCTCGCTCTTACAGTATTTTGTTTAAAAGGTAAAACCATGACTTCCATGCAAATATAGAATAAACAGTATCAAAGATTTTATTTAACCTACTGCTCGGCCAGGAGAGCAGTAAGCTATTGTAACTGGATTTAAGGATAAACACAAGCTTCGCACGTAGGTCAACGGGGAATGCGGATAGGAATTTACAAACAGATACCAAACTGCTCTCTTCTATAGGGTAAAGAAATCCAATGTCCTTCTATGGGACAGTTTTCATTTGCATGCCTGTGGTCAACAATCACTGGCATCGCTATCAGTTATCAAAAATTTAGAGTTAGGAGATAGTTCGAAGACAATGAGAGATGCACAGAGTCTGCTGAGTCGTATAAATTAGAAGGGTGAATTGGAAAATTCTTTCCTAGTGGAGGCACCCAGCAATCTTTGCGGTTGGTTTCAAAGTCTTTCACAATTTTCCCCTACATTGCCAAGGGAAAGAGGGATGCAGACGGGCAGGTGAGAGAGCAAAAACCCGGGTTTTTAAACTTTGGACTGTAAAACTTTCAGTCTGAGTAAGTAATTCAAGGCCAAAGAATTAGTAGTTCTTGTAAACTCTAAAATGGATTTATATTATTTAAAAGAGACATTGCATTATTTGGGTGGTATTTCATATTCTGCCTTTTTTACTTTGAAACTACTTTAGGGTGGATTAAGAAAATTTTTTTAATGTATTCATTTTTGAGACACAGAGAGACAGAGCATGAGCAGGGGAGGGGCAGAGAGAGAGGGAGACACAGAATCCGAAGCAGGCTCCGGGCTCCGAGCCGTCAGCACAGAGACCGACACGGGGCTCGAACTCACGGACCGTGAGATCATGAACCGAGCCGAAGCCGGACGCTTAACCGACTGAGCCACACAGGCACCCCAAGCTGGATTTATATGTGACTGGAAGACGGTGACTTTTTCTTTGCTTTGTTTTGGGGGGGGGGGGTCATTTTAATACATTAATTTTTTTTCCTATTTAAAAGAAATGTCTACTTAGAATCCTTTCTGCTCGCTTGATGAGGATTAGATGTAAAATTTTTTATTAGAGAAAGTCTCAAACATATTTATAAATAAGTGGAGAGGATAGTGTAAGGAATCTCCAAGCATCCATCACCTGACCTGGATATTAACTCATGGTTTGTAGCCACCTACTTCCCTATCATTCTGACGCAAATTCTAGACATAGGATCATTCCACTTGTAAATATTTCAGTATACATCTCTAATGTAAAGACTTTTAAAAAGAAGCATCACCACAGTGCCATCATCACATGTAAGTAGTTCCAAAACATCATGAATGTTCAGCCGTCACTACTCAAATCTCCTATCTTCTTAATTTTCTTTTTAAAAATAGTTGGCCTATCTGATTTGGAACCCAAGTAACTACACAAGGCAACTGGTTGATACCTCTTAAGATCTTTTAATCTATAAGCTCCCCTTTTATCTCCCCCCACCCCGCCCCCGCCCTCGCAATTTAGTTGAAGAAACCAGACTGTGTGTCCTAGAGAGTTTCTCATGGCCTGTCTTGCTGGTTATGTCCCTACGGTTTTCTTTCACGTGTCTCCCTGCCCCCTGCACTCATGTGGTTTAGGGGAAGCCCGAACAGGCTTATGTTCCATGGTTTGGCATGAATACGTCCTAATTGTACTTTACTCCCATCAGGAGGCACAGGGTGTCCGGCTGTCTTTCTCTTTGTGATGTTAACCACCAATGGTGATTATTGTCTGATTTATTAATTCATTACGAGCTGCCAAATGGTGGTATTTCTGGTTCTCTGATTCCTTCATGTGTTAGCCAGAGTCCTTCCAAAAAAGGAACTTCCTTATGTTAACCGTTACCCCGCAGTTTGTAGTTTGTATGGAAAAGGCAGGATGGATGCTTGATAATTTTCCCTATTTTTCAGGATGAGGCATTGGCCCTCTAGCATCCTGCAAAGGCCACCACTTTGAGTTTTTCGATCACTGTGAATTCATGAATAGAAACATATCTAATGAGTTTCAGCTGTTTTTATTTTTTATTTTTTTAATTTTTTAACGTTTTATTTATTTTTGAGACAGGGAGAGACAGAGCATGAACAGGGGAGGGTCAGAGAGAGGGAGACACAGAATCTGAAACAGGCTCCAGGCTCTGAGCTGTCAGCACAGAGCCCCACGCGGGGCTCGAACTCACGGATCGCGAGATCATGACCCGAGCCGAAGTCCGCCGCTTAACCGACTGAGCCACCCAGGCACCCCAAGTTTCAGCTGTTTTTAATTAATTATCCTCACTGATGCTGAAATGTCCCATCTTTGGCCAGCAGGAGCCTCTCCTTTCGCATTCGTGACCTGACCTACAGCCTCCAACAGCTACCTTGTTTTCTGGAATGATAAGACATTCCAGATCATCCTGTACATTTCCTGCCCCAGACTCATCCTTCATGGAGCCCGGATTCCTTTTGGTAGGAATTAGTATTTGGAGACCACAGTCTGGGCATCAGAGATGGTCTTGCTACTGTATTCATCGTTATTTCCAGGCCTTTTCGGTGGACAGAGCTAGGAATATGGTGCTTTTTAAAGATAAAATACATCCTTGGTTCAACCTGGCAATTCGGATTCAGGATTGGAGCATTTGTAATTAGCATCATTCTTCGTCTGTATTTTCTGCCTTTTACCAATTCTAGTTCAATGATACTGACATAAACACCTTGTTGTATCCCACAATACACTCAATTTCAGCAGAACAATACCAACACCAGCACATTTGATATCATTATCGAAAACAGTTAAAAATGTATTTGCTGGGGCGCCTGGGTGGCGCAGTCGGTTAAGCGTCCGACTTCAGCCAGGTCACGATCTCGCGGTCCGTGAGTTCGAGCCCCGCGTCGGGCTCTGGGCTGATGGCTCAGAGCCTGGAGCCTGTTTCCGATTCTGTGTCTCCCTCTCTCTCTGCCCCTCCCCCGTTCATGCTCTGTCTCTCTCTGTCCCAAAAATAAATAAACGTTGAAAAAAAAATTTAAAAAAAAAAAAAAAAAAAAAAGAAACAAAATGTATTTGCTGTATTTTCTCCACAGTCGATTTTAAAATCAACTGGAATTTCCTTCGTGTGATCATGCCACAAATTGGCTCTATCCAGAGGCTCATCATTTCATTTTGTTTTCATTTTTGGAGACTGCTTTTTTAACTTTCATTTTGTCTTCTAACTGTGTAAAATATTTACATGGGTTCAAGGTCAACTCTGTAAGAAAACGCGTATTCAAAGAAGTCTAGCTTCGGTTCCTTTCCGTACTAGTCTCTCTCTCCATCCCTATCGGCGACCAATTTTTAATTTCACAGTTGATTCTTTTTTTTTTTTTTTTTTTTAAAGTTAATACCAGTGTAGTTAACATACGGTGTTATATTTAGTTTACCCTTTTTTTTTTTTTTTAAGATTTACATTTAAATATAGGCATGTCCTTCCACATTTCTAGATAAATAAAAGCAAATTATTTGTCAGTGATTCTCAAACCTGAGTATATGTCACAACTACCTGGAGAGCTTGTTAAACAGAGATTACTGGGTTGCATTCCCAGAGTTTCTGATCCCGTAAGTTGGCTGTGGGTCTGAGGATCTGCATCCGAACAAGTTCCCAGGTGATGCTGGTGATGCCGGTGCTGCTGGTCTAGGGAGCACACTTTGAGAACCACAGTGTTGCACACTTTTATCTACTTCTCTTTCCACCCGTCCCAGTAGTATACAGAGACACTCTTGAGTTGTTTCTACTGCTTCATACTATCCCATTATGTGGACATGCCACGATTCATTCAAAGAGCTTCCTATTTATTGACATTTCAGCTGTTTCTCTGTATTGTATATTTCTACGTATTTCTATATATTATTTATAGAATTTATATATAATATATATTAATAAAATATTTCTATATATGACATATATCTATACATTGTGACGATTATTACTATAAGACTAGCACCACACTTACCTGCATTTTTGTTGCTGTATCTTGGGAATAGATTTCTGGAAGGAGGACTGCTGGATTACAGGATGACTTCAAATGTAATTTTGCTAGATATACCCCAATTCTCCTCCATAGGGCCTGTGCTACTCAGTTCCGCCACAATCATGGTTAGCCTCACTGACTTCGTATGCTGCCACATTTTCTTTTTTTTTTTTTCAACGTTTTTATTTATTTTTGGGACAGAGAGAGACAGAGCATGAACGGGGGAGGAGCAGAGAGAGAGGGAGACACAGAATCGGAAACAGGCTCCAGGCTCCGAGCCATCAGCCCAGAGCCCGACGCGGGGCTCGAACTCGCGGACCGCGAGATCGTGACCTGGCTGAAGTCGGACGCTTAACCGACTGCGCCACCCAGGCGCCCCTGCTGCCACATTTTCAAACATACTACTTTTTTAAACACCTCAATTAGTTGCCAGCTTCCAAAAGTTGGAAGAGAAAAAGGTCATGAGTTCTGGCGTCTCCTGAAACAGTGTTAGCTGCACGGGCCCTGGCGCCCAGTTTCATAGGACACTCACGCCCTCACGACCCAGGTACCGAGGCTGCTCTAGCCCCCACCTGGGCCCACGCATGCGCTACATTCACCTGGTTAAGCCCCTGAAGGCACTGAGCGCCCAGCCTCCACAGACGAGATGAGCAAAGTGATCTGCCTGAGGTCACCCAGCAAATTAATGGCAGAGAGAGCCTTTCTCTGGGTGTGCTCACATGCTCTCAGTTTCTTCTTTTCTGCCTGCCTGCTGCTGTAGTCAACCTGGGACTGAACAATTATCAGGTTGACTCTCCTAAATTTAGGAACCTTTAGGATCATTTGCAATGACAAACTTAAAAACCACGGCTGCAGTGAAAATATATCTGAATTACACCATATACTTGCCCTACATACACCTTCCCCCTAACAAAGCCTTAGGACTGTTGCACGACTGAATCGCTGTGCATTTTGTGACACCATGGCTCTATTCCAATCTTAAATTAGGCAGTTTTGATTTAAAGCAACTACATGGTCTTAACATAGAATCAAATGTATATTTGACCTTCGATGTATGAGCTCTGTGGACAATTCCAACAATGGTTGCATACAAAAATCAATAGCCCTGAGTTAGTTAATCCTTAAATGCCTTTTACTCAATATATGCTACCCCAATTCCTTTTTAGAACTATTTAGGGAAAAAGACAATGATAAAGAAAGCACACAAAAATAGGTATTTCCTTCTGATTAAACTCTGTCAAACTGTAATTAGAGATGTAAAAATGGGACATTTAATTATGAAAGAACCAAAATAAAAGAGACAGTCAGGGATGGCCAATTGAGCATATGGGGTACTCAACTGTTTACTGAATGAATAACCAGATTAAAGAAATCTGTACGATTTTAGGGTTTCTTTGGTCATGGGGTCCATCTCTCTCATGTGTGAGCGCTCTCTCTCTCTCTCTCTCTAGCTCTCTCTCTCTCTCTCTCTCTCTCTCTCACACACACACACACACACACACACACACACACACAGACTTTGATTCCCGAGGAGTTTTCACTGGACACTATGAGAAAGGCTTAATATGTAAGTAGCATATGGGTGAGGTAACATGAACTTGAATTCATTCCAATGGTAGGAATATCCAATGTCCTTACTTTCCTGAGGATAATTTCGGTAAGCGGATAGGGGGTGTGTGTGCACGTGGGTGTGCGTGCCTGGGCACTGAACGGAGAAGGGCACCAAGGGAGGCGGGAGGAGGGGCTCAGGGGACGCGGGGTCTCTGAAGATAAACTCTGTCTGCCTCTTAACTGCTGTCTGGGGTCAGCCCAGCTGACAGTCGAGATAAGGGACAGAAACGAGGGTGAGGTGAAGGCAGGAAACCAAGGAAAACTGCTCCAGGTGTTTCCGGAGTCCTAACAACAGACAGATGCTCAGCTGGGAGACCGCTTGGCCTGCCCACCGGGGAGCTTTTACCTTTGTCCCCCCAAGGAATGGCCCCTGCAGTCCCTTGTCCTTCTTTTCTAAGCAGCAGGTAAGAAGTACCGTATTCCCCTTTTGTCAGGAAGGATTTCTGTAATCTCCACATACCACAAAAGCAAGGTCAAAGATGAGTCTCTGCGTAAGCCCCAGTGATTCAGATAAAAGCAGAAGTCAATTGCCAGCTTCACCTCTTTCATTAATGGCCTCTCAATTAAAGCAATTTTCCATTCCTCCCCAGAGTGGAGCAGCTGGTTGTGTTTCAGAAATCGTAACATCTTCTAAATTTCAGGGTGCTGAGTGAAAAGCAGGCTGTGCCAGAACCGAACGCTCGCTGCTTACATGTGAAAGTGCGGAGTGCCCAAGTTAGTCTTCTAATTAAACTTGGCAATATTACAATGAAAAATAAGATCTGGGAGTTGGCAACGTGGCGCATAAACAAACTTTTATGTGAATAATTAAGCCGGAGCTAAGCATATGCTGGACCGTCTTTAATCAACTTGTGATTACAGTTACCGGTAAAAGCCCCAGCGTTTCCGATGGTTTCCATGTTGTTTATGCGCTGGGGCTATTCTCACATATCTACTCTCATATATACTCGGCACGTCTTTTTACCCCCTTTCTCCCTCTTCCACTTGCCTGCTCTTTTTTAAATTCCTACCCTTCTGGAGAATCAATTATGACACAGGCAACGTGTGAGAAGAATTGTGTAAGCATGCGTGCACATTGTACATGTTAACACGCTGACATCCACACAGCCGCCCACCATCGGGAGTATTTTATACGCAAGCCCATCAACCGCCTTTAAGGAATCATGCTTCAAGGAAACCCAGGGTGTTGTGATTGGATTCAGTACCACTGGATGGATCTGTGGCCGTAAGAAAGGACCCTGTGAAACACGTCCTGAGCCAGGGTCAGACATCTCAAAGTTCACAGTGCTCTCTGGAGTGTTAAACGAGGTGCTAATTCTTGGTTGATCCCAAAGTACCATCATGAACCTTGCCTAAACCTTTGCACACTTGAAACCACAACTGCAGAAATCACATGAAGGTTTGCTGAAAATCATTTCCACTAGACCTTTTCCAAATGAAAGCTATTGAATGTTTAAGACAAACTTAAGATAGGATTCTATATATAGTAGGTAGGTAGCAAGTGAGAAAAGAGTGTGAAGGATTGTCTTGTATGTTTCAGAATCCTGGTACAGAGCTGACCATTTAAGCTTTAACGGTCAGAGCCTTTTCTTATATTTTTCTCAGCCATCAATGCAGCTTAAGAAAAATGTAGGAAAATGAGAGCGCATATTTAAGATAGAAGAGATTAATTCTGCCATCTCTTTATTCCCCAGTGATAATTATATAGCCTCGGCTAGCACCACGTACATTACATATAGAATACCTAGATGCCAACAGATTTTTGTAACTGGTCTTGTGGTATTTCATATGTATTATTTTTCAAATGTTATCCTATTCTGCGTTTTTCCTCCCCACCAAGATTAATTTTTTTTTTCCCTGGGAAAGATGAGTAAACATCATTCAGTTACTATGTAAGTTCAAGGACAACTACTAAGTTAGTACTTCCTAACTTACTAGGGACAGTAACAGTATTTTTTTTTCCTTGCTAGTGGAAAAAAAACAACAAAAAACAGAGCGAAGAGAGATTAGTGGCTAACTTCATCCAGTATGGAACAAACCAGTCATTTTAACTTTAAAATGAAAACAATTTGCAATCTGTGCCTGTCTTGGTTGGCCAAGAGAAATGAACCTTGCTTACCTTGGACACAAAACATTCTGCTATGGCCACAGGATCGTTTTCACAGTTTTCCAAATCTTGTAGAAGTTCACTAAAAAAAAAAAAAAAAAAAAAAAAAAAAAAGCCAGAAAGTATTATAGTTTGATTATCGAGGACATTTTATATAACTTAGAAGTCTATACATTTATAGGGCATTTACAAGGAATCTTTTTTTTTTTTTTTTTTTTTTTTAAGAAAGCTTTTCTTAGTGGTCAAAGCCAAAATGCACTCTCAAGGTGGGAGAGCGGGCAGCCCAGAGCTGGCAACTGCTATGAGGAATCACATTTAACTGGATAACTGATGACCCGTTCTCATTTTATCCAAAGCTTCCATTACGGACTTGCCCAAAGTCATGGTGCAGCAGGGATTTAAACACAGGTCCAACCCATAACTCTCCCACCTAGAGATAAGCCCAGCCTGACACTGAAGTCTTCTACATGGTTGGCATTGTCTGTACACATGTTTACACACACTTACTCATTCATCACAGAGCTGTCTAGGTGCCGAATGCTAGGCAAGGCACTAAGAACAAACACATCAGTGAGCCAAATGACATATGGTCTGTAAGTGCTTGGAGCTCGGAATCTATTGGGAGAGTCAGACATTCTATCAAAGGTCACACACACTAACAAATTTAAAATTATAAACAGAGAGGGGCACCTGGCTGGCTCAGTTGGTACAGCATGTGACTCTCGATCTCGGGGTCATGAATTCAAGCCCCACATCGGGAGTCGAACGAATTTAAGATAAGATAAGATAAGATAAGATAAGATAAGATAAGATAAATTAAAATAAGATAAGATAAAATAAAATAAGATAAGATAAAATAAGATAAAATAAAATTAAATTAAATTAAATAATAAATGGAGATAGTGCTCTAAAAGAAAGCTACACTGGGAGGAAATATTTTTCCTCAGATGAAAAATCTTATTTTTTAATGGGAATATAATTATTTTAAGTAACTGCATTAATATTTCATTGTGTGGCTATACCATAAGTAATGGAACTAATCTCCTACTGTTGGATAAAAGTCTATCAATGGAATTCCTGGGTCAAAGGCTATTGCGGGGTCATATGTTAACACATTTCCAAATTACACGTTGTATGAGTTGTATTAATATATATTTTACATGTTTATTTTAATTAGAGATATATATTTAATAAAAATGTAAATAGTTCTACAGGAATTACAATAAAAACAAGCAGTTTCTTGTTTTCCATTTCCCATGCTGGACCACCATCCTCCAGAAGCATTCTCCACTTCTTCTGTTTCTGCTGTATGTATCCACGGCTCTAAACATGCCGGTACCGCATTTTCAGTATTTTTTGAGATATTATTTCCTTCTTAATTTGCCCAAACTTCCCTTCATCCCTTCATCTTGCCAACAATCTCTCTCATGAAATTTGATTAAAGTCAGAGCTTACATTTGGATGACCGTGTCAATATTATTCTTAGCTGAGCCCTGGAGTATACCATAATTATATTTCCTTTCGTGTAACACCAGGTTTCCCCTGGAGTTAAAGTCGTCCTTTTTTTTCCCCCTTAGTGTTCAAATATACACCAGTTGTCCTCAAACTTTGCCGGAAGCATAATTCTTTGCCTCGCTGCGTTCAAACATCAGATCATCTACCGGTCGGTGGTCTTCTTTCTTCGTGACCTCCCTGCTGGAGCCCTTGGTCCTTTCACTCCGCTCTCACCTAGACGGGCTGCTCTCCCAGGCCTGCGGGGTTGTCTCTTCAACCCCAGCCCGATGATGCAGATCACCTGGTTCCTGTGTTACATGCCCCGCTTCTTAGATACCATTTCAGATGTATCCTTCTTTTTGAGATTACGACATCCAGTAGCTGTCTGAGTAAGGGCAGCAGGCAGGAAATTTTCTGAAACTCTTCCTGTTTTAGAATGGTCTCCTTTCACACTTTGCTGATCATGTCAGTGGATACAGGATTCTTGGTTGGAAATGATCTTCTCTGAGTATTTGGGAAACTATCTGTTGCTTTCTGAATTCCAATGCTGCTGAGAAGTCCAATAACATTCTGATCCATGATCCAGGTTTCACGTGACCTGATTTTCTATTCTGGAAGCTCTTAAGAGTTTTCGCCTTGTTAACATACCTCTGAAATTCGGTGATGGCCCACTTTGGGGTGAGTCTTTTCATGCACGAAGCCAACTTGACTATTTGGGAAATGTTCTTGAGCAATTGCTTCTCAAAGTGACCCCCAGGTCCTGAGGTCCTGAGACCTCTTCAGGGGGTCGATAAGGTCACTATTTCTATAACAATTCTTGGACAATTTTGGATTTTTTTTTTTTTACATTCATTCTTTCATGAGGCTACAGTGGACTTTTTCAGATGGAAATTAGAAGCAGACTAAGAATGCAGCTGTTTTCTAGTAAGTCAGACAATAAACTTGTGAAAATGGAAAACAATTCCAACACACACACACGTTAGTGAAAAAGAACAGTAAAATTATTTTTCTAAAAATGGGTGGTTATTATTGAAGAAATTGAAATTTTAACAATTTTTCAGTTTTAATTTCTATCATGGTAAAGAAAACATCATAAGCCATAAACAAAAAAAGCTTTTTGGGTCCTTAGTAATTCTGAAGCACGTACAGATCCTGGGACCAAAAAGCTAAGGAACTTTTGTTCCTAAATTAGGTCTTTGATATTTCCTCTCCTCCATTTTCACTTCTCTCTTTGAAGCTCCTACTATTCACATTACATTTTTTAATGTTTATTTATTTTTGAGAGAGAGAGAGAGAGAGAGAAAGAGAGAGAGTGCCTGCATGCTCAAACGGTAGAAGGGCAGAGAGAGAGGGAGACAAAGAATCTGAAGCAGCTCCAGGCTCTGAGCTGTCAGCACAGAGCCCCATGTGGGGCTTGAACTCACGAACCACGAGATCGTGCCCTGAGCAGAAGTCGGACGCTTAACTGACTGAGCCACCCAGGTGCCTCCTATTATTCACATTTTCCATCTCTTGGTGTGATACTCTAATCTTTCTTATTCTTCCTCTATCTTCCATCATCTTGTTTATTGTTCATTTTCCGGGAGGCTTCAATTTCATTTTCTGTCCCCGCTATTGAACGTTTTCATTTCTTCTATTTGATCCTTAATTTCAAGGTATTTTTTTAAATAGGCTGTTTAGGTGGTTCATATGTTTCTGTTCTTGTGAGTGCAAAATTTCTCCTCTCCAAGGATGATGATATTACTATCATTATTATTAACTATTTTGGGCCTTTCTTTCCTGCTCTTTGCTTTCTGCTGAGCTCTCTTTACACCGTTGGATCATTTTGGCTTCTGTCATTCATGTTAGAGGCTCTTCCCAAATATCTGGGGATATTAAATTGTCCTTTCATGGTTGAAAATGAGACACGGCAATGGCAACTGTAAACTATGTAAGTGGAGCTTTCCGTGGGATCCTGGTCCCTCAAGGCAGCTGTCCTCAAACTTTGTGGTATCCAGACCCATGCACAGTCTAAAAAATTCTTTATGTGGATCATATCCTTGGATATTTATTAGAAATTAAAACTAAATATTTTAGAAAACTGACCAATTCATAGGACAAACCCAATACATGTTAATATGATAACGTTCTGTGAAAAACAGATTTTATAAAACAAAGTTTGGTGAGAAGACTAGTGTTGTTTTACATTTTTGTAAATCTCTAACGTCGACCCCGACGGAACACGGATGGATTACTTCTGCATTCAATCTGCTACAATCTGTTGTTTTGATTGAAGCACGCAGAAAACAATCTAGCCTCACCCGGATACGTCACTAGAAAACAGAGGAGACTTTGAATAGCCTATTAAGTGTGGTTATGCTTCTTTGATATTACACTGAAACTGAACACATGGCAGTTTCTTAGGTATCTGTTGGAGTCTGAAACCATACCAAGGCACTATACCCTGTTACTTTAAAATCCAATGGTCTGTTTTGGGCGCCTGGGTGGCTCAGTCACTTGAGTGTCTGACTTAGGCTCAGGTCATGATCTTGCGGTTTGTGAGATCGAGCCCCGTGTCGGGCTCTGTGCTGACCTCTCAGAGCCTGGAGCTCACTTCGGATTCTGTGTGTCTCTCTTTCTCTCTGCCCCTCCCCTGCTCATGTTCTGTATCTCTCTGTCTCAAAAATAAATAAAAACATTAAAAAAGAAAATCCATTGGTGTATCTTGCACATTGAAAGGATCTTTTACCAATGCAAGATTTCATGATGGTCCCAATATCAAACATCCATTCCTAATATTCCCATAAAAACATCCCCTTTGTAAGATTATTAATACTTTGGAAAATACAGTTCTGATATTTGTATCAATATCTCTTACAGGTAGATGGGTATGAATTAAAGATAGTTGACATCTAATCATTGGGACCTAAACACTGGATGAAGAGAATAGGTTGAAGAAAAATAATAGCCAAAGAAGCAACATTTCTGGGCCAGTGATTTCCATTACTGGAGGATGGCATGCCCAGGACATAGGTTTTGTGTCCAGGGATTTCATTATAAATCCTCTGTCTGCTCAGAGAATAATTTTGAGCAGAATCCATCGTGGCTTAATAGAAATACTCCTTGACAATATTTAACTCCCTACGTTCTTTTTAAAATTTTTTTTTGAAGTTTCAGGGTTTATTTGTTATAGCAACTACCATACCTTAAGTAACACATGGAGAATATTAAAATAAATCAGCAAGCATAATATTAAAAGGAAATAGGAAAACCGAATAATAATCCATTTTCATAAATACACACACACACACACAAATAGCTCTCTGGGAAACTAGATGAAAGATAGTATGAATCAAGACATGAAATATCATTTGATGTAGTCCTCATCTATGTTCAGTTTTGCTACGCGTGCTTTTGGTGTCACATCCAAGAAATCACTGCCAAGACCGATGTCAAGAAGTTTTCCCCGTACATTTTCTTCAAAAAGTTTTTACAGTTCTAGGTATTTTATTTTACTCCTCAGTCTCTTTTGAGTTGATTTTGGTGTGTAGTGCCAGACAGGGGTCCAACTTAATTCTTTTTCATGTGGACATCCAGTTTTTGCAACACCACTTGTTGAAGAGTCTCTCACTGCCCCATTGCATGTTGATGGCACCCTATTTGAAGATCAGCTGATTGTATATTACATGAATTTATTTCCGGGTTGTCTATTCTGTTCCATTGGACGATGTATCTATCTTTATGCCACTACCATACTGTTTTAATTTCTGTGGCTTTGTAATACATTTTGAAATCAGGAAGTAGGATGCCTCTAGTTTTGTTCTTTTTGCTCAAGATTTCTTTGGTTTTGCAGAGCCTGATACAGTTCCATAATAATTTTAGGATTTTTTTTTTCTATATAACTGCAATTGGGATTTTAATAAGGATTGCAGTGAAGCACTGGGTGTCATATGCGAGAGATGAATCACGTGGTTCTACTCCTGAAGCCAAGGCTATGCTGTAGGTTAATTAACTTGCATTTAAATTAAAAAATAATTTAAAAAGAGGAAAAAAATAAGGATTGCAGTGAATCTGTAGACTGGGAAGTATGGAATTTTTAAAAAATTCATTAATTTCTTTATTGTTTAGCTTATATCCAAGTTCGTTAGCATATAGTGCAACAATCTCAGGAGTAGATTCCTTAATGCCCATTACTCATTCAGCCCATCCTCCCCCCACACCCCCTCCAGCAGCCCCTGTTTGTTCTCTATATTTAAGAGTCTCTTCTGTTTTGTCCCCCTCCCTGTTTTGATATTATTGTTGCTTCCCTTCCCTTATGCTCATCTGTTTTGTATCTAAAATTCCTCATAGGAGTGAAGTCATATGATATTTGTCTTTCTCTGACTAATTTCGCTTAGCATAATACCCTCTAGATTCCAGCCACGTAGTTGCAGATGGCAAAATTTCATTCTTTTTGATTGCCGAGTAATACTCCATTGTAGATATATATACCACATCTTCTTTAACCATTCATCCATTGATGGACATTCCATACTTTGGCTCTTGTTGATAGCGCTGCCATAAACACCGAGGTGCATATGCCCCTTTGAAACAGCACACCTGTATCCCTTGGATAAATACCTAGTAGTGCAATTGCTGGGTCGGAGGGTGGTTCTATTTTTAATTTTTTGGAGGAACCTCCATCCTGTTTTCCCAGAGTGGCTGCACCACTTTGCATTCCCACCAGCAGTGCAAAAGAGATCCCCTTTCTCCGCATCCTCGCCAACATCTGTTGTTGCCTGCGTTGTTAATGTTCGCCATTCTGACAGGCGTCAGGTGGTATCTCATTGTGGTTTGGATTTGTATTTCCTTGATGATGAGTGATGTGGAGCATTTTCTCATGTGTCTGTTAGCCATCTAGATGTCCTCTTTGGAGAAGTGTCTATTCATGTCTTTTGCCCATTTCTTCACTGGATTGTTCATTTTTGGGGTGTCGCGTTTGATATGTTCTTTATAGATTTTGGATACTAACCCTTTATCGGATAGGCCATTTGCATTCCGTTGGTTGCCTTTTAGTTTTGCTGATTGTTTCCTTCGCTGTGCAGAAGTTTTTTTTTTTTTTTTTTTTTTTTCCAATGTTTATTTATTTTTGGGACAGAGAGAGACAGAGCATGAACGGGGGAGGGGCAGAGAGAGAGGGAGACACAGAATCAGAAACAGGCTCCAGGCTCTGAGCCATCAGCCCAGAGCCTGACGTGGGGCTCGAACTCACAGACCGCGAGATCGTGACCTGGCTGAAGTCGGACGCTTAACCGACTGCGCCACCCAGGCGCCCCTGTGCAGAAGTTTTTTATTTCGATGAGGTCCCAATAGTAAAAACCCCCACAAGTCAGGTGTCAAGGGCATTCCAAGAGGCTCCTGGCAGCCGGGGCGAGCAGCGCCAAGCCCCAAGGGCAGGACGGAGCCTCAGCTGAGAACCGTGTGGACCCAGCGCAGACTCCCCCGCCACCCCAGGCCCAGTGGGGCCCGGCCGGCAGCTTTATGCCACCATTGGCAAGTTAGAAACCACTTTTGTTTTCACGTTTGTTTTACTTTTTTCCCCGTGCCTCCGGAGACGTGTTGAGTAAGAAGTTGCTGTGGGCAAGATCAAAGAGGTTTTTGCCCGCCTTCTCCTAGAGGATTTTGATGGCTTCCTGTCTCACATTGAGGTCTTTCATCCATTTTGAGTTTCCTTTTGTGTCTGGTGTAAGAAAGTGGTCCAGGTTCATTCTTTGGCGTGTCGCTGTCCAGTTTTCCCAGCACCACTTGCTGAAGAGACTGTCTTTAATCCATTGGATATTCTTTCCTACTTTGTCAAATATTAATTGGTCTACACTTGTGGGTCCAATTCTGGGTTCTCTTGTCTATTCCACTGGTCTATGTATTTGTTTTTGTGCCAGGACCATACTGTCTCGATGACTGTAATACGGTCTCGAAGTCTGGGATTGTGATGCCTCCAGCTTCGGTTTTCTTTTTTCGAGATTGCCTTGGCTATTCGGGGTCTTTTCTGGTTCCATACAAATTTTAGGATTGTTTGTTCTAGCTCTGTGAAGAATGCTGGTGTGATTTGGAGAGGGATTGCCTAACTCCCTGTGTTCTAAATGTTATGCTAATCAAGCTCCCCTGAGGTTTAACTTCATCTCGTAGTGGCCTGGCTGGAGGAAGTGTCTCAGGGGACCCACCCAAGCTCCAGGTACAACTCACCTGTAAATGAGTGGCTGGCATTTGTTGCTCAAACCACAGGGTGGGAGGGAGCTGGGATGGAGCTGAGACGCCTTCTAGTCCCAACCCCTAATTTTAAGGTTAGGAAATCATGGCTCATACAAGGGAAGTAGCTTACCTTAGTTCACACAGCTAAAAATTAATGGCCACAACTGGGGTGAGTAACAGGGCTGTTGAATCCCAGGCCTGCACTCTATTTTAAACACATGTATTGAATGATTTATTTCCTGACCAACTCTAGAAAGCTGAGGTTTCTTCAATGGGAGACCTTGTCTACCTGGGAGCCCTAGCTGGAGTCACCAGGCTAGCTTTCCTTTGCAATCATTTTCTATAATAGGACAAACACAAAAAATGGGAACAGTGAGGAAAAAGTAACGGGATTGCTTTCGTGCTCTTGTCATAAGGGCCATCATCCTAATGTATGTGGCCCACCATCTTGTTTGCTCTCCATTCGACAATAATTATTGAAAGCCTCCATGGCAGGCATCGTTACAGGTATGGAGGTACGGGACAAAGAACGTGGGCAAAAGTCCTGTCCTATGGTGCTTATGCCCTGACCAGAGGTGCTAAATGTTAATAACTGAATCAATAAAGAGCACGATAGCAAACGAAAGACAAATGTGGGCAAGGCTGTGAAGAACGCAAATCTTGTACACTGTTGGTGGGAACAGAAAATGGTGCAGCCCCCATGGAAAGCAGTTCTTCAAAAAATTAAACATAGAACTGACATGTGAGGCAGGTATTGGATTTCTGGGTATTTATCCAAAAGAAACGAAATCAGGAACATGAAGAGATATTAACACACCCATGGTCATTGCAGTACTATTCACAATAGCCAAGATGTGGAAACAACTTAATCCATCAGTGGATAAAGAAAGCATGGTATGTACATACAATGAAATATTATTCATCCTTTACAAAGGGAGGAAATTCTGTAATATGTGATAACATGGATAAGCCTTGAAGACCTGCTAAGTGAGACAAGCCAGTCACAAAGGACACAGACAGTATGACTCCACTTACTTGAGGAATCTAAAGGAGTCAACTTCAGAGACTCAAATAGTAGAATGGCAGATCCCAGGGGTTTGCAGGGGGAAGGGGGAGCAAATGGAGGCATTGCTAATCAATGGGCAAAAAGTCCCAGTTAAACAAGATGAATAAATTCTAGACATACGCTGTACAACATAGTGCCTACGTTAACAATAACGTATTGCACACTTTAAAATTTGGTCAAGGGGCGCCTGGGTGGCGCAGTCGGTTAAGCGTCCGACTTCAGCCAGGTCACGATCTCGCGGTCCGTGAGTTCGAGCCCCGCGTCGGGCTCTGGGCTGATGACTCAGAGCCTGGAGCCTGTTTCCGATTCTGTGTCTCCCTCTCTCTCTGCCCCTCCCCCGTTCATGCTGTGTCTCTCTCTCTGTCCCAAAAATAAATAAACGTTGAAAAAAAAAATTAAAGAAAAAAAAAAAATTTGGTCAAGAAGATAACACGTTAAGCATTCTTATATAATAAAAAGTAAAATTTGAAAACACCATTTTTCTAAAAGCAGAAAAACTTGGGGGTATCTGGGTGGCTCAGTTAGGTAAGTGTCCAACTCGTGATTTCAATTCAGGTCATGATCTTATGGTTTGTCAGATAGAGCCCTGTGTTGGGCTCTGTGCTGACAGTGTGGAGCCTGCTTGGGATTCTCTCTTTCCCTCTCTCTCTCTGCCCCTGCCTTGCTCTCTCTCTCTCTCTCCCTCTCAAAAAAAAAAAAAAAACAAAAAACAAAAAACACAAAAAACAAAAACCAGAAAAATCTAAGTGAAATTACAGTAGAAACTCACATATCATAATGTATTATCACTTAATAAGAAACGTTTATGTGAAAAATAGTACAGTATTGGTTTTACTGAAAACAAAACAACATAATATGACATTATACTATGTGATACGAAGCAGAAAGGGCAATGTGGGGAGAGCAATTGAGGCTGGGTGGTGGGGGAAGAGCGTTGGAGAGGTCACGGAAAACTCTTGTTGGAGGTGATATTTGAGTGGGGGGAAGGCTGGAAGAGAAAGCCACTTAAGAAATCAATTGTGAGTCCAGAATGAGCTTGATGTGCTCTTGTGTGAGGTTACAGAAAGGAAGCCACTGTGGCTGGACTTTGGTGAACAACTTTGGTGAACAGGAGTGCGGGAGATACAGGAAGCAGACTAACTATAAAACAATACGCCCTGTACTACGGGAGCACAGACGTGGCCATGGAATGTGGTGTATCAGCCACTGAAGATACTCCATAAAGACCAGGACCAGGCCTGTCCTGCTAGAGTTACAGCCTAAGGGCGGGGACCGGGTTTCTCGTTGCATCTGTGAATCTAATGAACAGCCCTACATACACATTGACAGGAAGGAGTGACTCACAGATTGTGTTTTAGGCTCACAGCTAAAATTAGAGTCATCCCACCTTCAGGTTTTGGGTATTTCCCATTTTCCCTGAGTAACTGTTTCAGATATTTTTTCTTTTTTGAGTAGGGCTCGGAAAAAGAAGATTCACATTTCTTACTTGAGCTCAAGTCCCTTTTTTGGGGGGTACAATTAGAGGAAACACTGTTCACTTTTACAGAACACATTACATGTAAAATTTGCTCTGACCAGTGACGTGAACGTGAAGGCAGGAACTGTATTTTGACCTTGAAGATTCTAGTGCCTTACACCAAATGAGATTCAGGAATGAGGCCTCTCCCCTTCTGGTCTGCAAAGGACTCTTAGCACCACTTCCTTTTCCCACCCACGTAAGTCAGCTGGCATTTTAACTTGTTGCAAGCATCCAGGCACATGTACACATGGGAACAGAAAATGGAACGAGGTTAACGGCACCAAATGTTCCATTAATTTCACTCAGCACTGGCCTTGGAAAGTCCGCTTGAAAAAAAGCCTGCAGGTAAAAATATTTCTACCACTGTGCAGAAGTTAAAGAGATTCTGGTGGTGAAAGAATGAACTAAAAGAAAACTTCTCCCAACTTTTACTGCCTTACTGTTCTCTGTATCCCCTGGTTCACTTTCTAAATTACATTTCAAGGGCGAAAAAAAGGATGGCTCAGATCATTTTTTTTTTTAGACTTAAGACTAGACTTAGCTGAGTATTTTACAAGCAGTGACTTGTATCCAGAATAAAGAGAAAGAGTTTAAGGGAAAAGCAAGGGTTGACTCTCATCTTCTGAGGAAGGAACGGAGCTTAGATGATTTTAACTTGCTAATAAGTTTGAAATAGAAATTCAATAGAAAAGAATGATCTGTCTTTCCTCAAAGGTTCAAATTATAGTTTAGGTAACTCTTCCCTATTCCAAGAGAAGGATGAGTGTATAAAACAGTCGATATGTTCTTCTTTAATAGGAAGTAAAAAAAAAAAAAAAGTTTTGGGATTTTAGGGGCATGTTAAGAGGGTGAAAGAAGTTTCTTCTCACTGACCTAGTTTCCTGACCATTCGGGGATTTCTTCCAGACACCAAACTAGAGACTTACATTTCTAGGCTACCACAGGGATTACGAGAGGAAAGAGAGATTTCGCTGTAAAAAGGGAAACAAAAATGAAGGATCAACTTCATCCCCAGACGTTTTATGTTGGCAGATTTTGTGACATAACAATTTAAATCTAGTCATATACCAAAATTGAACAAAGACAGCATGAGGGGGGCGCCTGGGTGGCTCAGTCTGTTGAGTGTCCGACTCTTGTTTTTGGCTCGTGTCATTTTCTCATGGTTGTGACATTGAGCCCAAGTTACACTCCACGCTGGTCATGGAGCCTGCTTGGGATTCTCTCTCTCTCTCTCTCTCTCTCTCTCTCTCTATCTCTCTGCATCCCGCCCCCCCCCCCCACCCAACTGTCATGTGTGTTCTCTCTCTCTCTCAAAATAAAGAAATAAACGTTTAAAAAAAGATAGTATGAGAAAGAGGTTATAGATATCGGTCATTTATAAACATGTATAAAAATTTTCTTAAAAAAATACAAACAAATCAAACTTATCAGTGCATAAATATATAAAACATCATGACCAGGGAGGGTTTATTCCAGTAATAAGTGTATGATTCAAATAGAATGTGTATTAATACAATTTACCACATTATGAACAGAGGGAGAAAATCATATCCTAATTTTCTTAAAGGCAGATTAAGTATTCAATGAAATTTAGTATGCACTCACAATATCCTAGCAAAATAGGAAAAAGTGTTTATCTGAATCCCAGAACAAAGAGAGTTAAAGCATCCCTGCTAATGTCAGAAAGACGATAAGGATGCCAACATCATATCAACATTGTCTGAGAGGACTTATCCCAAACAATACACAAGAAAAAACATTATGGGTAGAAGAATACAGGAAGACAAAAAGATTTCCTCATTTTCAGATAGTGTCTGTACAGAAAATCCAAAAGGATTTATAAGCCACTATTAGAGCTACAGAAAAGCTTAGAAAGTTAGTTGGATACTATCTCAATATAACAATCAATAACATTCCCAGACGACAATGAGTCAATTTAAAAATAGAAAACATATTCTAGTCAAAACAACACTGAAAGGAATTAGGCTTTTAAAAGTTGTGTGCATGAAGATGATGGAGAAATTATAAAACATTTAAACAAAGGCTTGATTGAAGAGAAATATGTTTATGGATGGGATGACCCAATACTGTAAAGATATCAATCTGTCAAAATCGATCTACATTAAATGTAGTTTCAATAAAAATCCCAACAGAGTTCATCATGGAACTTGACAAAATAATAAAAACAAATCACTTGACAATGCAGAGTCAAGAAAAGCTAAGCCATTGTTGAAGGGCAACATGGGCTTAATAATGAAGACAGTGTGGTATGGGCGAGAGACAGACAAATAGAGTAATGAAACAGAATACACAGCTCAGAAACAGACCCACACACCCATGTAAAAGTCACATGGGAGGAACATGGAGGTAGAAATAAGCACACAAAGGACGTACTTTTCAATCAGTGGTGATTGGGCCATTGGCTACACAGAGGAAAATAAGAATTTGGACTTCCTACCATACACCATATCTCCAACAACTGTAGTAAGATTAAAGACAAAGCAAAAATTTAAGACTTTTAGAAAATAATAGTGCATAGTTATGAACTGAGGGTACAAAATACTTTCTTAAACACAACACGAAATCCACGTATGATAACATGTACATTTATTTAAAATGGTCAAACGTATGACTTCTTTTCAAACAAACTGTAATTAAAGCTAAAAGACAAGTCTTCTAGTAGGAGGTGGTGTGCAACTCACATAACCCACAAAGATCGCCAGGCAAAATTCATCAAGCACTCCTACACGGCAAGAAGAAAAGGAAACGTCCTGACAGAAAAATGGGCAGTGGAAAGGAGGCAGAAATTCACACACGAAAAATAGAAGTGGCCAACAAACAAGAAAAGATGCTCAATCTTTTTTTTTTTATGTTTGTTTATTTGTTTTGAGGGGGAGAGAGAGAGAGAGAGAGAGAGAGAGAGAGTGTGTGTGTGTGTGTGCGTGCGCGCGCGCATAAGTGGGGGAGGGGCAGAGAGAGAGGAAGAGAGAGAATCCTGAGCAGGCTCTGTGCCGTCAGCGGGGCTCTATGTCACGAGTCATGAGATCATGACCCGAGCCGAAACCAGGAGTTGGACACTTCACCAACAGAGCCACCCAGGTGCTCCAAAAGATGCTCAGTCTTATTTATAATGGACAAAATGCAAAGTAATGTATCCCCCAATGGGATAGTACATCACAGTTAAAATAAACAAAGTAGAGGTAGAAAGCTCAAAAACGATGTTGAGTGAAAAAAATTTTGTGAAAGGTTGACACAGTTTATGCCATGTTTGAAATAAGCGAAAGCATGTTACATATTTTTAAAAAAATTTTTTTAATGTTTATTTTTTGAGAGAGAGAGACAGACAGGGTGTGAATAGGGAAGGGGGAGAGACAGCGGAGACACAAAATCTGAAGCAGGCTCTAGGCTCTGAGCTGTCAGCGCAGACCCCGATGCGGGGCTTGAACTCACAGACCATGAGATCACGACCTGAGTCAAAGTCGGACGCTTAACCGACTGAGCCACCCGGGTGCCCCGCATGTTACATACTTTAAATTAAATACTTACGTATATAGTCATGGCCACAAAATCCTACTTGGCAATGAAACACCAAGTCTTGGATAGTGACAGTGCTAGTGTTATACTCAGCCAGATTACGCTGGCTTGCCTGAGCCAATTCTGCACGCCTCTTCCTACTTCCGTGTTCAGTGATGTCATGTTAGCGGCTTAAAATCTGCGGTGAGGGAACGTTTACACCACGGAAATTGGCAAACAGTGTAAATCCCAGATTCCCTCTCTCTTCTCCTGTTGCCGGAGAACTCGCTTACGAGCAACATCTCTGTGTCATTCTCTACAGAGTGAAATGCAGTTGGGAAGGGTATATAAGGGACTTGAACATTATTTGCAATGTCTTGCTGTTTTAAAAAATCTCTAAAGCAAATACGACACAAGAAAAATCTTTAGGCCACCCGGGGGGCTCAGTCGGTTGAGCGTCCAACTCTTTTTTTTTTTTTTAATTGTTTTAAGTTTATTTATTTATTTTGCAAAAGAGAGAGAGAGAGCAGGGGAGGGGCAGAGAGGGAGAAGCAGAGTGAGCGAGCGAGAGACAGAGAGAGAGAGAGTCCCAACAGGCTCCTTGCTGTCAGCACAGAGCCTGATGTGGCGCTCGAGCTCATGAACCGTGAGATCATGACCTGAGCCCAAACCAAGAGTGGGACACTTAACCTACTGAGCCACCCAGGTACCCCAAACATCTAACTCTTGATTTGGGTCAGGTCATGATCCCATGGTTGTGGAATCAAATTCTGCATCAGGTTCTGTGCTGAGCACGGAGATGGCTTAAGATTTTCTCTCTCTATTTGTCTCTCCCACTAGCGTGATCTCTCTCTCTCTCTTTAAAAAAATAAATAAATAAAATTTACAAAACTTTGATAGAGTCAGGGTGGGATTCATGGGTGCTTATCATGCTACTCTATGCTTTTCTGTCTTTTGGAAATATATATTGAAAACAATATCTAGTCAGCAGAGCTTTTCAGGCCAGCATAACACCATTTTCTTTTCCCCCCTCTTTAATTTTAGAGATTTAAATCTTGCTTAGTTGGTCACAATAATATTATATTATGTTGAAAAATCTGGACCTGAACTAATAATAGAACCTTCAAAATTATTTTAAGCCCCAACCATAGATTTGCCAGATAGTCGTAGCTTTGAAATCAACCGATGTAGGATATCTAATAAAAGATTCATAAGAGGCATTAATATAAAAAGTCACATCAATACTATTTATTTAGCCAAATGTAACAGCAAAGACGTTTGAGCTCTAAATGTAGACTTCAGATTTAAGGGGAAGGAAATAAAAATGAATAGGGACCCAACAGTATAGACAACACATCTGAAAAAGTTAAACAAGAAGATATTCTTGAAAATAATAGTGAAATAAAATAATAAGAAAGCCAACAGAAATTTGACAAAACCAGAAAGTTGGCAAATAGGCTAAACTGGATGCCTAGTTCCATGTCCTTGAGCAAAGGACTTTTTCTACACTGCATGACTGATTCGTCTATAAGATGTGCGTACAAGGGGCGCCTGGGTGGCGCAGTCAGTTAAGCGTCCGACTTCAGCCAGGTCACGATCTCGCGGTCCGTGAGTTCGAGCCCCCCGTCGGGCTCTGGGCTGACGGCTCAGAGCCTGGAGCCTGTTTCCGATTCTGTGTCTCCCTCTCTCTCTGCCCCTCCCCCGTTCATGCTCTGTCTCTCTCTGTCCCAAAAATAAATAAACGTTTGAAAAATAAATAAATAAATAAATAAATAAAAACAAAAAAGTGCGTACAATATGCATCCTAACCACGGAGAGCTGTTACAAGGATTAAATGAGATAATGCATGTGCAGGGATGTCTAAGTGTGACCTACGAAAGGGAGAGGCATGAATATGTTGTGCTCACTGTGCGCACGCTGCGTCCCTACACTGACGCGTCACGTGTCATCATCATCGGGGTACTCATTCACTCTGCCTCAAGTTTATTGTAGACATGCCTGGCTTCCTTGCTCAGAAAACACCAAAGAGAAAAGAACAGACAACTGATTCGGGAAGGCCTTCTCAGTCTTGCAACTCGTGCAGAATGGGCTCCACTGTCAACGGCCGTTTTTTGTTGCCTGGTGGGGGCGGGGGGGGGGGGGGGGGGGCGGGGCTACGCTTCTTTCTTACCTTTCTTTAAATTAGGAGACGTTGGAAGCTTTAAACTCTGGGGAGTAAAAACCCTTTCTGGACTACGCTGCAATGTCCCGGACCATGGCTGGAAACGCAGGGCTCCGCTCTGGCAAGAGGGAATATGGCTAAATGCCTGGGGTTTGGGGTCAGAGGAGCCCAGATGAGGCATAGAAAGTGATAATGCTCATAAAACTCTATGGCCTCTGGCATGAAGTAGGCACTAGAAAAACAGTCATTACCATCAGCTCACAGCCAAACCACCAGAAGGCGCAGGCCAGGCGCCTCCCAGCATATATGCTTCCACCCTCGCCCCAGGTTACGGAGCTACTGCTAGGTTCTGGAAGGAGAGGCCACTCAGGGGCTCACAGGATTGACCATCACTTTACCATCATTTACCATTTACCAGCTAAAATTTACCATTGTAGCGAGTGACGGTTAAATGGGAGGCTGCCTGAACACCGATGCGTTGCTAATGAACATGCACACTCTAAATTCCCTAATTCAAGTTCCTGATGACCTTTCTCTCTTTTCTTAAATATTTTTTTAATGCTTGTTTATTTTTGAGAGAGAGAGGCAGAGAGAGAGAGACAGAGAGTGACAGAAACACACAGAATCCAAAGCTGGCTCCAGGCTCTGAGCTGTCAGCACAGAGCCCGACGTGGGGCTTTAAGTCCCACGCTTAACTGACTGAGCCACCCAGGCGTCCCTCTCTATTTTCTTATTATCATATTTATTTTATGCCGAAGGTTTTCCCCAGCCACGGCTGCACGCTTCAAACATCGGAGAATCTGTCCAAAATTTCTGATGCCCTGGCCCCACCCCAAACTAATTCATTAGAATTTCTGGGGTGGGATCCATCATATATATATATTTTTTAAACCTTCCCAGTTGATTCCAGTGTGTAGTTCAAGTCGAGAACCCCTATCTTGGAACATGCAGACTGGTTTTCAAAGTCTCCTGGGTCCAATTAGGAAGAGGCTTCAACACCTGCAGTTTTTACATCCGGGGCTTTCAAAATTAAAGGAGCTGTTGATGCAATTCAAGACGCATGTCTCCCAGAGAGGCCGTGCTTGGGCTGGGTGTTGGGGATTCGGAGGGAGCAAAGGAGATGTGGGTCCCGCCTCCGAGGTGTCACGTATACCAATTTCATTAAGCAAAGTGGGGTAAGATTCATAGTTTGCGTTACGGTGGAGTCACACCATGGCAGGGCGCTGTCGAATTCCGTAATGGGATTTTAACAAATTCGACATCATCCCCGGTTGATGTTTTTGGTGCTTCCTCTGGGCTGGCGTTGAGCTGGGCGCTTTTGGTATATGAATGCCCTGAAGCTTCACAATAACCTTACGAGACACCTATACTTACTGTTTCCATTCATTCGTTCCACAAACGTTTGCATGTCGCCTGTACGCCAGGCACTGTTGAGGTACAAGGGCAGTAAGGAAACAGACCCCTGTCCTTGGGGGAGTGGGCGTGGCGAGGAAAGAAACAACAGATGTCAACCCAAAGTCAGTTACAGGGTATGTCGGAATTCGATAAATGCCAGGAGAAAAAGAGCAGTTGAGGGGTGTGTGTGTGTGTGCGTGTGTGTGTGTGTGTCCCGCAAGCTTCATGGAGAAAGGAAGACATAGGTACAGCCTTGGAGGGAGGGAGTTAGTTATTCTACTCCATCGAAAGACTCACCCAAAGATACCTACATGGCTCAGCTGGGATGCAAACCCAGACATGTTGGAAACCAGAGTCTGTAATCTTAACCTGCCTACTTCCTGGCAGAAGTTTCACAACATACAACACTAACCAATTTGCCTGTCCCAGCCCCTTCAGCAAATTTTCTAAGCCCAGTGTCTTTTATGTAGTCGGTCCTCAATACGTGTTTGAACTAATCATTTAAATGTAAATTATTAAGTGATTTGAATTCATATATGTTGTGACCTAAAGTAGTTGTGTGTTTACGGTGTCCTCCCCACGCCCTAGGCAGAAGACAACTTCTAGAAAATCCAGGGGAGGTGGGGTGCTGCAGACTAAGCACGCGCACGCTTCTGGATGCCCCGTTTCTGTTGTGTTGTAGAAGAAAGAGGTCACTCCTCCGTCAGGGCAAACGGGTCTCTTCTCCGAGTCAGGAGGGTGGAGTGGGATGGAATATTAAATAAATGGGAGACTCATCTAGAACAAGGATGCTTCTAGCTAGAAGGCTTCATCACATGATGGCACACAAAACTGTATGACGTCGAATCAAGGATTACAGGTAGAGTTTTCTTAGGCTGCATTCACGTGAGAGAAAGTCATCACATTCTCGTGTGAGAACAATCATTTGAGTATGAACTTACCTATTGAAGTGATAGATATCCTGTATGTTTCCAAAGAGGGCTGATCTTTCTTCTGTCCCCAGAGGAAGTTTTGTTTGGTCCCTGATGCAGTCAAGGTAATCCTGGGAAATCAATGACAAGGATGTCTTAAACATTCCTGTCCTTCTCCAAGCCATCTTTAGTTATGCAGGACAAATCTTTCATATCAGTTTCAAGTAATTATTCTGCGAATGTGCTCATTAAGTGTACTGTGTCTCGTTTATTAATGATGACAGTACTTACCTATTTATAGAACAGGGAGTTTGGACAAGAAGAAGGAGTATGCCACACATTAGTCTATATACCCCCCAAACGTATTAGAGCCTCCCTAGACGGATAATATAATGATCTTCGTTTCTCAGAATGTCAGAGTTTTGGCATAACAACACCGTCTTCTGTTTCCTTGACTGATTTATATGATAAAAAGATACTCAAATTCATATAGTAGAAAGCCAGAAATGCAGATCTTAACATTTCTCATCACGAGATAAAAAATTTGTAACTCTGTGTGGTGATGGCTGTTAACTGAACTCAATGGGGTGATCATTTCACAGAATATATGTGTGTCAAATCATCATGTTTTACACCTTAAACTAATGCAGTGTTCTATGTGAATTATATCTCCATAAACTGGGGGAAAAGAGTTGTTGAAACATAACCTTTAAATCGGGAAGCTATCAGTTGTTAAAGTGCAGAACCAAATCCTTCCTCAAATACCAATTTCCAAAAAACCCAAAACTGTCTTTTTATTTTAATAAGCACATAACTCACTTATGCTATCTAGTAGCCTATGTTAATGAGCCATGGAAAGCTTTGAAATGATTTTACATCTTTTGACACGGTACCAGCTCCCGAGCAGAGCTAATGTGGGTTCAGATCCACAGTGGGTTAAGTGTGTGTGGCTTAGAAGCTTGGAGCTGCTGAGAGAAAGCTGTTTTCTGCCCCGGGTGTGAGAGTTCATAACTGAGTGTTCCCCCTTCCCCGGCAATGCTTGAAAAAAGAACTCTGCAGGAGGCAAGAAAACAATAAAGAAAAAAGTGAAAACAGCTGAAATAACGTAAAATAGAAAATAAATACAATCCCCTGCCCTGGGCTGCACGATGTACCGTGGCCCTCGACCAAACGTCACACGGTGTTATGCAGCATGTGGAGAAAGGGACCCTGCGAGAATCCCAGGCCACAGCCACATTCCAACGTCCAATCGCAAACACAATAGCATTTAGGTGCGACCAGCCAAAGGAGAGACGAAATTTAAGAACCATCAGATCATTCTTCCTTCTCCCTTTTCATCAGGCACACTCATTCTCTCATGCTCTTCACGTTCCTCAAAGGAAAACCAGGCAGGGCCTCACCAGAAACTTTCTCAGGAGCCCATTTCCCAGAATGCATCCTAACTTACCATTCTGGTTCTTCAATACTAAAATCGCTGGCATGCACGAACCATTGTTTACTCATTTATTTTTTTAATTTCAATCCAAGTTAGCCAACATATAGTGTAATAATGATTACAGGAATAGACTTTAGTGTCCCATCACTTACACACAACACCCAGTGCTGATCCCAATAAGCGTCCTCTTTAATGCCCATCGCCCGTTTAGCCCATCCCCCACCGACACCCCTCCAGCAACCCTGTTTGCTCTCTGTATTTAAAAGTCTCTTATGGTTTGTCTCCCTCTGTTTTTATATGATTTTTGCTTCCCTTCCCCTATGTTCATCTGTTCTGTATCTTAAATTCCACATGTAAGTGAAATCTCATGATATCTGTCTTTCTCTGATTGACTTACTTCGCTTAGCATGATATACTCTAGTTCCATCTCCATTGTTGCAAATGGCAAGATTTCATTCTTTTTGATCGCCAAGAATATTCCATTATATCTATATCTACGTGTGCGTATACACACACACACACACACACACACACCCCACATCCTCTTTATCCATTCATTAGTTAATGAACATTTGGGCTCTTTTCCATACTTTGGCTATTGTCAACAGTGCTGTTATAAACATCGGGGTGCATGCGCCCCCTCGAAACAGCACTCCTGTGTCCTTTGAATAAATATCTAGTAATGCAATTGCTGGGTCGGAGGGTGGTTCTATTTTTCATTTTTTGAGGAATCTCCACACTGTTTTCCAGAGTGGCTACACCAGTTTGCATTCCCACCAGTAGTGCAAAAGGCTGAACCAATGTTTCTAAACATTTTTTCTCTTTTAAGCTTTGTGGTAACATCTTTTCTTCTGAAGACAGTGGCCATCTCAAGAAGAAATTTAAATTCACAGGGTTTAAGTGTCTCTGGCACCCAAAACCCACAACAGCAAGACATAGCCTCCTTCCTTCCATGAATGGAACAATTATAAGGAGCTTAAGAATCTGCATAGGATAGGGGCGCCTGGGTGGCGCAGTCGGTTAAGCGTCCGACTTCAGCCAGGTCACGATCTCGCGGTCCGGGAGTTCGAGCCCCGCGTCAGGCTCTGGGCTGATGGCTCAGAGCCTGGAGCCTGTTTCCGATTCTGTGTCTCCCTCTCTCTCTGCCCCTCCCCCGTTCATGCTCTGTCTCTCTCTGTCCCAAAAATAAATAAATGTTGAAAAAAAAAAAAAAAAGAATCTGCATAGGATATAGAGTTAATGCCCAAATAAGAAATGCTAAAGATAGCTAGAAGTGAAGTACCTTTTGAACAACATGTAAACCTAACCTACACTTGTGCAAAAAAATAAATGTATTCAATGATGCTTACATAAAATTACAAGTGGTACAAAAAGATGGGCTAATATTTACTTGCACTGAATGCTTATATTTGATAGTTGTTTAAAACGTTGATCAACATTTTATTTACTTATCTTTTTTTTTTTTTTTTAATAGGCTTCACACCCAGCGTGGAGCCCAATGTGGGGCTTGAACTCATGACCCTGAGATCAAGCCCTGAGCTGAGATCAAGAGTTGGAGGTTTAACCAACTGAGCCACCCAGGCACTCCTGATAACATTCTATTCTATTCTGTTCTATTCCGTTCTATTCCATTCTATTCTATTCTATTCTATTCTATTCACCTTTATTTATTTTTGAGAGAGACAGAGACAGAGCATGAGCAGGGGAGGGGCAGAGAGAGAGGGAGACACAGAATCCAAAGCAGGCTCCAGGCTCTGAGCTGGCAGCACAGAGCCCCATGCGGGGCTTGAACTCACGGACCGCGAGATCATGACCTGAGCCAAAGTCAGACGCTCAACCGACTGAGCCACCCAGGTGCCCCATCATTTTAAAAGGACATATCAAGTGCGGAATTAAGGAGGTAAAACATAAGGTTATAGATGGGCATGAAATTAAACAGAAAGATAAGGATAGGCATGATCCACACAAATAGCAGGATAAAGGCTAGGGCAGAAGTGACATATGTGTGTGCCAAATTCACCTCGCTGGCTGCCATGGGCTTTAAAGGAGAAAACAATCCTTTTTCTCACTTCAGGTGAAGAGCTTGCTCATTTGCAGAAACCTGATACTAAATTCTTCACGTGAGGGAGAGATGGAGTTAAGGGGCTTGAAGAATTTCAGCTGGGGTTAGAAACAAAGAACCATGGCTGGCTTCCAACAGAGGATGGCCCCTCTCCAAATGAAAGAGTTTCTAAACCCCCCAGTTCGCGGTAGGGAAACTAGAATGTCAAAGCTGCTCGTTTGTTGAAATTGTTGAGAAAACAGATCGTTAGGAGTCCCAATTTTTGTAGGTCACTCTAGAAAACGGATCAAAGTCATAGGGCCACAACTCGTTCTCCCCACTGATCATAATGAAGCCTTTTAAATATGATACTTTAACCCTAAACCAGTAACTGGAAACGACTGTAGCATGCGCTGCATTAGCAGCTGTAATCATCTCAAGCCAAAATGAGAGGTTCGAAGCTCGGTGATAATAACAGTTGGTTCAGTGCTCAAATGACAGAGCAAAGACACCAATGAAATCTATTAGAGCCGGTCACACTGCTTATTAATTTTATTGGCTTGATGTCAGCACTTACGGCTACCCTACAGTTAACAATGAAGGATCAATTTAAAACTTTGGCATTGAAAACAATTATTCTCCAAAAAGATCAAAGAATTCACTCCACTTGGGAGAGGGACAAGGTGGGGAGATACACACAAAAAAAGAGCTTTCCACTAGGTGGAAAAATGTTCTATTACGCCATTTTAAATTTAGCCTCAGGTATTTATTTTCTAATCAGTTTATGGCCTCAGGATCTCCTTGAGATTTGTACACGGGTGTCCTCCTTGCGGTAACTTTTTCATCCCCTGTAACGTCCGGTACTGAAAACACCCAAGTAAAGACTAACTCCGTGCTATTTTACATTTATTTATTTTTGTGAGACAGAGAGAGACAGAGCACAACTGGCGGAAGGGCAGAGAGAGAAGGAGACGGAGAATCCGAAGCAGGCTCCAGGCTCTGAGCTGTCAGCACAGAGCCCGACGCGGGGCTCGAACCCACAAAACGTGAGATCGTGACCTGAGCTGAAGTTGGACGCTTCACCACCTGAGCCACCCAGGCGCCCCTCTATTTTCAGTGCCATAAATGGCAAAGGAGACCGTTTGCAAAGTGGTGCCCGAACTACAAGATAGGTGCCGAAGTTGAGAGTAAGCAGGTGGAAACTTCCAACATTTTGAGAGAATGAGATCTGTTGAATCTAACGATAAATTCGGGCTTATATTTTGCATGTCTGATTTCTTCTATTTTGTTTTTCTAGCGATTTACTTCTTACTGTATTTTACAAAAGAATCAGCGTGTGACTGACTGGAAGAAAACACGCACGCACGCACACACATACACATCCCTGTCCCTCGGCACAGGCAGAGGAGCCCTGGTCTAGGCAGTCCCCCAGCAGAGATGGTGCAGAAATGGACAGAGTTCAAATTCCAATTTAAACTCAAGTGCAGTGTCCTTGGTAGTTCGCCTTATTTCTCTAAGACGCTTATAGAATTAAATTAATGTCCCTGCCCCATTTCCCTTCTTCCTCTAAAATAACATTTAAAAATGTTTTAAGGGGCGCCTGGGTGGCGCAGTCGGTTAAGCGTCCGACTTCAGCCAGGTCACGATCTCGCGGTCCGTGAGTTCGAGCCCCGCGTCGGGCTCTGGGCTGATGGCTCAGAGCCTGGAGCCTGTTTCCGATTCTGTGTCTCCCTCTCTCTCTCTGACCCTCCCCCGTTCATGCTCTGTCTCTCTCTCTGTCCCAAAAGTAAATAAACGTTGAAAAAAAAAAATTAAAAAAAAAAAAAAATGTTTTAAAATGATAACCTGTTTACCATAATAAAGATAAACCACAAGAGGGAAAGAGACGCGGACTTAGAACTATAAAGTCTCACCACACTCTACATCCTTTCTACTCCCTTCCGCCTCCTCTCTTGTGGAGAGTCCATTGTAGAAACACAACAAAAAGGTTCCATTCCGAAGTCCTCTTGCTGACGTTTCAAAGTTCGACCTCGTGGGTTTATAGTTGGCTCTTTTTGGTTGGTTTTTCTGTTTTTAGAACTTTCAAATTCCAAGTCCTTTGATGTAACTCGTATGTGAGACTTTTGGGTCTTTATTTGGAAGGAAGCATTTTTTTTTTTTTTTCTTTTCTCCAACCCCTCCACCTTTTCTAGAAAGGAGTCATCTGTTTATCCCCAAACCTGCCCTCCAAATGCCATGTATTACATTGGGATGCCATTGACGCCACAATAAGTTACAAAAACTTACACTTGCATATCAATTGACAGTTTAAAAGCATTCGCATTTATTCCTACAACCCCCCCCCCCACCTTTTATTGAGGACCTAAGACTGTGTGCTGAGTTCTGTTTTACAAGCTAAGAATTAAAAAAATGAATAAAACATGATTTCTACCCCCAAGGAGTTCCCCGTGGGGTTGCAAGACCAGTGTAAACAAACAAGTACAATACAATGTTGAGGCTGCATGGCTGATAAATATTCAGGATGGTGGACAGAGGGGGCAGAGAAAAAGTGCTCCATTCCAGGGCGGAGAGAGGCTCTCTACCAGAGGAAGTGTGCGTGGAACTGAATCTTTAAGGAGAACCAGCATTCTGGATGTAGAGAAAGGGAGACAGCATCCAGGAAGGTAGAAAAGTGCCAACAGAGGCATCAGGCCACTGAAAGGAGCTGACCTGGGCCAAGAGGGCAGGGCCTGTGCACAGGCGCACAGACCCTGGGGGTGAGCTGCGGTGTGAGGACAGGCGGATCATGGAGAATCTTCCGTGCTCTGTAGGTGGTGGCCACCACGGAAGGAGGTAGGGACACCGCAGACCATCCCAGCCTCCGTGAAGAAAACAGAACAGAAGGTGTGAAACGGGGGTGGGGAGGCCAGTTAGACCAGCAGAGCAGCGCAGGTGAACCCAGACCAGGCCCTCAGCCGCAGGGTCTACAGAGAGGAACGCCATCTAACCGGCGGCGTGAAGGACAGAAAGGAGCCAGTCAAGGGTGAGAGTCGCAGTGTGTGAGGGACACTGTTGGCTCTCAGGATGTAGGGGGCCCACGGAGGTCACCCCAAGATGGGTCACTTTGGCAGAAGGTCTATGTTGAGTTAAAAAGCAATCAAAACCCAGCCAATTCAGGAAAAGCTCTTCAACCTCCCCCCTCAAATGCCTAAAGAGAATTGAGACAGAGGACCTGCTCCAGAAAGAGGGCTATCACCACGGATAACCACATTATGATATGAGCCACATAAGGCAGACAGGGAGGGACCTAAGCAAGGCCACTCCGAGCAAAGTCCTCTCGTCCTATTGTTTCCGAGGGGCCCAGCAAACATTTGTTTCCCAAACATTTACTTTTTTTCCATCTTCCTGTAAATTGCATTCCTTCCTCTGAAGGCCCCGACCTTTGCCCCCTTCTCCTTAGTTCCGGATGACATTATATATATATATAATCTCATGTTGCCCGTCTTTGGAATTCCCATGTCTGTCCGTACGTACGCTGTTAAATCGGATTTTGTCCTGTTAAATCTACCTCAGGTCAACCTGATTCTTAGCCTGGCTGGAAGGACCTCGAAGGGGCCGGGATTTCTTGCTCCCCAACGAGGAGGAGGGAGTCCGCGCTTCACTCTCTGCTCACTTTCCACGCTGAAGAGAAGGAGCTCTGTTCTCCTCCCCTGCAGCAAGACATTTCTCTTATCCTCTGTGGCGGGCAGTGAACGAAAAGGCAGGAAGGCCAACGCCTCGTCCACCGCATGGACGGAGCTGGGATGCTCCCTCTGGCAACAGCACCCACCGGCCCTCACCCTTCCTTCTGCCTCTCTTGGCCTGGAAGCTGGTGAGGTAAAAGTAACCCAGGGCCGCTCCTGCTGGCCGAGCCTGCAGAAGCCTCAGCTTGGCTCTAGGCCTGGTTGGCCGGCTGGTACCCGCGGTACTGGACCGCCTCACAGCCAGAAAGATCACTGACAAACACCTCTGGGGATCTGCGATGAAGAGGAGACCAATCTTTTGGCCTCACTCCTCTAGACAGGAGACCTCCACGCGGCTCTGGCTTGCTCATCTTGCCTTCTTAGGGTCAAAGCTCTGAGGAGACATACGGGGTTTTACTTTCCAGCCATTGTCCTCTGCACAAATAGAGCCCCCAGGGAACATCACCGTGGTCATGACCGGTTCAGCATCGCCGGCCTGGCCCAAGTCCCGGGTGCACTTTCTCGCCCCGTTCCCGGGAGCCCTGAAGAGAAGAGGGTGGTGGGCTGGGGGCAAAGACAGGGCGTCAATCGGTTTGGGATGCGTGAAGACACATGTCACTGTAGGATCTCCCAGGAGGGGTTTGGCAGGCTCAGGATCTGGGGAGAAAAACAGCGGTTGGCTCAGAAAGCTCCGTGGGGAGCTAGAAGCTGTGCAAAGGCTGTGCAGCTTTGGGCTCGGGCTGAGGCAGCGCTGACAGAACAGAGAGGCCAAGGTCGTCTCCGATGCTCCAGCGGCCACGGCCACGGCCAGCGCCCACCCACAAAAAAGCAGCTTCCGAGTAGCTCGGTGTCGGCCGCCTGCAGCCTCGGTGAGGGGGGAGCAGGCCATGGCACCTCCAAGAAGTCTCCTGTGGCAGGGACAACAGCGAAGAGCCCTTGCAAAGGAAGTGATAACAGTAAGCGAAGAGCTGCGAGGCCACGGGCAGCACAGGACGCTGGGGCTCCCGCCCATGAGACCGCACCCCTGGGCGGGAGCAGCGGCGGGGGGCGCTTTGGAGGGGGTCTATCTTGGAGCAGAGAGCCTGGCAAGCCCTCCTCTTCCGGACAGTCTTGGGGGAAACCGAGAGAGGATGACAGATTCCCGGGGGCAGTGACTAGAGAGAGCTGCGGCCTGCTCTGGACGTGGCTAACGGGACCGTGAATTTTGACCCGGGAAGAGATGGTGGGACCGGGGAGGATTGACCGGTTGATCCGTCCACCCGTGCACCCACCGGCACGCCCACCCACGCACGCACCCACGCACCCCATGCGCGCACTCATCACAGATGCAGCCGTGAACGGGTTGGTGGTAGGTACAGGGAAGGGGAAGCCGAGCATGAGAACCAGGTCAAGGGCCAAGATAAGCGGTGAGGGGAAGATAAGCCCCTCGCCTGGGAGGTCCAGGCTGGGAACACTGTCTTTCTGAGTAGAGCAGGGAGTGGCCACATGGGTCAGCTTCATTTCTCGGCTAGAAAAAATTCCAGTGAGCCAGAGAATACAGAGTAAAAAGTTCCCTCTCCGTCCGCAGGGCCCCTCCCTCTCCCCAGATGTCATTCTCCAGAGGTACCTCCGGTTAGTGCCCTGGTATGCATGCTTCTGGGCTATGTTCCAGGGCAGTGACATTTGTCAAAAATGAGATCTATGCTCGGTTCACAACTTCTCTCCCCCCGCTCAATGTATATAAATACACAGGCTTCCTATATGTCAGGATAGTTCTTTGTCATTCTTTATAGTGACTGCGTTGTATTCCCTTCAATAGTTTCATTATAACGTACACAACTGAGAGTTTTGGGGGCCACATCCTATGTGTGGGTTTCTGTATTAAGGGGGGACATCAAGAAACAAGTAAGATGTGACCCTGCACTCCAGGTGCCCACAAGAAGCGTACAGGAGAAAGGCATGTGAAAGAAAGAAGTCAGAGTACGACGATGTGTTATAAAAATTATTTACAAAATGCGGTGGGAGGATAGAACACATTTTCAAACAAAAGAAACCCTTTCTCTTTCTTCCAAATAAGCCACTAATCAGGGTTTATAGTAAAATCTCCCTCTGTAGCCTGCAGATAAAGTTTCAGGAGTTAATCTTCCAGTTAATCTCTTTTCTCTGATTTCTCTGCCCACCTCCATGGGGGGGAAGGGGGGAGGAGGGTACAGCTAAAGAAACGGGAGGCGGGGGTCTCTGGCCACTTCATCAAGCGGGAAACAAAGCTCTTATTGTGGGAGCAGTGTTTTCCTTGAGTCTGTATAACGTTGCCTCCACACCGCGGAAAAGGGCGCAGAAAATGCCATATATCATCATGGCGACAAACTCTGCCAACCTTGTTGGGGGTCGGGGAGGAGGGGGGGCGGAGGGGGGAAGACAGGGAGGATGGATAGAGGGGAGCAGAAGGGGGAGAAGAGAAGAGGGAAGAAAAAGGGGAGTAGAAAGCACAAGAGGGAAAAGAAGACGAGGAGAGAAAGAGGGAAGGATAAGAGAGGAAGACGTACACCCCGTGTGCACGCACCGCGAGGGGGTTGGGTGGGGGGCGGGGGGAGCAAAGGGGGAAGAGTTAAAAGCAGCATCTGTTGCTGGTAGGACATCAGTTCTCATCCAGTCTTCCTAACTGATGGTATAGAAGCTGATCTTAACTGGTGGTATGTAAAAGTCAGAATGAATGGCTCGGAGACATTTGAGTAAAAGGATCAGAAACAAACAAACAAACAAATAAATAAATAAAACTGGGAGCTTTCAGCCTCATTTACCTAGTATAATACTTTCAATACATAAAGCATCAGTAAAAAACGTCAGGAATGGCCTCCTTGCTAAGCTGTGACAAACGATACAGCCTGTTCAGTCCCCTCCAGTGTTTCCCCTCTTCCTCCTAAGAGAAGGGGAGCAGGGAGGTGGGACAGCCAGCCCTAGACAGGGGGAGGATTGGGCAGGTCTTCCCAGAAAGAGAAACGTGGTCTGGGCAGACAGGAATTCTATTAAAAACAGAAATGCTGAGTAGAAAGAGAAATAGATCTCTGCTTGAAGACAACTGGGTATGTTTGGTTTTCTCCACACAAAAAGTGGGTATATTTGGTTTTCTCCAAAGGCTTTAAGCAGAAAACACAAATGAACTGGCAGCCTATAGTAACTGAATCAGAAGAAACAGGATTAGCATTAATATATTAAAGTTCTTCAAGCAACTGGACGCCCATCTTTTCCTATGCTTCTGGCAACCATTATGGAAATCAGTTGTCTTTTTTTTTTTACTTCATATCGACATCCAGAGGAAGATGTGATGTATACAAACGCAAATAAATTTTAAAAATTCATGATAATTAAAAAGAATTTGGTGCAAATATAGTACTACAATTAATCTCTTAGCTTACCAAGTTAGAACGGAAAAGTTCTTACGAGAGTCCCTTCTGTAACAAAAACATGGCAGGAAACTTAATTTTCTATTGCTTTGTTAAATATTTATTTTAAAAACTGCGTTTAGTGTTTGCAAATTACATTGGCAGCATTCTCATATGTAAAAGCTCTTCTTAAAATAGGGGACAGGGACACATGCTGATTTCGAAGTCCCGCTCGCACTGAGATATCTTTCCATACTTATTTGAAACCCACATTGCTTTTTTTTTCTGTACTCTTTAATCCCATCGTCATTTCTAACAGCCAAAAAAGAATAAAGCATTTCTGGGATAATCTAAGTGCTCACCGAATATGCATGAATGTAAAGTATGTTTAAAATCTTCACAATGGGCAACCAGAGAATTTGCCAGAACCATCTGGAGTAAAGCACAGAACCAGCATCCCAGTGGGTGCTGATGAGATAGGAAAGACAGGTTTATTAAACACTTCCTCCGGAAGGAGTTCCCCCACCCCCCCCACCCCCGGGTCACCTTACTTTTCTCCAACTCTCTTTTTATGTCTTCCTTCTCATTGGGTTAACTTTATACAGCATCCTTATTATTATTATTTTTTTTTTGCCATTTTATTTTCATCACCGAGACAAACTCTGCCAACTTTGCTGAGGCTGGGGGGAGAGGGGGTAACAGAGACAGGGTGAAAGAGGGGGATAATGAGGAGAGGGGGACAGAAGGGGGAAAAGAGAAGAGGGAAGAAAAAGGGGAGTGATGTTTTCCCTGAGTCTATATAACGTCGCCCCCACACCATGCAGAACCATGCTGAAAATGCAATATAGTTCTCCGGGTCCGAGCCAGGGAAGGAAGCAGACAGATACAATTAGATGTGGCTATAATCCTTAAGGAGGAAAACAGCAAAGGGATGTGATGTCCTGGCAGAGCTTTAAGTACCTGAAAATGAGAACTGATTCATCTCAATTATAATCACGGTACTGCTAGTATAATTTGAAACACGGTAATTAAGGAAAATTAAATAAAGCCCAAAGGATTTTGTATATGGGCAAGAGAATAAAATAAAAGATCAGTAAAATAAATGTACGTTATTAGATCATCTGAAGTTTAACACCTCCTCACTGCTATTTACTACGATCAGTAGTCTTACGTTTATGTTCATTGCTACGCGCGGAGCTCACTGCTTTACATGCATGGTCTTCTTTAACCTTCACGGCAACCCCAGGAGGGGGGCCCGATTATTAGTCCCATTTTACTAGAAGTTTAGAAAATTTCAGTTGTTTCCCAAGGTCCCACAGACAGTGAGCGACTCCGTCACATTCAAACTAGGATCAGCTGACTTACAGCCTGGGCAGTTGGAAACCCAGCACTACTGTTTCCAAGGCTTTCGTCCTTAATGCAGTCTCTTTAAACAGTAGGCGACGTTTGCTGTTGACTTCTTCTGGGGACTTGATGTGGTTTTGATTAGGTTTGAGGTAGGAGCCTACCAAAGACAACAACTCTCATTGACTTGGCGCCTACCGCGTTCCGGGATCGTCAGCACACTGTATCTGAATCAGTCTCAGTCCATTTACACGTCAAGCCTCCCTCCTTCACGTGCTCGTCAACACACATCCCGCACATGCTTTTCCAGCAGCCGAGCACGCTGGCTTTCAACCGTCTGGCATCTGACTTCCAACGCTGGCTCGCGCCTTCCTGTCTCATTCGGTTCACGAGTTCTCTTTCTTCCCTCTCAACTTGCGCCTGGCTTTCTACTCCTGCAAAACGTCCCCCCTTCCCTTTTCAGGCACAGGTCATTTCATTCCTCTTTATGCCCTGACTCTTCCGTAGCTCCCCCACAGGAACACTCTCCCCTACAAAACGGTCATGGGAACCCTCACAAATGAATTCTCCCAGGCCTCCCAGTACCATGCAACTCTTAAGTATATTAAACAAACTTTACATGATGGGGAGCCTAGAAAGCAGAGCATTGAAAAACTATAGGGCTGGTTGGGGCGCCTGGGTGGCTCTGTCGGTTTAAGCATCTGACTTCAGCTCAGGTCATGGTCTCACAGCTCGCGGGTTTGAGCCTCACATCAGGCTCTCTGCTGTCAGCACAGAGCCCGCTTTGGATCCTCTGTCTCCCCGCCTCCCTGCTCCTCCCTCTCTCTCTCAAAAATAAACATTAAAAAAAAAAACCAAAAAAAAACCAGATACACAGTTTTGCCACATACACAGCACAGGTCACCGTATGCATAACCTAATCATATGTTAGACAATAATGAACTATATGACTTATTTAATGAGTTGGAACGCTTTCTAGTCTCTTTTACTGAGACAGGAACTATACTAGAGGTGATTCTCATAGCATCTGATCTGTATACAGTAGGTACTCAAGTAGCATTCACTTGATAGAGAAGAAACAAGGCCTAGGAGACAAAAACCTAGTGTTGTTTGTGCTAATTTGCTTGGAGCTCTAACCCTGAAACAGTTTCCACTAGGCCTCAAGGCTGGAGCTACCTGGGCAATATCAAGTACTGAGAGGAAAAAGCTGGAAGACCTTAACTCAATGTCCCATCTACTGAGTCACACAGTTTAATAATGACCTCAAGGTCAAGCTGTTCTACTTGAAAACTGCAGTGCAGTGAGGCTGTGTATGTTAAAATAAAGAATCTACACATGGGCTGATCTCTGTATGGGCAGTTTTTCAATGCGGACGAAGGTGATTATACTTTGGTGGCATTAGGTAATCCGCTGCTAAATATGGAGATGCCTATAGGCTAAACCCTTCCGTCCATTGTACCCAAAACAATGAGTGGCCCTAAGGACATATATTACTGCTTCTCTGGCCATACTGTTGTTGACCTCATCACGGTAAAATCGGAACCAGAAGTTACTTATTGACACTGAAACAGCTATGGGCTTGGAGATGTGCAGGGGGGCAGAGGGTAAAAAGGGGGTGCAGGTGGGCCACTGTGACGGGACATTCCTCAGAAACCTGACTTTCTCAGGCCTCCTGAATGGGGTACGTCCGGAGATTTCCTTCTGTCATACCGGAGGCCTGGTCTCAATTCGTGCCCACAGAGTGACATGTGTGATGTAGGGAAAACTGTTCTCCTCTCCTACATCTAAGGCACACTGTCCACGGCCATGGCCATCTTGCTACTTAGAACTGAGAAGGAGGGAGAGAGACAGATCTTGTAGGATGAGATTTCCATAAGTGAACTTCCAAGAGATTGTATGGAATGAATTTCTACAGCAGCACTTTCACAATCTGAACAGAGGTACGCTATGTGTTTTTTCTTGTAACAGATGCAGTTTCCATCTGCTGCAAACCTGCTTTCCCAAGAAGCAGATTTATAGGAGGACAGAGCAAGACGTGGGCGAAAGGGCAGAAGTTCCCTCGAAGGCCTCAGCTCCGGGGCTGCCTCTGGGTGCAGTGCGGTGGAAAGTGCAGGAACCACAAGCACAGGCAGCCTGGAGCTGGGAGCTGTACCTTGGATGGTTATTGGCCTTGTTGAGACCCCACCGCCTCAGCTTTGAGTAGGGGTAATGCGACAACGCAGGCCTTGGGGGTTAAACGATGAGGCCCATTCAGGGCGCCCAGCACGCGCGGCTGATGTATGGCCTTCTGTGTGCCCGCTTCCTCCTCAAGGAACTACCTTCACAGATAAATTATAATAAAAACTGCCGCCGTCTTTCTCTGCCACAGGTATTCACAGTGCCACAGGAAGGCTGACGTCCTTGAGCAGCTTGCTATTAACCATCCTTTTTGGGACAGGGTCTGAAGATTGTTAGGGGAGACGTATGCATACAAAGACCCCGGCCCTCTCACTTGCTACGCCCGCCTGGACAAGAAATCCTGCCTCTCCCACCTGTCTGGAAACTGATCCCTCCTCTCTCCGATCCCTCCTCTCTCCCATCCCTGCCTTGATCTTGGTTACCTTCCACGTGCCTACTGCATGGACATCCTAACCAATCCCTCTATGGGGCCCTCACCTCTCCAACTTTTGAGAATGAAGCCAATGCGGTCTTTCTAGAACTCAAATTTGATGTCTGCTTCCTGCATAAAATGACTTCCCGTAGCCTTCTGCATAGAGGGAGGTCCTTCAAGGCCTGCACCCCCGCCTACCTTTCTGGACTCTTATCCACTCTCCTGTGTTCCCCTCCTTCCCTTACCCCCAACACACAGGCATTCACTCCCGGTACTTTCAGGAATGCCCTCTGTCTGCTGGCTTCACTGTCTTTGCACACTCTATTTTCACTAGCAAGGTGGCCCCTCCTACTGTCAAACCCAGGCTAAGATTCTTCCCAAGAATCCGGTTCAATCCTTTCTACGTCTTGGGGGTCAGATGCTCTCCTGAACATCCGCATTTATAATTCCACGATAAAAGAGGAGTGAGTCCTCAACAGCCAGTCCGGTCAGAATGCCTTTGTAGTTCCTGCTTTCCCTCAAGACTGCTGTCAACAATTCGCAGGTGTGACCCCCTAGCTTTCCCAGCCCTGAAGGTTTGCGGAATGAGGGCGGTGAATTCTCTAGACCAAGTCTCTCTGTTAACCGGGCGAAGCCAAGCCGGGAAGGCAAGGGTTAAGGAGCCAGGCTGCACTCAAACTCCCTAAGGCTGAAGTTGTATTGAATTGTAACCCAACCCGGCATTCCTCTTCTGCCCCCTCCCCTCCCTTTGTCCCCGGCCCCGGCGATTTTTACCACGCAACCTCTTGAAGAGGCAATTCGTTTTCAACTCTCTCCCCACCCACCCAACTCCCCGCTAAGCACAAGAAAAGAAACGCTCCCCTCATCAAAAGTAGATTAACTCACACCCCTTTCTCTATCTGCATTTGCATGGGGAACACCCTTTACCAGGCTACAAACAGACCCCTGGGTTGCGTGATTTATCCACCGCTTTATGGAAAGCCAGACAAAGGCCGTGTCTTTTCAGCAATTCTGTATTTGCAGGCTGCCGGTCGGGCCAGGGCTGGGGCGCCCCTCCCGACTCATCTCCCACTTAAAGCTTCTGAAAGGTTAACAGCATAACTTGAAGCCCCATTCTAAAAGTGAAGGAACACTTGTACCATTTCTTGTGGATCCAAAGAGGAAAAGAAAAGGTTAGGAGAAAATATTTTCAAGTGCAATCTAAAGGAATGGCTTGTTCTGTCTCTTACACACACACACACACACACACACACACACACAGCACAATGCCCTTTAGGCAGCTTGCAGAGAAAATTGAGGAGTAATTTCGCCTCAATGTGATTTTGATTTTGCTATTTGCCATTCGAGAAACCACAGATGTAGGCTGCAGCCTCTTTCTTTCAGGGGCCTACTTTAGGGAAGAAGGGTATTGAGCACAAGAATCAGTATGGATTCTTTTCTATTCGTTTAACAAAACAAGACTCTTAATATTTGGAACAAGCATTCCATTTTGCTTTGGGTTGCACAGATGCTCGAAATTTCTCATCATATCTCTATTATTTGCTTAATGCATCCCCTCGCAGAGTAAGGATGACAGCATTTTTCACGAAGTGTTATCTCACCGTTGTGAATGGATCCGTTGTTGTCCAAGAATCTTAAGTATTAAAAGTTAATGGCAATTAATGAAATTCTGACACGTGCTCCAGCATGGATGAAACCTGGAAACATGCTAAGGGAAACAAATCAGACGCAGAAAGACGGACGTGGTTTAAATTCATAGCCAGAAAGTAGACTGGAGGTCGCCAGGGGCCGGGGGCAGGGGCAAATGGGGAGTTATTGCTGAACGGATCCAGAATTTCTATCTGGAGTGATCAGAAAGTTCTAGAAATGAGTAGCGGTAATGATGGCCCATCATGAATGTGCTTAATGCCGTTGAATTGCACACTTAAAAATGGCTCACGTGGTAAATTTCATGTTATGGATATTTTACAGCAGCGGAAAACACTGAAAAAGTCAATTATTCTAATCAGAAAATCACTTTGTTTACGAAGGCCAGGCATCAGATGATATAGTTTAGATGCTCTAACAAACATAAGGAAAATTTTTTCTTGCTATTCAGGCACATTACTAAAGACCCTGGTTATGCCCTGATTCACAAGTGAAATTCACCAGGGTCACGGAGGTGAGTTCTAGGTGGCCTTACATTAGTCCGTCTACTAAGGAGTTCTTTCCTCTGGCGCCTTAGTGCTGTCACATCCACCCCACCCCTCCCTTTGCTGTGGGTGAGGAGACCAAATAATTAAGCTTATTTTAAACATGTAGGGTAAATAGGCTCTTAGTGAGAGTTTGGAGCCTCTCCTGGGGTAAAGACACAGGAGTTACTGTTTGGCGTTTGAAATAATCTATTTTGGCTGCTCAAAGGACTTACTTATTTCCTGGTTACATTCTTGAGAGCTGAGGCTGGAAGAGATGAGATCTCCAGTCATCTTTAGATTTCAGCTTTTTGAATTAGATTCATTTATAGAGGATGAAGCTGAGGTCAGGCTGGTGGGTCACCCATGGGTGCACAGCTACAGACCCAGGGCCCAGGCCGACCTTCTGGCCGTGTTACATCGATCTCGGTTTGACCTAGCTCAAGCCAAGATTCTGAGAATAATTTCCTTCCACCGTTGCAGCCCTTTATATTGGAAATGAATCCCAGCTACCTGTAGGTATGTCAGGTAAACTAAAAATCGCACCAAGATATAACCTTTTTTTTTTTTTTTTTTTTGACCTATCCTTTTTAGGTTGCCCTAAAGTTAGATTTTTGGAAATAGCCTCTTAACATAGATTACCAAACACAACAATCGATGACACTTCAAAACCTACCCGAAATGATTGGCTTTACCAAATAATACCAATTATATTAGTAATCACATAATAATAACTCTCACTTGAATGCTTACTATGTGTCTATCATTGTGCTAAGCATGTTGCATGGAAAACCTTATTTTCACAACAACCCTATTATTCCCATTTCACAGGTGAAAAACCAGATGTAGGAAAGTTCAGTAACTTGTCCGAGATCACACAGGAAAGTGGAAGAGTCAGGATTTGGATTCAGTTCTCAGATTTTAGCTTCTCATCATTGTGTTGTCTTTCACAGGGGATTGGGTGGGGGGAGTGGTAATTTGTGCTGTCTTTAAATGTTGAGCTTTCCCTTCGTAACAATGGACAAAAAATGCCTTTAGGACTGTGGACCTCAACATCCATTGCTGTTTAGAATCTGGAGAGCTTTAGGAAAACCGAGGCCATCTCCAGGAAAATGGATTTCAATAGCCCAGGGTGTCGCTTGGGACAAGAAAAGTAACCCCTCCGCAGGTGATACAAAGTGCAACCTCTACTTTAGAAAATTCCCTATTTCTAAGCTGCTCCTCCTAACTAGATTTCCTACGTGATAGCTTTTAATTGCTCAAATAATAGCCCCTTTGAACCTGTTTATGAGGCTTACTATCCTTGGTCTAAATCTAGGTGATGACCACTTAATTGCGCGTTCCTCATAAGGTATCTTTATTATGTTTTACTTTTTCTTATTTTTAAAGTAGGAGTTTTCGTCTGGTGAATCTTCTTACTAAAAGTAGTTTTTGAACATTCTAGATAAGTCGGAATATTAAGGACATTTACACATTTAATCAGTAACCTGCTTTACCTGATTTTTTTTATTTTTTATGTTTTTTTCCAAATTAGGACAGAAACTTCAAAGCGTGCTCCTGCTTCAGAATGGGAGTCGGGGAAAAAAGCGTTCCAGAGAACCAACCAGACTATTATCACATGTGGACTAGCCCAGACACACACTCTGGTCTTGGAGGAGACCCTCCAAAGCCTACCTGTATCTGTGCTGGGGGAAGAGGGCAATTTCACAGGTTACTTTAGGCTTGTCCCAAGAAGTTGCCAAGGAGGTGACTCTAACTGTGGCCACGTCCCCTCTGTGTCACCCCTCTGGTCAAGCCTAAACTATGTGGTGGCTAGACACAGAAGGTGCAAACTTCTCACACATGTCTAGGTCAATTGTACCCCGGCCAGTGGCCGAGATAGAGGAAACTGGGCAATAAAAGTGAGAGGTTTCCAGAAACGAATCGACAAGTGTGTGTGAATGTGAGAACTCTCCTTAATTGGTATATAGGGGGCACCCAATACATCTGGGTTTTTTTCCAGTTGTTGCTAAATGGAATGGCTGGGAGACAGGACCCGGATGCAGTCCTGGCTCTTCCAAAACTTAGCATCAGGGCCTGGGTTTGAAGAGCTATCAGCTGTTGAGGGTTTGCGTGGTCCCAGCACTGCGCCAGGCGTCTTACAGGCATGCCCTCATGTGATCTGCACAATGTCCCAGGAAGTACGCGATATGCTTTCATTTTAACATGAAGAGACCGCAGGTTACGGAAGTTCAGTAAGGGCTTGAGATCAAAGGTAGTGACAGCGAGGGATTTGCATCCAGCTGGAGAAAGCACTTGCTTCCCTGAATCTCCATTTCTTCAACTATAAAAATGATGGGGTAGACCTAGATAATTCATTCAGCAGGTTTTTACACATGGCCTAGTAAGTGTCAGATACGGGGAGGGTTAGGAATAGAAAACTTACCAACTCACCTCAACTCTTGCAGAATCTGTAGTCAGACCTCACAGAGTTATTTTCTCTGTAATTTTCTCTGTAATTTGGTGTGATTTTACTTAATCAAAAATCCCACACATTTGAAAACAGTCTAAGGGTCATCAGCAGATGGGTGATAAATGAAATGTCTACATAGACTATTATGTAACAAAAACGGAAGAAAATTCTGGCACATACTATATATAATAAAGATAAACCTTGACGATACGATGCTAAATGAGATAAACAGTCACAGAGGGACCAATACTGTATGGTTCCACTTATATGGGTACCGAGAGCGTCAAATTCATGGAGACAGAAAAGAGAACGGCAGTTGCCTGAGGCTGAGAGATGGGGGAATGGGGAGTTACTGTTGAAGGGGTACACAGTTTCAGTTGACAGGAAAGTTCTAGAGATGGATGGCGGTGATAGTTGCACAACAATGTAAGTGTGCTCAATGCCATTGAACTCTACACTTACAATGGTGAAAATGCTACATTTTAGGTATATTTTACCACAATTCAAAAAAGAGATTAAAAAAACTCTGTGAGAGGGGCACCTGAGTGGCTGAGTCGGGTAAGCGTCCGACTCTTGATTTCAGCTCAGGTCATGATCTTGTGGTTCGGGAGATCGAGCCCCGCATCAGGCTCTGACGTGCAGACAGTGCAGAGCCTGCTTGAGATTCTCTCTCCCTCTCCCTCTGCCCCTCCTCTGCTTGGGCTCACTCTCGCTCTCTCTCTCTCTCCCCGCCCTTCTCCTGCTCAGAATAAATCAATTAACTTAAAAAAAATTCCACGAGTGCTACTGTGCAGAACAATGCTTATACCCCATAAGTGGCAAAGTAGTCTTGGTGGACAAAGGAGAAAGCCCAAACATGAATGACCGGAAAACGGTTAACTTAAGTTACGCAGGCTGACAAGTTGTGCATCGGCCCAAGCCACCTCTTCCTTTTCTAGGTATTTAAAAGAGGGTTCCACTAGGCGTTAGGCTTATCTCATGATCCAGGTAAATTCTTCTATGTGATTAGTTTCACAAGGTGCAAGCGTCTTGGGACGACATTTCTGGCTGTGGTCAACTTCTCTCAAGTGAAGCTTGGTTTGTGGAGGACAGCATTTCCCGAATTCTATAATTTTCTACCCACTCACTATAACTGAATATTCAAGGTGGCACACATCCAAAAGGCAGCCTGATTCCAACCCAACTGAACAGGAACTGTTTTAGCAAATCTTCAATAGAATTTTGCCCACAGGCGGTCTTTGAAATATATGAACACTTCAGCAGACCAGTAATAACAGCTACTCAATCACTTGAGTTAACTCAAGTTTTTGAAATGCCTTTTCGTTAACAATCAAAATGTTGCCTCAAATGAAAAGCCTAATAGGATGGGAAGGGACTTTTCGGTTGCAGGTATTTCTAAGTGCTTGGTCATGCAGAATAAACGAAAGCACTCAGTTGGGTCTGTGAAAAGGATAGTTTCTATTTTCTTCCCCTCCCCGCCAATTACATTGTAAGGTTGTACTTTCCTTTATTATGTTGTCTAGCTGTATCTGCGAGTGTAGGTGGAAAATATCATCTAATGTTAACATCAGAAATACGCTAATATTTACCCCTCAAATCTCCTTGGTGTACTAAGAGTTTCATCAACACCACCTGCTATAGTCTATGCAAGAACATTTGACCAAATTGTGCAAATGCTTTCAGTAAAAGAAAAAGTCCCTCCAACTATTTGTGGTTATAAGTAATCACGTTTGTTGGGTTGAGATTAGGGTTAAAAAAAAAAAAAAATCTATTTTACTTTCCAGAAACATGAATGAACTCTCAAACTGCTAAGAGAAACCGAAATTCTTTCAAACCATTTTTTCTTGAAAGGTGGAAACGAAAAGAGCCTTAAGGATATTTGTCTTGGTTTTTATTAGTCTCATTTAAGATAAATGGAAGACCGTGTTTTTTGTTTTTGTTTTTTTTTTTTAATTTTTTTTTTCAACGTTTATTTATTTTTGGGACAGAGAGAGACAGAGCATGAACGGGGGAGGGGCAGAGAGAGAGGGAGACACAGAATCGGAAACAGGCTCCAGGCTCTGAGTCATCAGCCCAGAGCCCGACGCAGGGCTCGAACTCACGGACCGCGAGATCGTGACCTGGCTGAAGTCGGACGCTTAACCGACTGCGCCACCCAGGCGCCCCTATAACATTTATTTTAAACATGAATTTGTTCCCACATGATTAATATACAAGGGAACAATTTGAACTTAATTCAAATATCCTAACTTTGCCTTGGCTTATGCAGGATCTCATCCGTAAGAAACACTAGGTGGATGCAGAAAATTGTCCCCAGTTCCAGAGAGCAGCACAGGAAGACAAAAACACGCGCGCTCACCTCGAATGCCTACCAGAGAACTCAGACCACCTGCACGCATAGTATGTGCCACACTCATCCGTGTCGGGTGACTTCAGAAGAATCCCTTGGGGCACCTGGGCGCCTCAGTCGGTTAAGCGTCCGACTTCGGCTCAGGTCATGGTCTCGAGGGTTGTGACTTTGAGCCCCGCGTCGGGCTCTGGGCTGACAGCTCGGAGCCTGGAGCCTGCTTCGGATTCTGTGTCTCCTTCTCTCTCTGCCCCTCCCCCACTTGTGCTCCTTCTCTCTCTCTCAAAAATAAATAAATGTAAAAAATAATAATAATAAATAAATATTAAAAATATTTTTCAAAATAACCCCTAAACTGCAGTCCTGTAGATGGTTTCCTATTTTTTCTCTTTCCTCTTAGCCTATCTTGTATTTTCCCTCTCTGTTCTTGGTTCTTTTTCCTCTTTTATTGTTCTTTTTTCTGACTCTTTCTCTCCTGCTCCCTTTCTCTCTTCCTCTTGTATAGAGGGTGGCAGGTGTAGCAACCAGGGGGCTTCCATGAGCAACTTCAAGGTCAGGTTTGCTAAGCAGGCATGTATTTCTTAACCATTTAACAAGTCTAAGTCTGTGTCTTCATTTTTCTCAGATTCCAATCTTTTTTTTTAATGTATCACTGATGACGTTTTTGAGTGTTGTGCTCAAAACTCATTTTTCCTACAAGTCCTATTTCCCCCACCCCCGTGGTTTTGCACAGTGGGCGATTTTTAGGAATACGCATGCCGTGTGTCACGTTATGGCAGCAAAAGGAGTGGAGTCTGGAGTGAAACTGGGTTTCAGTTTCAGCTCTACCGCTATCTATGTGGCCTCGGATAACTAACTTTACCCTTCGTCCATTTAATATTCTTGCGCTAAAACAGCCGTATTATACTAATACCCACGTGATGGGGCTGTGAGCGAGGATGGGGCTTAAGCCAGTGCCTGATATGTGGTAAGTACTCAAATATTACTCGCTGTTAGTGTTTATTTTTTAGCGTTTTTGTTGTTGTTATCCAGGCACATATTTAGAAAATTGACAAGTGTTAGGGTGCCTGGGTATCTCAGTCATTGAGTATCTGACATCGGCTCAGGTCACGATCTCATGGTCCTTGAGTTCAAGTCCCATATTGGGTGAACATGAACAAGCCCTACTTTGGGTAAAACACGAGCCCCACTTCTCTCTCTCTCTCTTTGCCCCTTGCTCACTTGTGCCCTCTCTCTCTTTCTCTCTCTCTCTCTCAAAAAAAAAAAAAATTTACAAGTGTTAGATACATAGTATGTTTACAGCCGTTGGGAACCAGTGAGGTCACAAAGCTTAAGGTGTCACATTGGTGATGTCACGGTCTACCATGCTCCCAGGTGAATCTGATCAATATAGATATTTTAAATAATGTCCCTAAGTTTTGACTCAAGATCTAACCATAAAGAGGAGAACTGGTAGCAGGAAGTACACACGAGCTCTGGGGAACGGCCAACAGCTGCTTTTGTGTAGCAACTCCGCAAACTTTGACTCACTTTGCTTTTACAAAATGCTGTCCACCTTGAACAGTTTCCCTGTTAATACCTTCTGACTGATCACTAATGAACAGCACCTTCAAAATGGGCAAACTCATTAGGACTCGGAAAAAGTGACAACCCAGGTCTCGGTCTTCCCTCCCACGTTAAATTACAATGAGTTGAACAGATGAATGCTCAAAATCACCATATTGAAATTGAGGAGGACACAAATAAATGGAAAGGGATTCCACGCCCATGGATTGGAAGAATTAGGGTTGCTAAAATGTCCGTATTACCTAAAGCCATCTAGAGATTCGCGGCAATCCCTATCAAATGTCAGTGGCATTTTTCAGAGAACAAAGGATTCTAAAATGGGTATGGGACCACAAAGGAGCCCAAATAGCCAAATCAATCTTGAGAAAGAAAAATAAAAAGCCAGAGGTGTCACAAGGCCTGATTTCAAACCATACTACAAAATGACTGTCATCAAAACAGTATAGTATGGTAATCAAAACAGTCACGTAGACCCATGGAACAGAATACAGAGCCCAGAAATAAAACCTACGTATCTATGGTTAATTAACTTACACAAAAGGAAGCAAGAATGTATAATGGGGAAAAGACAGCCTCTGCAACAGACACTGTGGGGAAGAGTAGATAACCACATGCAAAAGAATGAAACAAGACCACCTTCTTACACCATATACAACAATTAGCTCAAAACGGATTAAAGACCTGAATGTAAGACTTAGAAGAAAACATAAATGATAAGCTCCTTGACATCAGTCTCAGTAATTTTTTTTTTTAATCTGTCCCTTGAGATAAGGGCAACAAAAGCAAAAAAATACAATAAAATAAAAACACAAAACAAACACAAAAACAAAACCAAATGGAACCACATCAGACTAAAAAGCTTCTGGAAAGCAAAAGCAACCATTAACATAATGAAAAGGCAATGTACTGCGTGGGACAAATATTTGCAAAGGATATATCTAATAAGGGGTTAATACTGAAATATATAAGGAACTCATACAACTCAATAACACAGAGCCAAACAATCTGATAAAGAAATGGGCAGAGGATCTGAACAGACACATTTCAAAGAAGACATCCAGATGGCCAACAGGCACATGAAAAGATGCTCAACGTCACTAATCATCAGGGAAATGCAGATCAAAACCTCAATGAGGTATCACCCCATACTGGTCAGAATGGCTATTATCAAAAAGACAAGAAATAACAAGCGTTGGCAAGGGTGTGGATAAAAGGGAACTCTGACACACAACGAGAACGCAAATTGGTGCAGCCGCGGTGGAAACCAGTATGGAGTTTCCCCCCCACATTACAAATAGAACTACCATATGACCCAGCAATTCCACTTCTAGGGATCTATCCAAAGAAAATGAAGACACTAATTTGGTAAGATACCTGTACCACGTTTATTGCAGCATTATTGACAATAGCCAAGACATGGAAACAACTGAACGACCACTGATAAATGAATGGGTGAGGAAGTGGTATACATACACAATGAAACACTACTCAGCCACGAGAGAAGAGTGAGGTCTTGCCATTGGCGGACCTTGAGGGTATTAGACTACGTGAAATACGTCGGTCGGAGAAAGACACATACCGTACGATGTCACTTTTACAAGTGGAATCTAAAAAACCAAACCAAACCAAATCGGACCAAGACTCACAGATACAGAGAACAGAGTGGTGGTTGCCAGAGGGGATGGGGTTCGGGGTGGGGTGGGGTGTGAAATGGGTGAAGGGGATTAAGAGGTACAAACTTCCAATTATGAAATGAGTGATGAGGATGTAATAGACGCCACAGGGAATCCAGTCAACAATATTGTATTAACTTTGTATGATGCCAGATGGTAAATGCCCTTACCGTGGTGGTCAGGTCCCAATGCACACAAATGCCAAATCACTATGTTGTCCACACGAAACTAACAGAATACTGTGGGTCAATTATGCTTCGATAAAAGAACAACCAAACAAAAAGAAGTGGAAATAAAATCACTGTGTTCCCACCTTCTAGGTTGTTGTCATTGTCGAGGGGGCAAGAGAGGAGAAGGAGATAGGGTAGGGAGGGAGGGGGCATGAGAACAACGATAGCAACACAACGACAATCATAAAGAGATATGGAAATGAGTAGTCCAAGTGAGATCTGCTCATTACGTATAGTGATCAGATATGCTATTTGAGGAATAGCTTCTACACAAGCAGAAAACTATTTAACAGGGTTGCTTCTAAATTATCTTAAATGGTTTTAAGAAAGATCTCATTCAGTCATTATGATAAAAGCTCTTGGAGGGGAAAACAAATAGAGACATTCAAATAAAAGTACTCAATGCCACGTAAAAGTACATTAAATTGTGCCAAATCCCATAGTGTAAGTTCTTTATGAAATCCACCCACATAACAAGCCTTCATTAAAAACAATTCCAGCCAAGTCCTACACCCCAGCCTTGAACACATATTTCCCCCAGTATTGAAAAAAACTTTACATGACCTCATAAAAAGTGTCGGCATAATAAATGTTATTTAAGCTGGAGGGAAAGTATTCAGTGAGGACATCTGCAAATAAAAAGGTACTAAAAGCCATGACAATTCACCTCTTCTCAATAGCCTTCTCCCTTGGTTGGAAACCTTTCTCCTCTTCTCCAGTGTCCTAAGCAGTTACGGCTGGCCCCGGGAATGTCTACACAGAATCCTGTTCTCATGGCTAAGGCAAGAGAGTGGAAGAGCCACAAACTGCCCCTTCCCACACCAAACAGTCTTGTTTCTCCAACAGGATCCATAGGAAGTCAGACTTCATCAGAAACCACAGCTAAATTGACAGTGTTGTGCTGGAGGACGGGGTGGTCCTGGACAAAAGCTAACTCCGATTCCATTCTAAGTCTCTAAGCTAAGTCTCTAGACAGAGTAAATGGTAGACAGGCACTATAGACTCCCCAGGCCTGGTCAACAGGTTTCCTTCCTCTCTCCTTCCTTCCTCCTTTCCTTCCTTCCTTCCTTCCTTCCTTCCTTCCTTCCTCCTTTCCTTCCTTCCTTCCTCCTTTCCTTCCTTCCTCCTTTCCTTCCTTCCTTCCTCCCTCCCTCCTTTCCTTCCTTCCTTCCTCCCTCCCTCCCTCCTTTCCTTCCTTCCTTCCTCCTTTCCTCCCTCCCTTCCTTCCTTCCTCCTTTCCTTCCTTCCTTCCTTCCTCCCTCCTTTCCTTCCTTCCTTGCTTCCTTCTCGCTCTCGCTCTCCCTCTCCCTCTGCACAGATTTGAGAGAAGTCTTGCTTCCTAAGTGCAAGAAGGTTATCCCTTCCAAATAAAGTGGTGCCTCCACTACTAAGAGCAACCTCTTTTCTAAGCTATGGTAATGCGCCGAGCATCTTTCAATGTGTTTCACACCACCAAGCATGTGAAAACCTCCTTCTCTCCTCTACCTACCCTGATGCTATCTACACTATCATGCACTAAAGGAAGAGTCTCTGTAGACTGAAACACACAAGAGCTGGGAGGTTGGGGATCAACATTCTAATCCTTGTTCAGCCACAGCTTTTTTTTTTTTTTTTTTTTTTTTTTTTCAGCCACAGCTTTTGAACAATGCTGAATGCTCTCCACAAAGCTATGCTTAAGGGGCGCCTGGGTGGCGCAGTCGGTTAAGCGTCCGACTTCAGCCAGGTCACAATCTCGCGGTCCGTGAGTTCGAGCCCCGCGTCGGGCTCTGGGCTGATGGCTCAGAGCCTGGAGCCTGTTTCCAATTCTGTGTCTCCCTCTCTCTCTGCCCTTCCCCCGTTCATGCTGTGTCTCTCTCTGTCCCAAAAAATAAATAAACGTTGAAAAAAAAAATTAAAAAAAAAAAAGCTATGCTTAAGGCTTCGGCTCTTTAAGTCTTAAACATTATGGGTGTGATACTCACTTACTGGCTTTTTAACACAGTGGACAAAGGTGCTTGAAAAAAAATGTAGCTCTCTAGGATATGATAGAAAAAAATAAACTGATGTCACACTCAATATTTTACCCATTTTTTCCACTAAATACGTATGTCCTCAGTGGCCCCCAAGATGATATTATGTAGCATCTCTTATAGTTCAAAGGTGACATTCTGTAGTAGGGAATTCACTTCTAACTGGACAGCACTATGAACTATTTTAAAACTTTCCTAAAAGGTTAAAACAGGCCGTAAACTGTATCTGGGGACAAATCTTATGAGGCTTTCAAAGGCTCTGTTATAGATCATTTAGGAAGATTAAAGAAACCCCCTCTACCTAGGAGACTTCCTTCTCAGTCATTGTACGGCTCCATTAAACATGAAAGAGGCCCTTACTGTCTACTTTCCAACTACAGATTTCTATCTCTCCACAAATTGTATCAGTGGCTACTTGACTTCCAACTTTTAAAACTTGCTTTCTTATTACCTCGTTTTACCTGTGAATGCTATTAGAAGCCATCTATAGAAATGGAAAGTACAGCCCCATTGTTCTTTTGAGTCTGGATCTCATGTCCCTTTCTTTCCCTCTTTTCCTCTCTCGAATGTCCAGTGTACAAACTTAGATGACTAGGATGTCAGGCAAAGAAGCTGCGGTGGGGAGGGAGGGGCAGGGGGCTTGGAACGAAGGATCTGGGCAGGAATGCTAGAAAGAGAGGGCGACAGGAGTAAGTACAATAACATTTTGAAACATTTCAGGAAGCAACTAGGGATTCAGAAATGGATTTCTAACTGGCATGGGAAAGGAAAAAGACGTATATATTTGGGATTAATACAATCGCTCTACATATGGGAAAGAAAGGCATATAACCTTTGTAATGTGTAGCCATCATCTGGGAATTCTTTTACCTAAATAAGTTTGGAAGGATATCTTCTCCGAAATAAGCCACTCTGAGGATATTGGGGACCAGGCTAAACAGGTCAAAGTACCTTGTGTTAATGTCTCTCTCTAAGATTTTTTTTTAAATTTTATTTTAAATATTTATTCTTGAGAGAGAGAGAAAAACAGTGTGAGTGGGGGAGGGGCAGAGAGAGAGAGAGGGAGACACAGAATTTGAAACTGGCTCCAGGCTCGGAGCCTGTGAGCACAGAGCCCGATGTGGGGCTCGAACTCACAAACCGTGAGATCATGACCTAGGCCGAGGTCGGGCACTTAACTGACTGAAGCACCCAGGCGCCCCCAGATTATATTTTTAAGCAACCTCTACACCCAACGTGGGGCGCGAACTCACAACCCCAAGATCAAGAGTTACATGCCCCACTGACTGAGCCAGCCAGGCGTCCCTGTGTTAATGTCTCTGAAATCTATGTGTGTATCAGCGATCTTTCACAAAAATGTTTCCATTTATAAAAATCCTAAAACAAATCTAAACCTGAGCTGTGGGGATGATGTACGAATGTGGTATACAGATAAAATGCACTATTTTACAGGGAAAAATGATTAAGCCATGGAGGATGGCTGTCGAAACACATTAGTTAGACGGGAATCAGTAACGCAGAGTGTAGACAGTCAGAAAGGTGCTTCTGCCTGGTTGAAAAGTGACTGACCCGTATCTCTATAAATGTTCGGACTTTTCCTCCCCCCCAGAAAGAATTCTTGCTTTGAAGGAGCCACGTCACAAGCTCTGCCCCTTAGGTGTGGTGAGAACTTGTATTGGCAGGTGGTTAACGAGCGGCCCTTTTCCCATGTTAAAATTCTGCACGTGAAAAATTGAGGATTATTAGAGAAGCCGGCTACAGAATTATAACAAGGTAGAAACGGATCGAGGAAAACAGACTGACTCTGTATCTTAAAAGAATACCGATTTTCGCAGTCTTTGTTGGGCAGAGGTGCTGTAAGTGGGAAAAAAAATTGGTTATTCTTCATTGAGGAAAGAACTAGATACAATGAGTTTAACCATTCAGTTAAACCGCTCTGTGAAAATTGTCATCTTGAGAAAGAGGGAGTCACCTAGCAAAAGTATGTGAACAGCAGGCTGTGACACGGAGTCCCTCATCTAAAGGGGGTCTGGCCTTTTCTAGGTGGAAAGGGCACAGAAGTGAAAGCGTTCTGGTGAATTCCAGAACAAAGCACCATTTGCTTCTTCCTGTTTGGGTGCCTCCCACTTTGTCCGGGACTTTTCTTCCCCAAGCGCCCTTCCTCCCAGCATCCTTCTTCACCCTTCCCCTTCCCTAATTATGTGTTACCTCAGATTTTAGGTGGATTCACCGGAAACAATCCAACTGCATTCAAAACAATAATACTGATGGGGCGCCTGGGTGGCGCAGTCGGTTAAGCGTCCGACTTCAGCCAGGTCACGATCTCGCGGTCCGTGAGTTCGAGCCCCGCGTCGGGCTCTGGGCTGATGGCTCAGAGCCTGGAGCCTGTTTCCGATTCTGTGTCTCCCTCTCTCTCTGCCCCTCCCCCGTTCATGCTCTGTCTCTCTCTGTCCCAAAAATAAATAAACGTTGAAATAAATAAATAAATGGTCACACGGTTTATAAAAAAAAAAAAAAAAAAAATACTGGAATCACCGCTTAAAGGTTTTTGTTTTTTTTTTCCCCTCATTAAATTTCTGCTGCAGCAAACGGACTAATCTGTTCATTTTTGGGAAAGACTTTAGGTAAGTCACAGTATGGTTAAATGACGACCACTCTCACCCAGCAAATTTGGAGGAGGCCGGTGAGGATAACAGTCTCCTTTTTATTGACTGCTTACCACGTGCCACATCCTGTTGTACAAACTCTTCATGTATTTTCTCATTCTTCTACTAATGCTGGGTGGCGGGTAGATAGTAGTCTTATTTTAGAGTTAATGAAACACAGGCACAAAGCTCAGAGCCTCAAACAGGGGCTGGCAAGCGACGGCCCCTGGATCAAGCCTGACCCTAAAGTTTTTCTGGAAAATCCAAACCCATTCGTTGACATAGTGCCTGTGGCAGCTTTCGAGCTACAAGGGCAGAGCTGAGCCATTGTGAGTTGTGAGTTGTGAGACCTCAGGGCCCAGAAAGTCTAATATTTACTATCTGGATCTTTAGAGAAAAACTCCACCAAAGCCCAGTATAAAACATGGTTAATTCACTGATTAAAAAAAAAAAAAAAAAAAAAAAAAAGGCAAGAACATCTGGGCAGCTTGGAATAGAACTTTTACTGAAACTTTCTTAGAAAAAAATATTCTAGGGGCGCCTGGGTGGCTCAGGCAGTTAAGCATCCAACTTCGGCTCAGGTCATGATCTTGCGGTTCATGAGTTTGAGCCCCATGTGGGGCTCTGTGCTGACAAGTCAGAGCCTGGAGCCTGCTTTGGATCTGTGTCTCCCTCTCTCTGCCCCTCCCCTGCTCGTGTTCTGCCTCTCTCTCTCTCAAAAATAAACAAACAGGGGCGCCTGGGTGGCGCAGTCGGCTAAGCGTCCGACTTCAGCCAGGTCACGATCTCGCGGTCCGTGAGTTCGAGCCCCGCATCGGGCTCTGGGCTGATGGCTCAGAGCCTGGAGCCTGTTTCCGATTCTGTGTCTCCCTCTCTCTCTGCCCCTGCCCCGTTCATGCTCTGTCTCTCTCTGTCCCAAAAATAAATAAACGTTGGAAAAAAAAAAAAATTAAAAAAAAAAAAAAAACAAACATTAAAAACTAAAAAAAAATATTCTGTCTTCATTGGTCCTTTCGTGTTCAGATCTTACCCATCTCCTCTCACTAAAGTTTATCAACCAGTCTCAGAAAAAATAACAGTGTTCCTGGAACACCAGTGCGGTAACTGCTGGTTTCTTTCTTGGTGTGTGAATTTTGATCAGGTGAAAAGATTTCCAAGGAAGAAAAGAAAAAGGACAGACCAAAGAAAGCTTCAACAGCCGTGACTTTCCCGAGAGGTTGCAAAATTTTTGGCAATTTCACAGGTATTTCTTCTCAAGTACAAATGACATCATTGCTGAAATTAAAAAGGAAATTGGCCTGGTGTATTCTACATTTGGTATCACATATTGTTTTGGTTGAGCATCAATTGATTTTTCTATTTTTACCGGGAAGTTATGTCATAACTATTTTTAGTAGACAGGGTCTGGTTCTGTCATTTATGGAACTCAACACACAATTATGCCTCAGAATTTTCTTCTAAAGTTCTAAGAATGCATATATTCGGGGCAGAATGTGCTCCTCAGCAAATATTCTCCTATACTCCGAAACATTTTAGATTAAAAAGTCTAAAACAGGAAGTGGGTATTAGCAAAGGAAGGAACTTGGTATATTACCAGGAAGGAAAGTGGCTATAGCTTTATGACATAAATTTGCCTTGGAAATATTAATATTTTTAATCATCAATTGACAGTGAGCTAACATCTGTGCTACTCTGGTAATTTTTACTTTATCCTTAAACACCTATCTATAAATCGGGGCACCTGGATGGCTCAGGTGGCTACGCGTCTGATTTGGGCTCAGGTCGCTAAGCGTCTGACTTCGGCTCAGGTCATGATCTCACAGTTCATGAGTTTGAGCCCCACACTGGGTTCTGCACTGACAGTGCAGAGCCTGCTTCTGATTCTCCGTCTCCTTCTCTTTGGCCCTCCTCTGCTCGCACACACACACACTCTCTCTCTCTCTCAAAAATAAACATTTAAAAAAAATTAACAAGAAAAGAAAAAAAAAACGATCTATAAGTCAAAGTCAATTAATAACTCAATCTCCAAAGTACATGGTTTGGCCCATAAAGCTGAGCTCAATTCACATGGAGCCAAAGAATTCAAGCAAACTTGTTTGTAATAAAAGTGACCAGAAAGTAAATGCCTGAGACAAGATAAAGCCCACGGTTTTTCCCTTCCCTCTACCCCCTTCCCCCAACACCAGCCAATAGAGAATAGCATCGAACAGAGACTCCCAAGCTCGCCCGAATCTCTTGGGGATCTTCCACAATCTCTCTGCCTGGGCCATACCCCAGGCTCGTGAAATCACAATCTCTGGAGGCGGGACACAGGGATCAGTCCGGTCTGGGAAGCTCCCAGACACCAGTAGATAATTGTGATTAAGGTGCAGACAGCCTGAAGGACTCAGTCACACTCCCCCAGACATCTGCAGGTCGGGGCACTTAAAGTGCTCTGGCACCTGCGAAGCACTTGGAGCTCTTTGGTGTAGGAGTTACTACCATAACGTACTGGTGGGGGGCGGGGGGTGCACTGGTCCCAGCAGTCTTGCTTCTAACACATCATTAGCGCGTTAATGCAAATTATCAAGAGGATTTTAACACAATGCGTATGGCCTCAGGGTTCCTCTTAAGTTATGATCGGTTGGAACATTCACCCTACTTCTGCATCTTGGGAGACGACGCATCTCTGATACCTGGCTTTGCTCTTTATTTTGCAAGCATATTTCTCCTGCGTGACCAACTTTGAGAGACCAAAACCGAAGGAAAAACTGCGCCTTACCTCCACGATGCTTTTCAAATCTTGCACGTAAGTCCTTTCGGTCTCCAGAATTTCCTGGACAACCCTATCCACATAGAGCAGCTTGGGGCTGGTGGTCGACTCCGCACCCGGCTGGGTCGCCCCGTTGGCCTCCATTCTGCGCTGGGCCCGGGGCTGCCCTTCGTCGCCCTCGTCGGCGTTCTGTTGCCTGGCGGCGCTGTCCCTCTGCAACTCGCCGCTGGAAAACGGCCTGGCCGGAATCAGCTCCAGTTTTATGGCCCCGGCTTCCTTATCTTGGTGAAACAAGCCCAAGTGGCTGTTCGAAACTAAGGTCATTCTGCTGCCGAAGGAGCCATGGCTGTCCCTGGAAGAGGCGGAGGACGACGTGGAGCCGAAGCTGACGGGGCGGTCACTGTCAGAGAGCTCCATGGCCTTCAGTTCCTGGGAGCGGGGATGCCTGGCTATGGTCTTGGGATCTGGAATTTCTGCTACAGCTGATGGCACTTCAAGACCTAACTGGTGCACATCTACAGTCATTGGGGGTGGGAAGGAAAGAACAAAAGAAAGAAGAAGGACAAGGTGAGCACGTATTTTAAAATTGTATCAAACAAGGTTTAAAGGAGGTTAAAGCCTCGCCCAAATGTATATACGGTCAGAAGTAGAAAGGTGGTGAATTCGTTATAGAAGGAAATGCAAAGGCGCCCTTGGGCGGTTGAGTTGCAAAGTGTGAGTTTCTAAAGCATCAGCTGGGAGCAGGTGAGAAATGCGGAGTCTGGGGCATGACCTCTGCATTTTAACAAGATGCCAATGCCACTGGAGCACGCAGGAAAGCTCGAGAAGCACTGCATCCAGAGAAGCACTGCATCCACCGCCGCAAAGTGGGATCACCTGGAACGACTCGTGCATGAGGATTCGCCCAGATTTACTGAATTAAAGGCTCCGCGGTCAGGGCATAGGGATTCTATAGCTTTAACAAGCATCACGAGGGATTCTTACTTCAAACACACCCTCCATGATTCTTATGGAGTTTTATGCAACACCGTTCTATGTTTTCAGTATTGCACTCTAATTCCACAACAGTTTAAGCCACCTTCCTGCAGTCATCACTATTTAACAGATGCTGACAATTTTACATTTTACTTGGAGACAGCATGAAAGAAAAAATGTTGTGGGGATAAGCCTTTTCTAATACTGGGCAAGGAAAGCCAAAATATTAAGACCTCAAACTTCCTCTCTCAACACGACATTTCCCTCAATCTCTACTTGAAAGTTGACATCGTAATTGGGGTGTATATGAAGTTATGCTATGACAGAGTATATTTGTTTTTTTTTTTAATTTTTTTTTTAAGGTTTATTTATTTTTGGGACAGAGAGAGACAGAGCATGAGTGGGGGAGGGGCAGAGAGAGAGGGAGACACAGAATCGGAAGCAGGCTCCAGGCTCTGAGCCATCAGCCCAGAGCCTGATGCGGGGCTGGAACTCATGGACCGCGAGATCGTGACCTGAGCTGAAGTGGGACGCTTAACCGACTGAGTCACCCAGGTGCCCCCAGAGTATATTTGATTAACTACAACACCACCCCCCCAAAGTTAGATAACACGGCAGTGTAAATATACAATTAAGTAATATAGGAACTCGGTTATGAGAAAAATTATGCATTTTTAAAGAAATGGGGCTGTTAATGTTTAGAAGACGGCATTAAGAAGAGACTATCTAATGGCAAAGTCAAAAGGTCATTTAATATATGTAGCATTTAAATCTTGAGGCCCTACACAAAATTGAAACTCACAGAAGATATTTTGGGGAAACACACAAAGTTCCAATCTTCTTTGTTTGCAAGAAGGCAGGACGAACACTGTTTCCCCCTAATGAGATCCCAAGTTTACAGAACAATATACCTTGCAATAAAGAGCATGCTGAATGAAGACATTTGCTTCATTTTGGCAGGTGACCTTACCAGCAGGATCCATGTGTACGGGTTTTGTTAGAAAACAGGGGCGCCTGGGTGGCGCAGTCGGTTAAGCGTCCGACTTCAGCCAGGTCACGATCTCGCGGTCCGTGAGTTCCAGCCCCGCGTCAGGCTCTGGGCTGATGGCTCAGAGCCTGGAGCCTGCTTCCGATTCTGTGTCTCCCTCTCTCTCTGCCCCTCCCCCGTTCATGCTCTGTCTCTCTCTGTCCCAAAAATAAATAAACGTTGAGAAAACATATGAGTGCAACCTATGTTTAGAAGGTTAGAACAAGACACACTTACATTAATAAGAAGGATCTAGATTAATAGTCATTTTTTAAAAGGAACATGAATTTGGTTTGACTCTATAATAAAGACTGTCAAACAGCTGGTAGCAATATTTCTAGAATATAAAGAATCCCATCAACTCTGTATCCTTCAATATCCCGAGTTTTTCTAGATAGTTTATATTTACAGCAAATATCAGTGCCAACGTGTAATGCGAATATTATAAATATAAAATAAAAGAACTAAACTGGGTCAACAAGAAGAAATGGTAAGAAATGTGTAGGAAATGAGCAATTTATCAGCATAACCACCACCACATGGTATAAGCTTGCCACAAATTTTTAAAGCTTTTGCAATATTCTTTCTGCTTGTTCTATGACAACTTTATGGCCTATAAAACATGGATTGGTTATGGTAGTTAAAATGCACTTGCTCTAAAAAGCCTGATCCAACTTGAGTGTGGCAAAAATCCAAGAATCAGCCAGGCATTTAGGTGTGCTTACAGCAAAGGGCACTTGCCCACATTTGGGACTGGTGTTAATAACGTCCCGGGCAGTTGGAAGTAGAGGCAGACTCATCAAGGTTTTCTTCCCCTTATGATGGCAGCCATCGTAATCATGTGATTAACCATAATCATAACCATGAGGTTGATCTCACTTTAAAAATGGGCACTAACTTGGGAAGTACAGTATATGATTATTCTTTAAGGTCCCAAGGGCCCAATGAGGCAACAATGATTTCGTACCAAAAATAAGCTGGATATACTGTACATGTAAGCCAGGGCATCTGGAAAAGTCCAGATCAACCTAGTCTCCATAACTGGACACACCTTCCCTCCGGTATAGAAAACTACATTGAACAGTTCTGGAACTCTTGGCAAATATCCATTATCAGTATTGGTGAAAATGACCACAATAGAGACTCACTTCTTTACTTACTTTGATGCGCCAATACCGGGACTGAGAGATTAAAGGGGAACAAAAGTGGCCAGATGCTTCAGGGGAGTCCATGCTGGGCTGCTAGGGATGACAGTGCCTTTTACTCTTTCAACGCTTATTTATTTTTGGGACAGAGAGAGACAGAGCATGAGCGGGGGAGGGGCAGAGAGAGAGGGAGACACAGAATCGGAAACAGGCTCCAGGCTCTGAGCCATCAGCCCAGAGCCCGACGCGGGGCTCGAACTCCCGGACCGCGAGATCGTGACCTGGCTGAAGTCGGACGCTTAACTGACTGCGCCACCCAGGCGCCCCACCTTTTACTCTTTCAAAGATAGGGAAACTCGGGTCAACAGGTCCCTTCGTGGATACATCTTTTTTTTTTATGTTTATTATTTATTTTTGAGAGAGAGAGAGACAGAGAGACAGAGACAGAGCGTGAGTTGGGGAGGGGCATAGAGAGAGGGAGACACAGAACCTGAAGCAGGCTCTAGGCTCTGAGCTGTCAGCACAGAGCCCGATGTGGGGCTTGAACCCACGAACCACAAGATCATGACTTGAGATGAAGTTGGATGCTTGATCATGACCTGAGCCAAAGTTGGACGCGTAACCAACTGAGCCACTCAGGTGCCCCATGGGTACGTAGCAGCATGAATTGGTCCTGTTCCAGTTAAGGCTTCTTATATGCTAATACCAGGCTATGTGTTCTAGGCCACCGGGCCAGCCTATTCTTCAGACTGCCGACCGGGCTCTTTTCAAAGAGAATATTTGAGATATTCGGTATCTGTAGTATTTAACCAAGTTTACTACCTCAAATTAAACACCTTCCAAAATTACCAATGACAGAAGTGAAACACTTAATGCTAGGTCATTTAATGGTGTATAAATATGAGACTACATTTGCTAATGGATAACATTTTTTATGTTGATTCACTGCTTAGAAGATAATTATAGTTTTCACACCTAAGGAAATGGACCTCATAAAAACTGCCTCCGTCTTGTTCTCACCTCCCTCAAAATAATTTAACATTTCCACCCTGTCTGGCCTATTTTTCCTGATACAGCAAACTGACTACTGATATTTATCTCCAGAGCTGACTGTTCAACACAATAGCCAGGAGCCGCACGCGGCTATTGACCGCTTGAAATGCAGCCGCTCCAAATGGAGATGTGTTAGAAGTGTAAAATATATACCAGATGTTGAAGATTTAGTATGAAACAAAAAAGGACTAAATACCGCATTAATAATTTTACATGACTTACATGGTGCGATAATATTTGGGGGAAATGGGTTAGCTAAAATACCTTTTAAAAATGATTCTCACTGCTCTCATTTTGCCTTTTAGCCTTGCTACTAGAAAATTACGAATTACATAGGGGGTTTGCATTAGAGTTTAGTTGGACAATGATGATCTGGAAGTCTTCTAGATCATGAGATGCCTCTGGAAGATTTAAATTTACCGCTTTATCAATCTTTATTCAATAGTAGTGAAGGGAGAGGTGCATAACACTCCAAGGTTGTCTTTCTCCCCCTCCATTCATCAATACACCATATTGTTACGAGTTAAGAAAAACAGTTGTAATGGGGCGCCTGGGTGGTGCAGTCGGTTAAGCGTCCGACTTCAGCCAGGTCACGATCTCGCGGTCCGTGAGTTCGAGCCCCGCGTCGGGCTCTGGGCTGATGGCTCAGAGCCTGGAGCCTGTTTCCGATTCTGTGTCTCCCTCTCTCTCTGCCCCTCCCCCGTTCATGCTCTGTCTCTCTCTGTCCCAAAAATAAATAAACGTTGAAAAAAAAAGAAAAAGAAAAGAAAAACAGTTGTAAGACAGCCGCTGTGCACTAGATATTGGGGTAGCTGATGTCCCATATACACAGAAACACCCAGCACAAAGCTGTAAAGCACGAAAGCTGCTTCCTCCGCCTTGAGTGAGAGATGCTGACAGGTTGTCTTAGCATTTGGCTAACGTGCTGCTTTGTTTTCTTTCCCATAACCTCTCTTCCTTCTTACCAAAACCCAAACACTGGGCTATTATATAGCACCTGCTGAGAACCTGCCCAACATTGCTGATGGCCCATGTCAGCGGGTCTTTTGACCGTGAATATCCTAAAATAAGCCGGGTCTACCTGCCTGGAGGGTCTTGGTTCATCTGACCCTTGATACACCCGGAGGCAGTGCTGGTGGACACACATGTTGAGGGCCTTGGAGTGCTAATGATTCTTTTGTTTTAAATATAGAACAAGTATTTAAAAAAATTTTTTTTTTTAAATTTTTGAGAGACAGAGCGTGAGTGGGAGAGGGGCAGAGAGAGGAGGAGTCACAGAATCAGAAGCAGGCTCCAGACTCTGAGCTGTCAGTGCAGAGCCCGACGTGGGGCTCGAACTCATGACCTGTGAGACCATGACCCGGGCTGAAATCAATGGTCTCTTAACTCACTGAGCCCCCCCAGGCACCCCAGAGTCCTAATGATGCTTCTAGCCCCAAGTGCTGTCAGCCTCAAAACCATCAACATCAAATATTTCTTCTTGTGCCATCCTCAAGAAAAAAAAAAAAAAGCTATCGCAGCCCCATGTAGATATGCTCTCACACACTTTACATCATGAGAAGTCTCTGTCTAATTGTTTCTAGGTGAAAGAGCTTTAATTCCTTGGCTCTTCTTTGTTTGCTCTTCAAACTTCCATTATTTTAATTGCTCTCCTTTGGAATGTCACTGCTAGAATCCAAAGCAGCACTTCTTGGCTCTAACTTGCTCAGGCTGATTTAGGGTTGAGGCAGGACTTTCCACGGCAAGTAGAGCCCAGGCTTCCTGTGACCATGTTTACACGGTGCAGGGGCGACTGATGGGTCCCCAGGGGACCACTCCCGGTCACAACCCCCCACGGGGAGCTTTACAAGGCAAGACAGAGCCCTATGCACGATGGGGGCTGAAGCGTGATCAGGATTTCCGAGTTCTGCTCATTGCTATTCTAGACTTCAAACATCTAGGCTGAGTTCCTTGGCAGGACAGTCATGGAAATCAAGAGAATGTGTTACGCTCAAGACCAATGAATAACTAAAATGACGTGGTTCCGTATTATACTGCCTGTGAATTTCTCAAAAAGGGGAAACCAACAGAGACACTAAAGTATAAGCAAGAAGTTATTCTCTCAGCCAGCAAAGTCATTTAATACAGGGCCAGTCTTAGGTAAAGCCTCAAAGTTGTATATAAACAAAACAAATGAAAAAAAACTTTTCAGAGTCGAAGTTATAAGAAATACACATTTACGTATGTCAAAGACAACATGAGGTATTTGAGGAGAATGGTTCTCCCCTATACACCTCTGAGATAGTGGATAGCTCAGTGGATAAAAGCCACCAGATAGCAACACGAGTTTCTGCCTCTGGGTTTTTCTAAAATACCAGTGCGATTCTTGCATTAAGGGCAGAACTGCAATTCCACATGTTCCTTAATGCTCAGAGTATTCATTCCAGGTAACTTGATTGTCGTAATTATCTGCAGCTCTTTGGTAATAAAGAAGTAAAAAAAAAAAAAAAATCATACTACCATGTTAATTTCTTAGTGTTAACCTATGTACTATGGTTATGCAAGAAGCTAACATGAGGGGAAGCTGGATGAAAGGTGTCAAAGAGCTCTGGACGATCTTTGAAACTCTTCTGTAAATTAAAAAAATTTCCCCAAATACAGAGTTTAAAATATCGTGTTACCACTGAAGAGGCAGTTAAGTATTTGCACAAGAAGATCAAGAGTGGGAAAAGATGTTTTGCAAAAACGCTCTTGTTCCAACAAGAGGCGAGGGGTTGAAAGAGAAAACAAAAACGAAGATTCTTTCAAGCTGTAAAGTCTGATACTAAATATTTAGGTAATTTACTAAGGGTTTCCATGCCAGCAATGGAAACTAAGAGGACAGTTAATGCAGTTAATAGATAAAGTACCGCAGCTCAGTGGTGACTCCAGAATTTCTACATTCAAGGGCAAGAGCTTGCCAGTTTTGCTTGAGGTGTTTTTGGTTGTGCTTTTTATACAAAGGCAGCTGTTTTTACCTTTAAGGTCTGCTTTTATTATGGTGATTTAGTGTGGAAGATGAAGGAGATTACGGGGTTGGGCTAAATCAGTTTGAGAGGGGGCTGTTAGTTATCCACTAAAGTCCACGCCCTTCTTTAGTGTATAGACTTCCTGTTGCCAACACTTCCCAACCTTCCCACCATACATAACAGCGTGAAGGTCAAGTTCTCTTCATCAGTGGAAGTGAGAAGTGCCTGTCTGGGGGTCCATTTCTCAAACATTTACCATCATTCCTCCACATTCTTTAAAAAAAAAATTCGGGGGCGCCTGGGTGGCTTGGTCGGTTAAGTGTCCGACTTCGGCTCAGGTCATGATCTCACGGTCCGTGAGTTCGAGCCCCGCGTCGGGCTCTGTGCTGACAGCTCAGAGCCTGGAGCCTGTTTCAGATTCTGTGTCTCCCTCTCTCTCTGCCCCTCCCCTGTTCATGCTCTGTCTCTCTCTGTCTCAAAAATAAATAAATGTTAAACAAATAAAAAATAAATAAAAAAAATTTTTGTTTTTAATGTTTATTTATTTTTGACAGTGAGAGAGAGACAGAGTGTGAGAGGGGGAGGGGTAGAGAGAGAGAGGAAGACACAGAATCTGAAGCAGGCTCCAGGCTCAGAGCTGTCAGCACAGAGTCCGACGCGGGGCTCGAACTCACAGACCGTGAGATCATGACCTGAGCTGAAGACAGACGGCCAACCGACTCAGCCACCCAGGCGCCCCTCCTCCACATTCTTTCCCTTCCTCCTGGAACCCAGATGTGGCAGGGACCTTGCCTGAACCCCGAACATGACACCGGGGCCCTAGAATATGGTAGAACATGAGGGCAGAAGGCGCTTTGCATTAAAACTGGGTCCGGACATGCCCTGAGCCACCATACAGAAAAGTCTGGTTCTCCTGAAGCTGCCATGCTGGAGAAACCACGTGGTAAGACCACGCTGGCATGTAGAGAGATGCTTATGGAACCCTAGCTGTTCCAGTGCCTTCTGTTTGCGTGTTTCCAGCCACAGCACCAGCTGCGTGAGTGAGAAGCCTTCGAGTTGACCCCAGCCAGCCCTGTTATGTCTGACTGCAACCTCACAAGTCCCTGATTGAGAACCACAGAGCAGAGCCTCTCCTGAATTCCTGACTCACAAAACCTTGAGAGATTACAAATGATTGCTGTTGTTCCAAACCACTAGGCTTTGGAATGATTTGTTATGCAGCAAGAGATAACCGGAACAATCTCTATTATAACAGACTAGCTTTACCGTAATATGCCACTGGTCTAACTCTGCATCAAAATTACCCTTAAAAAGCAAAAATCAAAACAAACTAAAGTCTCCACATTCATTCACATGTGTCATTACTCCTTAAAATTTTATATGTGAAAAAAATTAATAGAATGCTCAAAGCTGAACTGTGAATCAGAGACTCTGGTTTCTGATTTCTAGTCCATTATTCCTTGTACTTGGATATAGATTCATAAAACAGTAAGGCAGAAAAGGACCTTAGAGATCAGGAAATGCACTTAAGCATAAGCTCCCTACATAAAGCACATGGTTCCAATATGCCAAAGGGCCTACACAGTGTGTGTGTGTGTGCGTGTGTGCATGTGTGTGTGTGTGTGTGCGTGTGTGAAGGACTGATTATATACCCAACTGTGTGTTATAGAAAGAACTCAGAGGACCAGCCAGAAATTAGGTGATGACATAACACTTCCTCTCTTGGTTGGAGGGTTTGCATTTCTGCCCGGGCTCTGTACCACCAAGGTTGGTATTATAATCTTTGGGTTTCAGGTTTCCTCACGTATAAGTTAGGTGGCTGGACTGCATGATTTCCTCAGGTCTCATCCAACCTTTGGGATATGAGTCCAACCCTGAAATAAACAGCAAGTCCATTCCTAGCTGGAATCACAGCATAAGCAGTAACTGCAAAGTAGCAATTTTCTTCTAGATCCTACCAATGTCAGGTCTTAGCTGATGAAATATATGTCATCGACTCTGCCAAGGCTAAAAGTCTCTACTTTTAATTTAGATTAAATAATAATCTATGCTTCACTTCCTATATTCACTTTGAATAGCACCTTCCTGTTAGGATGGAAATATCAGTTTCAGGGCAGTAACTAACAATGATAGCTGTACATTAAGGCTCTGTCGGTATTGAACACACTCAGTTCCTAAAACATCTCTGCACAGTTGAAAGGGAGGCATTAGGGTAAATAACATTTGCTGGGGGGGATAAAAGGAGGAGGAAGAAGAGGGGAAATTCAAGGGACTAACAATAGCACTCTGAGTAAATAAATCCATCCACAAAGTACACTAAACATTTTCTTAGAGAAAAAGAGGAAGAGAATTCAAAGTGTCAACAACAGAGATCTGAGTAAATATATCCATCTAGGAGGTACAATATAAAACTATTAAATGTCATGTCCTTTCAAATTCTTATGGGCGTAGAAAATCATCATAATATACAGTTTAGTACAATGCGTGGCTTGTAAGACATGTGTACCATATGATTCCTGTTTTGAATTTAAAATGCCACTTATTTATTATCCACATTAGAAAAAGATTAAGGTGGTGTATAATAAAATATTAACACTGGTTTTACCAAGTAGGAAAATAGAGGATTTCTTCCTTTGATATTTATCTGTAAATATCACTTTCCTCCATATGTGTATTACTTTTACGATCTGAAAAAAGTTATGTGAGGACATTAAAACTACAACCTCAGTTTGTATGAAATACTTAAATATTTTACATCGAAGTAATTGATTTTTATGTTTCTTAATGAAAAAGGATGCTGAATATATTCTTGCAAATATATTACTATCACTAAATCAAAATCAAAATAAAACAAAATAAAATCAGAATCCAACGTGCAACAGTGTTGAACACACTGCATGCCTCCTTCTCCCCAATTATTCCTCCTAATAAAAGTATTTCTTGCCAATAAAAACTCAAAATGGAAACTGCATTTACTCAGTCAACTTTGGGTCCCTCTAGACTCGGACTAAATTTCACCATTGCAGTTGCTAAGCGTAAAATTTGCAAACCTGTATCCCCCCACCCCCTCTCAGCCTGCAATAAACCTCAGAAAGAAAGCACATTAAAAGACTGGGCATTCAATACACAACAACCTGGGATTCTAGTTTTCTCCCCAGAATCACAAACTTCAGCTCTCTGGACATTTCAACCGAACTTTAAGGAAAGATCCACACCAAACCAAAACAAGGCAACAACCATTTAAGACACTGCAGTTCAGATGGAGAAGGAAAAAAAAAAAAATCACCTTCCAGACTAATTCCATGGTTGGATAACTTTTTTCCATGCATCGCATTTATAACAGAACAGATGTAATATATCCCAGCAAGCCGCTGTCCCTGCACAGTGTTGTGAAGGACTCCCTCCCGCCCCCAACTCCCCGCGACAGTTTCTCACCGCAGTGGCCGGTCTCTGGCTGCTCCAAGAGGACAGCGGCTCTTTGGACACTTTCACGGTTAGCACCTACCTGTGCTCTTACCCAGGCTAAGCCGCATCGTCTGCCTTCAGCTGATGCAGTGACCTCACTGGGAGCTCAGTCAGGTAAAACAAGAAGCCTTTACTAGTCCGTGCAGCTCCTTCCGCAGAAATATTGCATGAGTCAGCTTTTATCTCTCAAAACCCAACACACAAAGGCTTTACAAAAACCTGATTTGCAACTTTCTCACTGCCTTTTTCCCCCTAGTGTGCAGACCACAGACTTCAGCATCACTAAGAGCCTTAAATGAAACATGACATCATTCAATTGAGAAACAGGACAATAGACACCACTGTGGGTAACTTGAAAATGCACACTTCGCTGAGCAACACCCTGCGACGGCCATTCTTTTGTGAACATCAAATACAACCCACACTCGCCTAAAGCTGCTTGGGCTTCACCTTCCTGGCTCCGGCTACCATTCTCATTAAATTCCACAAAAGAATCAAGATCTTTGGAGCTCTGATATTTTCAAGTTCACTTCCTGAATTATAAGTGTGTTTCACAGTAAATGGACACATCTTTAACATAAGTTTTCAAGTGAAGTTTGCAGGTGGCAGTGAATCACCCAGTTGGAAGACGTCTGGACGTTTCCTTTCCTTTAACAAGATATTTAATACAGTTTTAAGTAGGCAGAGTTAAACATGAATCTATTTAAGCTTCGTTTTAAAAAAACAAACAGCATTGGGGCGCCTGGGTGGTTAAGCGTCCAACTTTGGCTCAGGTCATGATCTCACAGTTTGTGGGTTCGAGCCCCTCGTCGGCTCTGTGCTGACAGCTCAGAGCCTGGAGCCTGTTTCGGATTCTGTGTCTCCCTCTCTCTGCCCCTCCCCCCACTCGTGCTCTGTCTCTCTTTCTCAAAAAGTAAATAAACATTAAAAAAAATTTTAAAAAGCACTTAAAAATCCATCTGAAGAAAACGACTGAAAATGTAAACTCAAAGGCATTTCTTAGAGAATTCTTATAATTCATAAATATGAAGTAGCAAAGACAGGATGATCGGACTCCAACCCTTTAGTACAAGAGAACTTCAAATTATTTTGGATTTCAGTTTCCATAAGGCCACCTGTCCTTCTTAAAATGCTATGTGTATTTTTACAGAAAGACCCAAAAGGTTCATATTTGAAAAAGATACTGAGTTCTTTAGATGAAGGGTCTTCAGAAATACAAACTGTTATTGAAAACCGATATGACTGCACCACAGAGCTAAAATTCAAATTATGGATTATGTCTACGTACAGACACGGAAATCTACACTATTTCGAAAGATCAAATCCTTTAAATAGAAGTTCCATTTAAAGCATTCATTTGGGGTCATGGAAAATAATATGAGCTGAGCATCTTTAATACAGATATTTCTATCAGACCTATTACGTGATTTTAAGCTAACAACATAATAGGATAATTTGTTTTAATGGCAATTTCCTTTCAAATCAGGCAGGACCTATGTAAGGCCACCTAGGTAAGCCATTTTGATGGAAATTGATCCGTCAGTTCAGAGGACAACTTTTAGAATGATTTCTCTCCCACAAAATTCGCCAGTTTGATGGAAATCACTAAATCACAGATGCTGAAAAGGCAGTTTGTGAGGAAGGGTCCTCCCCGGGGCTGTGGGGACTCTCTTAATCCTCCATACTGAGCTCCACAGTGATATCTCTTGCCCCCCAAATAACGTCCCCTAGACCCTTGCCCCAAACCTCCATTCCTGCTTAGCTAAGAGTCAGTTCAAATCTTTTTTTTTTTTTTTTTTTTTAGAGTTTTGTAATCTTTTTTTTTTTTTTTTTTCCCCAACATTTATTTATTTTTGGGACAGAGAGAGACAGAGCATGAACGGGGGAGGGGCAGAGAGAGAGGGAGACACAGAATCGGAAACAGGCTCCAGGCTCCGAGCCATCAGCCCAGAGCCCGACGCGGGGCTCGAACTCCCGGACCGCGAGATCGTGACCTGGCTGAAGTCGGACGCTTAACCGACTGCGCCACCCAGGCGCCCCAAGAGTCAGTTCAAATCTTACAAGCTCCACCAAATCTTCCATAGCAACTCCGGCCCCCTGCACCTTCTAGTTGTTAAATGGCTCTTTATGATACTCAGAGTATCACGTGGTCTCATATTTCATTATTTTCTAATGGTCTCGTTTCTACCCTGGACCATCAGCTTGCGGAGCTGGGAACCTTCCTATACTGTAGATTTGATCTTCATGTGGAAGATGCAAAAATCTAAATTCTTAGATGGGGGTAGTACATATACAGAGGCTCCTGGCTTTCTCCTGACCCATGTGTTTTGGGTCCTTACCTTCAGGTCACAAGTCTTTTATTTTCTACTACAGTATTATTGTACTTGGATTTTTTTTTTGTTTGTTTTTTTGCCAAGAGACATTTTTAAAAAGCCATTTCTGAGAGATGCTGTGTACATGACAGCAAGACTGTGTCCAGTGTGGATGCTGGGCAGTCGGTAAACTTCTGCATTAACCAAGTGACCCAACCTGTAGGGCAGCTTTGAAGTGACAGCACAGGGCGTATTTGGTCCCATGGGTTAGTCATTTGTTAGTTCACCTGTGATTCCTGTTTTAGTAAGTAAAGATCTTTCCTAATTCTTGCAAGTAACTGGAACCATTCTCCATCACACCTGCAAACATGGCTGGTTCATAGGATTTTGAATCCAAGCTTTGAAAATCTAACTTAAAAAAAAAAAAATGTAGCTTTTTCAGGGCAGGGAACACACACACACACACACACACACACACACACACACACACTTTTTGCCTTTATATTTATCCCAGTACCAAGTGTTTGCTAAGTGAATTAACAAATGAACAAAGCGTAAGGCTCAGGGACCTAAGAGCAGAGAGGAAAAGGGAAGGGAAAGGAACATTCCTGGAGAACCATTCAAGGCTCTTTCACAGCTGAGGGCAGAGGAGCCTCCGTGTGTGTGCCTGGGTGTTTTCTCAAGGCCTCTCTGTGTCCCACCTTACTCTGCCATGGCTTTGCTTTCCGGTTCTTCTCATCTCATGTCCCACACGTGGAGTACACGGGCTGGCACCAGCTCTTGTAGGTGTCCCGCTGGACCTCTGTGCACGGAGCAAAACAAATCCCAAGACACATAAAAGGCACAAACACTGGCATCCTTGCTGCTTCTTCCTGTAGAATTTATTTGCCGATATCAAGAGCAGGGAAAAGGGCTGTTTTTGCTCAGCAAAGTCTCTTTGTAAGGGACAGAGAGATGGGTCGCAGATATATTGCACATTCATGCCTTGTTAGGTGAAAGAGATATACTCTTACTGGAAAGCAGCTCTTGTTAATTCGCTTGCAGCACTCGTTACGCAATTAGGAAGGACACGGGCTATTCACAGTAGCCCCACCGGGGCTGGGGGCCCAGAGGTGGAAGAACAGCCCCCACAGGACAGGTCTACAGCACTAACCAGCCAGCGAGCCGAGTGCAGTCCAGCCTTGTGGCCTCATTGGAGGAGGACCAGAAAGCCCCACTACTTAAAAACGTCCTTTCCCAGACATCTGCCACAGGGCGTGCACTTCCGCTACGAGAAACCAGGTCTTTTGGTTTAAGCTAAAAGTTGTCAGTGAACACTCGAATCTATCCCGGGAGGGTTTATGGAGTCATTGCTACCCTAGTATGAATTAGCCTGTGCACGTCCGCGTCCTCCCCAGGAACCGTACAGGTCTTTTAGGAAGGAGGCCACAAGGGGACTGTCCAGGAGGGCTCGGAAGGCTGAGAGGGGGAGGCTCAGACAGCGTGCGGTTCTAGGGACTTAATAGGGTCTGACCTAATTGTGATCCTCTGCTGACTTTGCAGCCAGGCAACAGCTCCAAGAAGCTGGACAACAAAGGGTGAAGGAATGTCCTGGAGAAAGGAAGCAGTGCAAAGGCACACACACTGTTTTTTGAACGCAAGGGAAGATTTTTGCTTCCTAAAACCAATACCGGATAAAGCAGATTTAGAACACAATCCTACATTTTCAGATACAGAGGTGCCAGGAGTTACAAGGGGTACTTCAAACCACAACTAATATTTTATACACAGCATGTAACAATATAAATGCTGGGAGTGGGGAGGGGGGGGGGCTGTTTATCTGGTGATTTAAGATCTTGCCATTTCCCAAACTGGTGAAACCAACCATTTTCTAAAGCACAGGACACGGACAAAACATTCTTAAGGTTTTTTTTGTTTTGTTTTTTTTTTTTTTTTAGCCCATTAGAGCTTTTTTCTTTGATAGAAAAAGGCAGATTACATTTTTCTGAGTGCATACCACAGAATAAATATGATAAACACTCGAGGCAGTCGCCTGCCAAAAACTGCCACATCCCCACTGATGTCCCTTAGAAGGATACACTGACCTTCCTCCTGAAAATGAGATGTAATGTACTAACACCCTTCTGCATTGCAGGTGTTTATTAAAAATCTATATACACTCCTCCAGACCGTCTACTCTAAACCCAGAAAATGTCACTAGCCATAAATTCTGCCTTGTGATTGTTATACAAACCAAAGTATATACTTTGTTAAACAAACACAAAAGCTAATCTGGTTTTTTGTTTCTCAAAGAGGATTTTCAAAGTGAAATAATTTTAATCGTGAGTTTATCTTCGCAAATTTAAAAAGTGGTTGCTCTTAACAAAAGGTACAGATGTAAGGCAGACAAAAGCACTTGCGTATAGGGGAAATTAAATGCAGGTATTATTTTTTTTGTTGTTAGTCCTGGAGTATTGAACATAATAATAGAAACCAAACTATAAATAATAAATGGTTTCCAGTACTCAAATCTTCCAACTGCAAACAATTCTTCACCCCCTACGGCACTAAAATGTCAGTATCGAGTCACGATCATATGAATTTTAGAAAAGAAACACACAACGCGTACTATTCACACTTTCTCACGGTCACTCTTACCTTGCAATCAAGTCATATTTTCAGGTCTCGGTCATGTGTCAGTCTGCCATGAAAGCCAACTGAGATTGCCTAAAATCCTGCTGTTTCTGGAGTGTTCCTCCATCGGCTCATTTCTCTGAGTCTAGGACAATCATTAGCTCTGTTTTTCACTTTGTTCTTTTATTAGGCTATTTTGGTCTTTATTGTCCAGAGACGATGAAATCAAGTCTTAGTTATTTCTGAACTGAACAATTTTTAGATATTGAGCAAGCAATATGTTACAAATAGTCTCTTGCTTTCAATAGTAGATCAGTCCCATCTTTGAGGACACCATGGGAGGACTCTCTGTGCTAAGCACAATGAACTAATTATCCCTCTAAGAATGCAGTATGTTTCCAGACACATTTTTCTCCAGGAGATAACACACATCTAATCCATTCATAACGAAAGGCATTCAACACACTCCATACTTTTGAAAACACTCTTTAAAAAAAAAAAAATGTACTTGAACTTGTAGGAAGGGCTTGGCTACTCTATTGATACCCTGCAGCGCTGTTTTCCAAAATAATAATTTAAAAAAAGAATCTATTATTGTTTCAGAGTAACAACCGTGGGGGTTCATAACCTTTATGTGAACTGGCAAAACCATTTCAGATGCTGGCAGAGAAGAGAGACAAACCCCCTGGCCAGCCATTATCCCCCACAGCCGTAAGGCCATGGAGTGACCGGGAGGGACACAGCCAGGTAGACATCACCAGCGGCACCCCTAGCCTGTAGACTCTGAAAAGCGGTGGTGGGTTCAGAGAGACGATTACTGAAAGTAGCAGAGGTGAGGACTGAGGCTTGTGAGGGAGACACAGACAAGCTGCTCGGAGCAGCTATGAGTCTCCTCTGAACTGGTTCTGAATCTTCCCCATGGTAAGTGCCATCCTTTAGGGTGGCCGCCATCCATCTCCTCCCCCAATCCCAAGGCCACCTTCAATGTCACAGGGGCTGAGGGCTTACCCTGTCAGAGCAAATGGATTCATTACCGGGGAGGCGATCTAATTTCTAGATCTAATTTCTAGAACTGAAGCGGGGTGGGCCTCCGGCACCAAGTCACGAGCCCGATCCCATTCAGGCAGAACTTTATAAAAGGCCAAGGATAGATCCCATTCCAGAAAAGCAGAACTTAGTCTTCTCTCAAGGAGTTGCGACGATTTATTACCTTCCAGGATTTTTTTCTTTTCTTTGTTTAACTAAAGAAGGCAATGAGGGCTGCTGAGTGAGATGATATTATCACAAGGATCTTAAACACCCACCTGTTACTGTGGGTACTGATCTTTGCCTGTTAGAGCTTTGGCACACACACAGCAACCACCTGCTGACCCTTCTTTTCCCTTCACACCTTTTCTTGACTTCAACAGTAACAACCACCCCCCTTCACTGGGCTGGGGACCTAGCCGACACCAGGTTCTGTGCTGGCTCGGTGAAGGGACGCTGGCTCTGCCTTCTGGACGTTCCTGCCTAGCGGGACTGGACGTGCATTAGATAGTTAATGACAGGTGGGAGGAGCGTTAGGCATCAGCTGTCACTAGAAACTATACATAAGCACCTGCTCCGTTTTCCTAACCTGCCTCTGCTCCTATTTTCAGGCTGCCCTTCAAGCGATATTAACATCGGATGGTACCTTCATGTTGACGGTAAAATCGAGCTCCGTGAGGCAGCCTGCACTTAGGTTCTCCTTTCAGTCTTGGAGAGTGAGCTCCGTTGGACTCATCCTTCGTCTTACATTTAATTACTTGGTAACCAGGCGGAGAGCCAAATTTGCTGGAAGTTTTTGTGAGTCTAGGCGCTTGCCTGCTTCCTAGTTCCCACAGAGATACATGAAGTAACTTGTTTATGTTGAGAGAACAAAGGAAGGGAAACAGCTCTCTGTTCGGCTACAGGTTTAATCCTAATTAGGCCAAGAAACAAGTGTAACCCAATTCACTTTGGTTTATTCTGAATAGAAATCTTTGAATCCTATACAAGCAGAGGAAAGAAAAACAGAAAAAAACAAAAAACAAAAAAAAACAAAAAAAAAAAAGGAGAAAAAGCCAGAATATTCGTACTGGCGGTTGAGAGGTGGGATTGTGGGGGAGACCCCTCATGACCCACTGATTTAGTCTCTACGTTTTCTTTTTTTTTTTAATTTTTTTTTTCAACGTTTATTTATTTTTAGGACAGAGAGAGACAGAGCATGAACGGGGGAGGGGCAGAGAGAGAGGGAGACACAGAATCAGAAACAGGCTCCAGGCTCTGAGCCATCAGCCCAGAGCCCGACGCGGGGCTCGAACTCACGGACCGCGAGATCGTGACCCGGCTGAAGTCGGACGCTTAACCGACTGCGCCACCCAGGCGCCCCGTCTCTACGTTTTCTTTAATGAATATGTATTGCTTGTGAAATCAAAGTAGAAGAACAAAGTTAATTTATGTGCTGGTTCTTTCCCATGTGCTGACGCCTCCACACCCCCTCCCCCCGATCTTTTTCTGCCCTGCTCTGCCCAGGTCTGCGCCCTCTGCCCCCTGCCAGCTGGCTTTAAGCTGGGTTTGGCTCACCGGAAGCCCCAATATTATGAGGTAGGAGGAGAGGGAAAGGGGGGCATTTCTTCCCACGCCCTGGCTGATGAGGGGTCTGGTGGCAACCAGCCTCCATGGTTCTGGCTCTCACTGGGCTCCTGTGTCCCTTGGGGGTCCCTGTGGGTTGTCTCCAAGAACAGTGTCGGGCTGCCTGCTGTTGGTTCAGTCTCTGGGTCCTTTAGACCCTTGCTGCCTCCTTTGCACACCACCATTAATAAAGTAACCCCTTCGTTAGAATCTCCACTTGAGGGGCGCCCGGGGGGCTCCGTTGATTCAGTATCCGACTCCGGCTCAGGTCATGATCTCACGGTCAGTGGGTTCGGGCCCCACGTCGGGCTCTGTGCTGACAGCTCAGAGCCTGGAGCCTGCTTTGGATTCCTGGGTCTCCCTCTCTCTCTCTTCCTCCCCGACTCCTGCTCTCTCTCTGTCTCTCAAAAATAAACGTTAAAAAAAAACAACCTCCATTTGAACCAGCTGAGCTACGTCAGTTTCTTGCCAGGTCCCTGGCTGGTACAATTTTTTTTTTAAATTATTTTTTAAATTTATTTATTTGGAGAGAGAAAGCGTGAGTAGGGGAGGGGCAGAGAGAGAGAGAGAGAGAGAGAATCCTAAGCAGGCTCTGCACTGTCAGCACAGAGCCCAACATGGGGCTCGAACCCACAAATCGTTTGATCATGACCTGAGCCGAAGCTGGAAGGCCAACCAACTGAGCCACCCAGACGCCTCTACAATTTTATACTTAACTCCAGAACCTCTGGTCTGAAAAGCTGATAGCAGTCGCACTTCCCATGCTTAGTCAGAATGCTGACCATCAGGTTTCTACTGGGTGGAATACTGTCAAATCTAAGCCCTTTTTTGATTTATGGCCTGCTTGATTCAGCTCAACGAAATACACATTTGCTTAGAACCTACTCTATGCCAGAAATATATTTCTGAATTTGCTGTCTACTGATACAATTCATTGCCTCAGCCATATTTATTAAGGAGCTACTATGGGCCAGGCACTGTCTTAAGCGCAAAAAGATACACCAATGAACACTTAACAATTCCTGCCTTTATGGAGTTTATTTTTGAGTAAGGGATATATGGATTTTAATCCTCGGATAACAGTACATCAATATGGGAAAGATACTTTGAGTTTTTCTAATCTAATCCCTTATCTGGCGTTTAAACAATCACTTAAGAGTAGCTCCCCAGAAAGGCCCGGTCTCTGCTTGGGTCCTGTTAGTTACTGGCGATTTGATCCCTGCTCAAAGAGTCCATTACACTTTGGGCGGTCCTAATCTTTAGAGTATTTTCTCACCTTTAGCTGAAGTTCTTGAACTTCTGCAAGGACCACTTCAGGAAACCGAAGACAGATCACACCTCACCCCCCATTTTGAAGTTCCTTGATTATTTGAGATGCTATCAGGTCTCCCACTGTATTTGCCTCTTCGTTCAGATGTTTATTGAGTAAGTACCCTAAGTGACTCCTGGAGGCAGGGTTCAGTGGGGTGGGAATGGCTTGTTGTCCCTTGCGCTGTGGAGAGTGTGCTTAAAAATGGCGCCACCCTGTGACCACCTTCTCCACGAGTCTCGAGATCTTGCCTTCCTATGGCTTCCACCAAAGTATTTTCAGAATTTTAATCTTTATGCCGACTTACTACTGTAAAAAGTGTTGAAAAAGACACCATCCCTCTGGGGAGTAAATGTTCTCCCTGCTCCTCCTAGGCCATATTTTTAGAGGCAGCAACAACGCCCCGTCTCCAAAAGACACAGAATGTGGCCCCGGGAGACAGACCCTGGACAATCACATGAAGGAGTGATGAATTCTATATGAGATGTGTGCTATGCAAGGAAAGCACGGGGTGCAATGGAAACACATAAAGGGGGACCATACCTGGTTTGGGGCGGTCAGGGAAAGCGGCCTTGTGGGAGGGATGTGTGAACTAACGTCTGAAGGCTGAGAAGAAGCTAACTTGGGGAAGCCAGGCAGAGGGAAGAGAGAGACCATCCAGGTGGTTGCATGTCCCATAAATGCAAACTGCTGGTATACTTTCCATTTCACCCACAGTGGCCACTGGAGCGGACAGTTTTGCCCCCGGACAACCTCGTTTACAAATATACTGTTGCATTAAGTAACTAGGGTTGCATACTTCTTATTAAAGCGTGTTCTAGTTTCTTTGCCTACTCTGGGGTGATCCCATCCTCCCATCTGAACGTACCAGCCCCTCTCTTCTCGACTCTTCTTCCGCCCCTTCCAGACACTGCGCAGAGCTGCCAGGGCAGTGTCTGTGACTCTGTCCTTGCCCAACCACTTGGACAGGGCCCCTTGTAAGGTATGGTTACGGTGTATCACGCTGTCAATGTCCCTGCCCAGCATTTTTATCCAAGTATAATCAGGTTAAAATGAACATCAGAGGAGCCCTAAAACAAGAAGGGTCACCAAAGGACAGAATGGGGGAGGGGGTCACCCCCACTCTGTTTGCCTTTGCTACTTCCAGGGGACTTAGGGATTGACTGCGTGCATTTGACCCTGGAGCACTTCCCAGGCCCAGCTGGTCACCTTTCCTAGGAGATACAAAGTGAGGGACAACTTCCTAGTGCCGGTGTGGCTCCAAACATGACATCTGCTGGGGAGTCTGTGAAAATTAGGACATAACAAGGGGGCAGACCCCAATGAACTAAGCTGCCCTGAGAGTACCGGGGAGCTGATTTCACAAGGACTGTCGGTTACCACCCTAGCGGTGTGAGAATAAAAGTCACTCCCCAAACAGAACTTATTCTATGCAATCCAAACCATCATTTACTCCTCCTGAAATGATGGGTGGAAAGGACACAAGGCCCTGAGTTGAGATGTGTGGAATCTCAGCTCTACTGACAATTGTGTCCTCTTGGGCAAGTTACCAACCTCTCTCTAGGTCCCCAATGAAAACGCAGGAGTCTACGAGATTTAAGAACGCTTCTAAAATCTATAAACCTAAGAGTCCATGGCTTTGGGTGGAATGTTGACACGATGCCCCACTTCTTAACGCCACACACAGTGTCTCTTGAGGCTTTCGTATAATTTGAGGATCTTAGGGGCGCCTGGGTGGCGCAGTCGGTTAAGCGTCCGACTTCAGCCAGGTCACGATCTCGCGGTCCTTGAGTTCGAGCCCCGTGTCGGGCTCTGGGCTGATGGCTCGGAGCCTGGAGCCTGTTTCCGATTCTGTGTCTCCCTCTCTCTCTGCCCCTCCCCCGTTCATGCTCTGTCTCTCTCTGTCCCAAAAATAAATAAATAAACGTTGAAAAAAAAAATAATTTGAGGATCTTAAATGTGGCCCCACTATTATGGTCACATAACCATGAATCGATGCAAACACCAGGAACATGTGGCATTTGTATAGGGAAATCGCTTAAAATCACCTACGATCCCTTATGCGACAGAATTTGTGTGGGTCCCTTCGCTCAACAGATCAACAGAAAGATTCCCCACAAGAATATTTAACAACATCATCTGACAGTAGCCCATGCTTTCTACTTCCTCACCAACATCATCTCTACTTTCTGCAAAATTGCAATTCTGGAGACCGGGTTAGAACATAGATTATGAAATAGCACATTTTACCACAGAAGTATATCATTTGGGGCTGCATCCCTACTGAGTACCTGCCCAAAGACGCTCCTGGCATAGTGGAATAGAGGTAACGTAAAAGTCAACGTAACCATACGACTGCAAAAATTATGCTCTGATAACACACAGATAATGACAAGCATGGCTCGTTCTAAATTATCCTAGGAGCTCATATACTTTCCACACATGCAATCATGGTGGTTAGAACAAATTCACTGTAATGAGTGTCCTGGTCAAGCCTCCATGGAAATTGGGTGGAGAGAGGGGGACAGAGGAGGAGAGAGAAAGAGAGAGTGGAAGGGAGGGAGAGGGCAGCTGTAACATCTCAAGCAACTTAGCTGTGGGGCTCTTCTATGGAAGGGAAGAAAACATAAGAGGAAGGGAACCCTTTCCCCGTAGAGAGAGAGAGGTGAGCACCAGCAGCTTGGGACGGGGGTTGGATGGCCAACCGCGGACGCTAGATATCTCAGGGCAGGGGCTCCTGGGAAGGGAGGCATTCTGGACAAAGGGCAGTGACAGCGCAGGCAGGGGGAACAGGGAGCCAGGGAGGGAAATAGAGGGAAAGGAGTCGACGGAAAGGAGATGAGGTCTTCTACCTGTCCTGGTGGGAAGGGACACTGAACCGGCAAGGTTTAGTCTTTTAATTAACGTGACTTGACCCACACCCCCAGGGCTGGTGAGGCCTGGCGTGAGTCTCCCCTGGAAGCTATGATCTGAGGCTGAGCAGGCAGAGTGTGAGGTGAAGACTTTCTTTCAATTCCTTTCAATTGATGAACAACATTTTTAACATCAGGATATTTCCCATAAAAATCCAGATTTTTTTTTTTTTTTTTTTTTTTTAACTTGGGAAAGGAGAGTAGCAAATAAAGGAACAATTAACGTCAGTTACCACTGGTGGCGCCTTCCTGCTCAGCAGCGATGGGGGTGCTAAGCTTGCTCCCTTTACGCTGGCTGCGCGCTTTCCCAGTCTGTCCCGGTCCCCGCCACCCTTTTCAGTACTGCGCACGTCCCCTCACCCCTTTCCGTGACCTGCCTGGCCCTGGAGCCTGGGAGCACTTGACTCTGAGTCACATACACGACCCCATTTGAAGACTACACTGCATACTAGGTTAGTAGCCCTAGAATGACCAGATTACCGGAAATAATCTGGCAAGGACACTTTACTTCTCGACGGTTTGTAGGTCATATAAAAATGAAACGTAAAGTGGGGCGCCTGGGAGGCTCAGCCAGTTGAGCATCCGACTTTGGCTCAGGTCGTGATCTCACAGGTCGTGAGTTCGAGCCCTGCGTCGGGCTCGGTGCTGACAGCCCAGAGCCTGGAGCCTGCTGCGGATTCTGTGCCTCCCTGTCTCTCTGCCCCTCCCCTGCTCTCTCTCTCTCTCTCTCTCTCTCAAAAATAAACAAACATTAAAATATGAAACATAAAGAATTTAAATATCACTTGTCATTTCTCTCTAAAAGCCTGAGGGGGAAGAGGTGCCGTAAGACGAGAAACCACCACGGAAAGATTTAGTAAGGGGAGTGTGGGCAAAGGTTTACAGCGGAGGGCGAGGAACATGTCCCTTGCAGGTCAGGAAATTGGAATCGTCTTTACCACTTAACCTCATCAGCTCTCATTTTTGTTTTTCCACCCCTCTTATTAATCAAAACCTTTCCCCTTCCAGGTCTCCGCAAACCTAGCCGTAAGGTTTAGACTTTGTGCAGGGTCCTCGGTGAAGGAACGACGACAGGAGAAACAATTTAATCGGTAATTCTGCCAAACCAAACGCGCGAAAAAGTATTGTTAAGTTTTTGACATTTAAAAGCCCTGGGACGGGAAGACAAAAACCGTGGCCCCAGAAGGATGCCACACTCCGTGCTCTGGCAGCACGTGGGGGTCCCTGCCATCCACAGACCCTTGTACAGCTATGGAAGCGGAGAATCTGTTGGTGATACTCTTCTGAACAAGCCAAGGTGGGCTCTAAATGTCAACATTAACATATCATATCCTCGCTTCATAAAACATTACTTCTGTTGTAACTCAAAATAAAAATAATAGGGCAGAAGTTAAGACCTAGAAGTGGAGATCCCGGGGGGCGCGTGGGTGGCTCCGTTGGTTGATCTTCTGACTCCTGATGGCGGCTCAGGTCATGATCTCACGGGTCGTGGGTTTGAGCCCTGCGTCAGGCTCCGTACCGACAGCGTGGAGCCTGCTTGAGATTCTCTCTCTCTTCCTTTCTCTCTGCTCCTCCTCTGCTCTCTCTCTCTCGCTCAAAATAAATAAGGTTTAAAACCAAAAAAAAAAATGTGGCGATCCCAGTACCATCAAAATAAACAAAGGCTGTAAGATTGGGCAAGAAAATAGGAGGAATAAACAGTCCCCCTAACTTGGAAGAGCATTGGTGCATTTTGATATTGAGCATTTAAGGAGACACCCAGAGGCATGAGTTAATCATCTGCATTTTTCCTGGAAAGGGGGGAAAAAAAAAACCCATCCTGCACCCTTTACCAGTGTTTCTTTCTTTCTGAACCCTGGAGATAAAAATTTTAACACACAGAGGCCTCAGTGAGGATTTGCGGGCATACCCAAGTCTTTCTGAAGAAGAAATGTCTCTGATATGTGATAGCTTCCCTCAGGAGTACCAGGAGGAGGGAATGGGTGAGGGGATGGGAAAACAAAACCAGCTACTTTCCCCTAATCCTGATGTGGCAGAAAAGCCGAAAGCTAAAAGCTTCCCTGAGGGAAAAAGATTCTAGACTGAGGTGGATCAAGTAAGTGTAACAAACTTCAGACTACTTAACTCGCTTACATTGCACAATTGTGAAACGTGTTTACGAGGCCACGCGTTTTCAGCACACCTCCTAGCTGCCCATCCCCCCCCCCCGCAGCCCCGGGGGGTTCAGGCTCAGGTGGGCCTAGACATTGACGGTGAGGGCCACAGCAAGTCTGGGGAAACCCCACTCCAGGCCAAGTGAGGACAGGTTGGCACCCTTGTCTTTTTTCTGGGATGCTTCTCTGGAAAGCCTGAGAGAAGAAAGCGTTAGAGAGCTGAGGATTCTTTCTCTCTTCTGTGTCAATAAATCCCATTCCATAGTTTTATTTTTTAAAAAAGTTCCTCTAGGGGTGCCTGAGTGGCTCAGTCGGTTAAGCGTCCTTTGACCCAGGTCACGATCTCCTGGCTCGCGAGTTCGAGCCCAGGCTTGGGCTCTGTGCTGACAGCTCGGAGCCTGGAGCCTGCTTTGGATTCTGTGTCTCCCTCTCTCTCTGCCTCTTCCCCACTTGTGCTCTCTCGAAAATAAACATTAAAAAAATTTTTAAAAGTTCCTCTTGAAGATGAGCTAAACCGTGTATAATTCATGAAAATGAGTGTTTTAACAGCACACCTTCTAGATATACTTTGCATTTCGTTCTTTTGTAGAAATTCAGGGATTTTAATGTATTTAGATATTTTAATACACCAGTTGCCATACGGTCTTGTCAACCAAATACTTGACACATGAATTCTGTGATTGTTAGTCCACACTCTAAACCAGCATTTTTTCAGGGCACAGCACCTCGTAAGGTTACAGACTGAAATGTGTCCTCCCCGCCCCCAAATTCACGGTGAAGCCCAAAGTGCCCTGGGAGATAGGGCTTAAGGAGGTAATGAAGGTTAAATGAGGTCATAAGGTGGGGCCCTAATCTGATAGAACTAGAGTCTTTTTAAGAAGAAAAGACAACAGAGGTCTTTTTCTCTCTCTGCTCCCACACAAAGCGAAGACCATGTGAGGACAGAGAGAGAAGGCTGCTGTCCACAAGTGGGGAAGAGAGGCCTCACCGGAGACTACCTTGCTGACACCCTGACCTTGGACTTCCAGCCACCAGGAATGGGAGAAAAGAAATGTCTGTCATTTAAGGCACCCAGTCTGGGGTATCCTGTACGTGAGCCTGAGTAGATGAATACAATCGCCATCAGCTTGTGTTTTCAATAAGCAACCCGACTGCTGGGCCCTGACACTAAATCAGAATCTTTAGGGACAGAGCCTGGAATGGGCATTGGTCACTAACTCCCCGGTGATTTTTGTCACTGTAAAGGTTGAGGGTCATTATTTTGGGGGGGGGGAGGGGCTCAAGTCTGTTACCAGCTCCCAAACCTCTCCCTCAACCTCCCCTATTCCACCACCCCAAAGAGGAAAAGCTTATGGGGTCAGTGAAAAACTAGAGACCTCAAACGCTTAACATTAGGCTCCCCAAAAGGGGGACAGAAGCTTATAAATAGAACTAGTCAGAAAGGTTGGAGTCAGAGGCAAAGGACTTTGTAGGAAAATTCGCTTCAGTTTCATACTTGGGCTGGTTCTAGAAGGACGAGAGGGGCCCTTTAGACCCACAAGAGATCAGTCCAATTCCACTGCAAGGAAACCACACAAAGATTTTGTGTGAAGCAAAGGTGAAGTTAAGAGGACCTTTGTGCTGTGGACACATCCACCCGCAGGGGCCAGAGAGGTTGGTTGGACACTAGGGGTTCATGCTTGGGAACCTGCTCCCTCTCCTCCAAGAACCAACTAAGATGGGGTTTTAGCATCCTAAGAGCTAAAAAATGGAGTTGGATTACCAACCATTGAGGATACTTTCAACCCTGAAATTCAAGGGCCTATAGAAAATAAATATTGGCTACTGTTAAAATCTTTTTAAAATCACTCATGAAAATCGCCAAAGTGAGGATTCTACTAAGTCAGTCAAACTAATAACACTTGAAATTAATTGAGTTACATTGTCAGAAATAATAATATATAAATAAGCAAACTGAACGGCACCAAATACATTCAACTATGCAAAAATGCCACACAAAGCTCTGCAAGTCTCCTAAAATCATGATATTAAACAACCATCAGACACGATTTTAAAAACAGCATATTGTCTGGAAGGTGGGCCCCAAACACTAGGATATTTTTTTCTTAAAGTGATTCTTTTTTTTTTTTTTAAGTTTATTTATTTGGATAGAGAGAAGGAGAGAGCATCCGTGTAAGTAGGGAAGGGGCAGAGAGAGAGGGAGGCAGAGAATCCCAAGCAAGCTCCACACCGTCAGCACAGAGCCTAACGAAGGGCTCGAACGCATGAAGCGTGAGCTCATGACCTGAGCTGGATGACGCTCAACCGACTGAGCCACCCGGCTGCCCCTATTTTCTCGATTAAAAAAAAGAAATACTACAAGAAGTACCCTTCAAGTGGAATAGGGCTTTTCTAATGGACAGAATAAAATATTTCAGGTATTGAGTCAAAATCTAAAAGCCCTTATAGAGAATTCTGTGTCTCCTAACTTGCTTTGATCTTTAAATTCTGGGACGGAGGTCTGTAAGGAGAGAGGCAGTATGATTTTCTTCGTCGTGAGTCTGAAAGCCTGGGTGTGGCTGTCCCTCCCTGGCAGCTGGGACCTTTCCAAGTACACCAGTCATTTTCTCAGATGAAGGCCACACAGATAGGGAGAATGGTGAAGGGCAACACACCCATCTAGGTGAAGTCCTTTGGTTTTTGCAGGCACAAAGGAGAGAAGCGTTGTTGATGGTCAGAAGTTGCCAGTGTCCTTCAGAAGATGTTCCACGCACTGGAGCTTTTGAGAACCACCGTGTTATCCAGTCACGCTGGTGAAGAGCCAAAAGATGTCTGTGCCTTGTGGCTGAAAGTTTAGTTTATATTTTATTTTATTTATTCGGCTGGTTAGTTTGTATTTTAAAGATATAATGGCTAACCTAGTGCTGCTGAGGGGTGAATTATGGAGTGAAATACACCTAATTTCAAATCTCGGATCTATAACTTACTGTACGATCATGGACTTGAATTTCAATGAAACTCGGTCCCTTTAAAATCAGGGACCATCTTATTTCACAGGGTTCCCATTTGATTTAAGTGACAGGAGACTTAAATCCACCACGGTGCACGGCACCGGGAGGCATCCAATCACGTTAGTTTTCTTCCCATTATGGATAGACTATCGTCAAATGATTAAAAAGAACCCCAGACGCAAGTAAGCCTAAACTCATTATATTCATTTTCTTCCAGTTATAACACGGACGCAATCACAGGTGTTACGTGCATCCGTAACCACAACCGACGCCTTCCTAAAGAAAGTTTCACGAGCGGGAACCTTCAGTAGGCTGCTTGCGTGTACCATGCTACCAAGTGGAGGCACCAGAATTTGAACCCAGGCAGTTGGATTTCAGAGCCTGCCCTCTTTCTCACTATGCAACTCTGCAGGATGTGTCCATTCACACCACAGATTTATAGAATTGGAGAGCTTGGGACGTGGGCCTTGGAAGTTTAGAGAGGGGCCTCGGAAAACAGCTACTATAAATCTTTCATTTTGCAGAGGAAGAAACTAAAGCCTGGGAAGAAGATCACCCAAGGTAAGGTAGGCCGGTGGCTCTCACCATCAGAATCACCCAGGAGGCCTGCTCACCACAGACTGCTCGGACCCGCCCTCAGAGTGTGATTCTGTGGGTCTGGGGTGGGGCCTGAGAATCTCTCACAAGTTCCCAGATGGTGTTGATGCTTCTGGTCTTGGGAATACATTTTAAGAACCAATGACCTCGTCAGTCACTCTCTGAGCCAGAAGGAGGTTTTGGCTCTTCTCACTTTGTATCTTCCCAGTAAATGGTGGCTACCAGCTGTTCCATAACAGTGAGAGTCTGAGGGAGACTGGGAGGCCTGCTAGAGCAGTCCTGGATACAGTCATGGGATGCTCTCCTCCTTCTAGTTTAGCTGAGACATCTGGAAGCTTCTTTCTGGCAAGCAGGCACATTGCATCACGATTCACTGTAATGCTGGTACTTCACTATGACCCTACCTACCTCTGTATCCAACCGTTCTGAAACGATACGATCCTGCTTATTGCCAATAGTGAGCCTTATTCTCACTCTGAGCTATTTACCAAAAACTTATAATCTAACGTTTGGCTCTTTCAATGCTAACCCTAGCGGGAGTTTTAGCAAAAGAAGCAGGGGTCATGAATAATTGCCAGTATTTATTCTCAGAAGAAAAGGACGACGGGACCGTTTCAAAGTTTTCTTTTGTTTACATTATAATTCAAAAGGAACTTTTTTGTTTATTTGCTCCGAAGAGGATCTTTCATCACGATCCCCGGTAGAGTGAACTATTTTGAAAGTCGGGACATTGTTTAATTATTGTTTAAACTTGCCACATTCAAAGTGGCTTAGTGTTTCGTGTCGTCACAGGGCGTTCAGAGGCTTATGCAATTTAATGAGCGTAAGGCTGACCGAGCCTGGCACACATGGAGTGTGCCCAGAGTGCCAGCCAGCTTTAAACATCATTGCTGCTATTATTTAACAGAGCCCAAGGGTTATTTACTAGCCCATTTGCGCAGGCAGGTAGGTAGGGTGAAATGGCATGACCCGAGTGAGTAGACAGATCTCAAAACCAGAACTCTCTCTTCCCCATTAGCAAGGGGATTTAAAGAGCATGACATTCGGGAAGCATTTAGGAGCATCAACATCTATGAGGTAATTATAAGGTCACCCACAAAACCTCCCAGGACTTAATACTCGGTAGTCACTTACTGAACCAAAGCACCTTTTCAGAATACCTGCTAGGCACTAGACTTTCAGGTAAGGGCTCTAAAGAACGTTACCTGGAAAAAATTATTTTCTGAAATAAGCATCAGTCCATAAGAAGCGGCAAGAAAACAAAAAACTATACAAGGGGGTCTCCTGTAGCCCTCACCCAGTTTCCCCCAATGGTAATGTTTTGCGTGACGATAGGGCAGAAACAAAACCAGGACGCTGACATCAGTCCAGATCACGAAGGTCATTCGAACTTCATTAGTTTTAAGGTGCGTTTTGGTTGTAAAGGACATAAGAACAGAGGGAAGAAACAAAAGGGAGATGTAAAGACAATGAACATGACCGCCAGTGTCGAACCATCTGGTGGTACTTAAATAAGACTCTCCTTGAAAAAAAGACCTTTAAAAGATTTTTTTTTTTCCAGAGACTATGCTTAAAAATTATAATCAAATTAAAAGTAATCTTTAGAAGCCCCCATTATTGTATTCATTATAAGTGAGTCTTATAGGAAGTCATTAAAGTCATTAAAGGTTCCCCAAGTATTCTTCCTTGACCATTCTTGTATGTATGTGTACACACACACACACACACACATACATGTATATTTGAAAATATTAAAATTGAATATTTTAATTAGCTGGAATAGGTAAGGTAATTGTGTATCTTATTTTCATCATATACAGTCAGGTTAGGAAGTCAAACTAGGGCGCCCGAGGGGCTCAGTTGGTTAAGCATCCGACTTTGGCTCAGGTCACGCTCTCGCGGTTCGTGAGTTTGAGCCCCGCATTGGGCTCTGTGCTGACAGCTCAGAGCCTGGAGCCTGCTTTGGATTCTGGGTCTCCCTCTCTCTCTCTCTGCCCCTCCCCTGCTTGTGCTCTATCTCCCTCAAAAATAAAGAAGCATTAGAAAAAAAAAAAAAAAAAAGAAGTCAAACCACAGATAGGCCAACAACTTCCTTCATTAACAACTATCTTTCAAAACTGATATAACACAAGGTAGTTCACAACTGACCTCCCCGTTTGATGCGTCTGCCAATATTTGGTCTTTAGCTGCAATATTTTTTTGAAAAAGCAGCAGCAGCAGCCCACAAGAAGAACAAAATGTCTTCAGAAGCTTCTAAGAAGCAGATTCTCTGAGTCCATCCCAGAAGTACTTTCCTAAGCAGGTAATGACGGGGTGACATATTTGATTATTCGCCCTAAGAACGCCGCTCTGGTATTAGAAACCAAAAGCGGCATTTTCCTTTTGCATGGTGGGGATCCGTCGGCGTGGATCTCCCAGCAGCAAGGCCAGCCAGAGTAAACAGATGTTTCACTAGGCAGAGGACCCAAACTCCCCTCCACTGTACAACCCCCGCTGGGGTCATCTGAATTCCAAATGACCAAGCAGAACTTTTGCGGACAGCTCCCCCCGCTCCCCTTCCAGGGCCAGCCCTAGGCAGGGCTCTGAAATAGGAGAAGCTTGCCCTGGACCACACTGGTGCAGCCCCCCCAGTCCCCCGGGCATCCCTACTCATCCCAGTGGAGTGTCCTGAAAACCCCACCTCCTCCCCCCAAACACCCCTGCCCACCTGGGACTCTCTCCTTCAAGGGCTGGTGCCCTAAGCTTGGCCACCTCACAAAGATTCTGAGGACACTGGGACAGCATTCAAATGAACTGCCCAAGGCACAGAGCTTGAGAACTGCAGGCCTGACTCCAAGTTCAGTGCTGTCTCCATTGCCTACAGTGTGTTGAATTGCTCTGTAGGTCCAAGTGGTTGGAAATGTACCGTTTTGTGCATTTTTCTTAAGTTCAAGAATTTACAAATTGTTTGTGATGGTCCTTACTTTTTCAGAATCAAACCATCAAATACATTCTATTTCAGCTTGTAATTTTATCCTTTGAAAGACAACAAAGTCTTCTCTTTAATAACATGTAAAGAGAAAGCCATCTCTGTAAAAGCTTTCAAGTGGATTTCGAAAACCTTCATCACATACCATCAGCGGACTCCGTGTCACGCACACTAAGAATACCTTTAAAATAGTTCCCTTGAGACCTCTCTCTCCTGCACAGAGTTTTGTATCTCTGGACTTAAAAAAGCGCTGGCAAAAATATGCTCATGAATCAGGGATTCATAATTCAAACTCTGGTCGGCTTAAGACTCCTTCCGTGCGTTTTGCATAGAGATGTTGTTCAGGGACGCAGCCACAAAGTGAGATCCACGGGGCTGAAGGAAAACAGACCACGGGGAACATGCACTGATGTGTCCCCAAAGAACGGAGAAGCGTGTGTGCATCGGTGTATGCGGGTAACTAGTTATTCAAAGCGCTTCAGCGCAAGATTAACGCGTCTAAATGTCATCCTCTGACTTCAAATTGGCATCTGCAGATTATTCCAGAGCTGCCAGCCCAGTAGCCCTGCAGGCCTGAAGTGGCTCGAGGCTTCGGGGAGAGGAGGAGAGACCTCGCTCACGAAGCCCTCTGCTGCTCCCGCCCACGGCGCTACCGAGGGTCTCTTGGTTTTAGGGTGAATTTCACTGCCACGCTTCCTCGACTTTCAACTGAAATCATCGAAGAAATAATTTAAAGGACATGTGGCCTTTTAAAAATAGTTACAGAGGGGAGTGGTTCTAAAACATTTTCTGTACACTCAATTCGTCCTCATCACAGCCTCGATACACAGCCAGGGCTTTTGACACCGTTTTAGGTTGATAACCAGTTTTCCGGACTCCCTGCGTAACTTATATAGGGTGCCCCAAGCTCACCCAATTGGTTGTGAAAGTCGCCAAGAAAACCATCAATTCGCACCGTTAAGGTGAAAATTCTAAATCTGAATTATTATTTTGATGGGTCTTCTCCCTTCCTTCTTCCTAAGTACTGTGACTACACTTGGTTACTATACAGACATTTCCTCACAAAACCCCCCTCCATTCCAGAAGGGCACATTTTGTTCCCAGAAATCTTCAGCAACCAGATAGAATTCATCATAGAAACCGGACGGTCAGATCTTTGCGAAACAACAGCAGTGAACATTTGAGCGCTTGTGTTTGTCAGGCACTGTTGTGAGCCCTGGAAATGCACTGTTTCTCTCAGTCCTTGTAAGAATTTGCTTATCCCCATTTCAAAGATGGGCAGTTTGAGGTTCGTGCGAGCTATGTAACGCATCCCAGGTGCTACTGCTGAGCACAAAGCCAGGGTTCCATCAGATCTGCTTTACTCCAGTGTCCGTATTCTCAACCATTGCCCTGTACTTTAAAGTTTCAAGGAAAGGGGAATCAGAAGTTTTCTTTGTGAGGAAGAAATACTTTCTGCAGTCAAGGATCCTAGTCTGTAGAACAGAAACTACAGAGTGATTGAATATTTCTAGTAAATGCCTCACATTTTCTACATCCTTAGCGCAGCTAAAGGCCAACTAAAGGCGACGACTCAGCAGCTAAAAACCAAAGGACAAAGACAAACAAACAAACAAAAAGACAAAGGACAATGTGCTGTATTTACAGTCTTTGAGAAGTTTCTCAAAACGGCCAGATATGAAACATTACATATGCAAAAACGTCAAGCTCAATTCAAGGTCGAGAAGCATAAAGCATTGAGCAACTTCTCTGCAACCAGAATGGAAAGCGGGGTCAATTCTCAAGTAGGACAAATGTTGTTCTTTGGAACGGAAACTTGTTGCTGAATCTCACCATGGAGCAAAAGGCTTATAAACTTTTGAAAAAATAAGGTTCACATGGAAACAAAAACACAACAGGAACTCCAATATGGAGCCTACCAGATGCCGCGTGTCCTCCCAGTTCTTTTAAAGCCATTGTTGGCCATTAAACTGTCAATGTAGGAATCGGGAAATACCAATAACTCTAGTATTCCAGAGGAAATGTTTATGCTGAAGTTTTTAAACTTTGGTTTTATAAAGACTTCCTAGCACGGAAGATAGATGGAAGCGATAACGTGGAGGTTTAGGCAGCTCCGGTTACTAGGAATTGACCAGAACGCATCTCAAAGACAACATTCAGTCACGAGGACCACACGGTACCAGCTAATAATGAGAGCTGACACTTCCCGATTTCTCACTATGTGCCAGGTGCCATTCTGCAGATTTGTTAAAACTCACGCCATTCTAGGGGCGCCTGGGTGGCGCAGTCGGTTAAGCGTCCGACTTCAGCCAGGTCACGATCTCGCGGTCCGTGAGTTCGAGCCCCGCGTCGGGCTCTGGGCTGATGGCTCAGAGCCTGGAGCCTGTTTCCGATTCTGTGTCTCCCTCTCTCTCTGCCCCTCCCCCGTTCATGCTGTGTCTCTCTCTGTCCCCAAAATAAATAAACGTTGAAAAAAAAAAAAAAAAAAAAACCTCACGCCATTCTCACATGTCTAAGAGGTAAGCATTGCTAGCGCCCCTATTTTGCACTTGAGAAAAGTGAAGCACTGAGAGATTCCGTACTGTCCAAAGCCATACACCTGGGACGCGGCAAAAGTGGCCTCTGAACCAGCCGGTCTGATGCGGGGACGGAGACGTCTCCCACGGCTCTGATAACTCCCTGTGCAAAGCTCTGCGCAAGAGGACGGGGACTGTCCACGCGGAACTGAACGCACGGGGGAGAGAAAACGGCAGTTTCCGCCATGTTCCTTCGGCAAAGTCTCTTATGACTGGACTGGAGGTGCCTCTCTCTGAGGGCCCACCGTCCTGTTGGAGAGTCAAAGCTCCCAGGCAAACAGTCAGAAGCCGGTAGAAAGATGAAGACAAAGCAAAGTAAGAACTACGTACAAAGAGGTGCCGGTTTGGTGGGGAACAGCGTCTAACTCCCCATTTTCTGGACGTGTTCTTTGCATCTTTTTCCACTTTAGCCTGCCTGTCAAACGAGTCACGACCTCCCTGAATTCCTGACCTGGGCCTCTCATGCTCCGCATCCCCCTCACAGCTGGCGCAAAGTATAGGCTTCGTAGATGCATGATTTACGTGCGGACGTCTTCCCACAGAGGCTGAGCCCCGAGCTGACTCCTCAGGCAAGTGACGGGTGAAGAGTCACGGAAAGAAGGGGGTGAGAAGGCAGCTGAGTCTAAGAGAACAAAGCCATGGCGGCTGTGAAGAGAGAGAGAGCTCACGGGGAGTGGCTGGCATGAACCAAGGACGTGCGTTGGACCGTGACCAAACAGGGCAGTTACTGATGCAGGACCTCACAGGCTATCCCGGCGAATTCAGAGATTATTCCAGAGGCAATTAGGATCATCGACTGATGATGCTGGGGAGAGAGCAATGTGCCAAGGGCTTTGTTTGCTGACACGAGAGCTTCCAAGACCCAGAGTTAGAATGATGAGAGAGAGAGAGAGAGGGAGAGAGAGGGAGGGAGGGAGAGAGGAGCCAAAAGTCAAGAAGCAATTTCCAGGAAGGGAGAAGACAGTGATCAAGTCACACAATGTACTTAAGTAATTTTAACATGCCGAAAGGCAGGCCACCAGTGCACAATACGGGCATCTTTACACTATTCTGACAAAGCAGGGAGAAACAGAAAGACCTGTGGAGGGACAGTGGCCACATGAATTCACCCCTGTTCCTTGGCCCGGTGAGTTCTGGGGAAGCTTCCACAGGTTTCCACCGCTTCATTTTCAGCAGGGGTAGTCTCATGTCCTGAGGCTGGAGTGAGGAGGAATAGTCAAGCAGAGCTGGTCACATGCCACGGAGCCTAGAGATCAGTAGCAGGGCGTTGGAGCTGATAATGCCGAGGCTGGAATCCAGCTTGAAGAATCGTTCTTACCTGTGTGAACTTAGGTAAGTTGTTGAACTGACGACCCTTGCTTTGGGTCTCAGTTGCTTCATGCGTAAAATGGGGACAATTGAGCACTTGCTGCGGGTTGCTGAGAGGATTAAGTGAGACCAAGCACGAAAAGAATTTAGCCAAGCGTCCTGGTACATAAATTTTCTAACTTGTGTGTTCTTAGCTTCTGTATTCGCCTACTTGGCATCCGTTAATTACAGGGCCAAACTAACAGCCAAAGTGGTTTACATCTCCCCTGCGATCCAGAGCCCGTACTCGGAAGCACCTCTTTATCTAACTCTTAGGTACCAAAGCAATACTTTCCTGCTCTACACTCATCCCAGGGTCAGGGGCCAGACAGCGAGGGACAATCCCCATGTCCCAAGGCCTGCTGGGATTATTCGAACTAGCCAATCCTAGGCTGTTTAGCCTGCCCTGCCTGGCATGGGCAACCCCAATAAAGGCTAGGCCTAGGCTTTCCTCTGGTTCCTTTCTGCCTCCCGACTGACATTGGTGCTTCCCAGGTGGTCCTGCACGGCAGGCCACGGCCCTCCTTTCGGGAAATCTAAGTAATAAAAAATCTCCTTTGAGTGGCATTAGTCTGTGTTGTTACTCGGTCATTTCTGTAACTAAAATCCCACAGGTACAATCGTTGAGACAACAGAGCTCCATCAAGAACAGCCATGATAACTTTTCCACAGGCCATAACATAGAATCAGTTAAGTTTATATCCCTTCTCTCCATCCCATCTCTCCCGTTACTTTCGTGATCTTGACCTGAATCATTCCAATAACCTCCCGAGTACTCTCGCTAAGTCCAATCTCTTGCTCCCTCAAACCATCTCTCCTCATGGCTCTCCTCTAAAACTCAGGATGTAGGTTACCCCCTGCCAGGAAAGTTTGATGTAGTTCTCTCTGGTCTGAAAATTCAGCCCAACTCCTTCTCTGGGCAGTTAGGCCTTCCAGGGTCTGTCCAGAACTGCAGCCATACTGGGCAACTCAATGTTGCTCACTAAGGCCACAGCTTTTCACACATCTGTGTCTTTGCTCAGTCTAGTGCCTGCCCTTGGGATGCTTCCCACTTTCTGTAAATATGGAGATCACAGGGTACTTGGGGCCTTTGCATCTGCTTATATAACATAATTGTTCCTCAGAGTATATAACTGATTTCAAATCTTCACTTTGACTTCGCAGAACCTTCATGAGATCAAAGAGACTGGAAGTGTAACAAGAGCAAATATTTCCTTTCTTAAGCCTTCAATCTCAGACTTGAACGTATCCTCAATGGTTTGGAAGGCCCAATTTAAGTTCTACTTACTTGGGAAACTCTATGCTCTCTTAAAATTATGCGTCTCTATGTCTCATAAAATTAATCATTTGTTTCTCGGATAACCATTAGCACTTCATTCTGTCTATTCATATTATACTTAATTTTGTCTATTCATATTATATTTGTTGCATTTCTTTACATTTGTTTTCCCTAGATCATAAACACTCTTTTGAAGTTGAGGGTAAGCTTTAGATAGATCTTAAAAGTTGTCACCACAAGGGAAAAAAATTCTGTAACTGTATACGGTGATGGATGTTAACTACACTTAGAGTGATCATTTTGCAATATATACAAATATTGAATGATCAAGTTGTACACTTGAAACTGATATAATGTTACAGGTCAATTATGCCTCAATAAAAAAAGGACAAGCCTTAGTAATTCTTTTATCTTTCTAGCATGCCCGTTAGTCTTACACAGAGCGGTTGCCCTGGGAATATTTACTGAATTATAAGCCCTATGATTATTCTAGTTAAAATAAAGGGCTCTTATCAAGTGGTAATTGCATAGTTAATTATGGGCAAATATGGGAAAAGGTTTATATAGCTCATTTAAACTAAGAAAAATTAGTATAGGTCAGAGTATAAGAGCTTGTTACATTCTATCAGGAAACAATGACAGACAGAAGCATCATTCTAAAGTGTTACTGTCATATTTAGTCATTACTGTTAATTACACAGGGGGTTAATACGAATTTTGGCTTACAAAGATAAAAAAACTTTTTAGTTATACGCAAACCATACGCCAAGCTGTGATGTGCCGTTTTTCTTTTTTTTTTGTTTGTTTGTTTGAAGTTTTTATTTAAATTCTAGTTAGTTAACAAGTAGTGTAATATTGGTTTCAGGAGTAAACATTAGTGATTTCTCCCTTACATACAACACCCAGTGCTCAACACAACAAATGTCCTCCTTAGTGCCCATCACCCATTTAGCCCATTCCCCACCCTCCGTCAATTCATCAACTCCCTCCATCAACCCTCAGTTGATTGATTCCCCGTAGTTAAGAGTCTCTTATGGTTTGCCTCCCTCTCTTCCCCCGCCCTTGCCCTATGTTCATCTGTTTTGTTTCTTAAATTCCATATAGGAGTGAAATCCTATGGTATTTGTCTTTCTCTGACTGACTTGTTTAGAGCGATGCGCAATTTCTCAGTTTTCATTTTGTCCGTGCCCACAGTTGCTAGGCCAAATATGGGGTAAGGTTGAACATTCCAGTTGGAATTTATAAAAGCCTGACCAGGCATTTTCAAACTCTACCCAGTCCTAAAGAAAGAAACGGGCCACGTCCTGGCTGGACAGGAACCCAGAGGCACCCACGCAGTCTCTCTTCCTTCAAGTCTATGCTAGAGCTGAATGAGGAAATCAGGTTTGGGTAGAACTCAGTTATAACCTCTTTAACAGCCACCTGAAACTTCTCCAAGGTCCTCAATAAGTATTTGGTGGGTTATCGGACTTTATCGTCTGACTTCCTACCCAGCGTAATTGTGGAAAAAGAACGTTGGCTGAGATTTACAGCGACCTCTTCTTACCAGGTGGGTGGCTGGGCTTGGGAAGGAATGAGAATCACTCCAACTGATGCAAGGAGAAGCTGTTCCAGCCGACATAACGAAGGGGATGGTGATTTAGAAAGAATCTTAAAAATTACTCAGAGATGATTACAGGCTGTCACTGAGAAATGAGGAAGGAAGGGCTTTCTTTTCGACTACAGGGTGTATGGCTCTACAGTCAGAAATTATTATTTTATATTTAGGCCAATGGCAGCCCTGTCTGCCTTTGAAATGTAAAAAGCAATAATAACTTAAGTACCTGGTATGCCTTACAAAGCATCAAGACAGATTACACAGGCCATAGATGAAAACCAGGCTCCCTGCTTTATAACACCTTGCATTTCACGGTTCTGAAGTCACCGGGCTCATCGTCTAGGTGAGGAGGGAGGACCACAGGGAAAGGGAATAAATGCTCCTGCTGCATCACAGTCAAGTCCTTCAGGTGGTCAAGGGGCTTCCACAAAGAGCCACATTTCCAAAATAACGGCATGAACTAAAACGAACACGCTCTCTCTCAACAAAGCACACAACTTAGTTGCGATCTGAAACTTGCAACTGTTCGTCCTTGATTAGATTTTGAGAAAGGGGGTGGGGAAATCACCTACAGCAAAGGCAGCCTGTGACAGCCGTCCTCAACCTTCCTCCCCTGTCCTGTACGACGTCTGCAACAGTCCAAGCACAATCACAGCTGGTTTTAGCGTGCCGAGTGGGGGGCTGCCCCCATATAAAGGTACGCATCCTGACTTTATTTGGACAGAGCTGGCACCAGTATAGTTATGTCTGTATTTAAAGATCAAAACAGTGAAATCACCCAAATCTGCCCCGGCCTTCGGTTTCCTTACCCCCGGGGAGGTGTAAAAGGGTTTCTCGAGGCGTAGTAGCTTCCGCCTCAGTCTGCTCTCAGTTCCTGAGCTCAGTGCTGAGAAAGAACAACCAGGTAGGCAAGGCCGAGGGCAGTTGTGGGTTGAAAAGGCTAGTGTCAGGTCACACCGCTCAGCGTTGGGACACTCCCATCACTCCCATTAAAAGACATCACTAAACATTCACGAAAGACGCGAACTAGGTGTTGCCAGATTTCTTGAGTCAACTTTTACCATTTCACCGTGAAATATTTATATTATATAACAGATCCACGCTCCATATTTTGTGGTTCTATGGAGGGTGAAATCATTACAACTATTACTTTTTTTAAAGTTTATTTTTTTAATGTTTATTTATTTCGAGAGAGAGAGAGAGACAGAGACAGAGAGAGAGAGAGAGAGAGACAGAGAGCAAGTAGGGGAGGAGAGGAGAGAGAGACACACACAGAATCTGAAGCAGGCTCCAGGCTCTGGGCTGTTAGCACAGAGCCTGATGCGGGGCTCAAACTCATGAACCGCGAGATCACGATCTGAGCCAAAGTCGGCCGCTCAACCAAGCGCTCAACTGAGTCACCCAGGTGCCCTAGCTTATTTATTTATTTGGATAGAGAGAGAGTGTGTGACCAGAGAAGTGGCAGAGGGAGAGGGAGACGGAGAGGGAGAAAGTGGGGAAGAAAAGATCCCAAGCAGGCTCCACATTGTCAGTACAGGGCCACAGGAGGGGCTCGAACTCACGAACTGGTAGATCATTACCTGAGCCGAAACCAAGAGTCAGGGGGGCTTAACTGACTGAGCCACCCAGGTGCCCTGATTATAACTATCAGTTTTTATGTCAAAAGAAAAATCATTGCTCCGGAGGATAAAGAAATAAAGCATAAAAACCATATTCTTTAAAAAAATTTTAAAACCAGATTCTTTTTTATTTAAAATCTTTTTCCTGGTACCTAAAAGCAAAACTTTAAAAACCATCCATCGGTCCATCTGAAGAGAAATTTATTGACTGATTGCTCTGTGTCAGGACCTGGACTGAACATGAGGATAAAAAGATTTCTGAAAAGATCAATTTATGGCCCTACCTTTAAAGAACTGAAAATAAGTAAGTTCCTGAGTCTCTTCATGCCTCAAGTAACTTAAATGTAAAAATATCATCAGACTGAGAATACTGGAAGATTCCTTCATGACTAGGTTAGAAGTTCAGGTATACTGGGGCACCTGGGTCGTTCAGTCGGTTGGGCATCCAACTTCAGCTCAGGTCATGATCTCACAGTTCGTGGGTTCGAGCCCCGCATCGGGCTCTGTGCTGACATCTCAGAGCCTGGAGCCTGCTTCGGATTCTGTGTCTCCTCTCTCTGCCCCTCCCCTGCTCATGCTCTGTCTCTCAAAAATAAATAAATGTTAAAAAAATTTTTTTTAAAGTTCAAGTATATTTAAGAGATAGAGAATAAAATAGGAGGGATTTAAAACATACTATTGCATCAGCCATAAAAGGGTTCTGATACATGCTATGGATGAATTTTGAAAACGTTATTCTAAGTGAAATAAGCCAGATGTGAAAGGACTAATATTACATGATTCTACTTATATGAAATAAGGAGGTAAATTTACATACAGAAAGTAGATGAGAGGTTACTAAGCGTGGAGGCAAGGGAGAAATTGTTCTTGTTTAATGGTTATAGAATTTTTGTTTGGGATGATGAAAATATTTGGGTGGTAGACAGTGGTGTGGCATAAATTTGTGAAAGTAATTCATGCTACTTAATTGTATCCTTAAAAACAGTTAAAGTGGCAAATTTTATGTCATATGTATTTTACTATAATTTTACTATAATTTAAAAACATGAAGGTAATATACCAGAAACAACTGAATTGTCCCCTTTAAATTAAAAAAAAATATTTTTTACATTTATTTATTTTGAGAGAGACAGAGCACAAGTGGGGGCGGGGGCAGAGAGAGGGAGGGACACAGAATCCAAAGCAGGCTCCAGGCTCTGAGCTGTCAGCACACAGCCTGAGGTGGGGCTTGAACCCACAGACTGCGAGACCATGACCTGAGCCTAAGTCAGACGCTTAACTGACTGAGCCACCCGGGCACCCCTGAATTGTACCCTTTAAATGAGTGAATTGTACGGCATGTAGATTATATCTCAAGAAACCTGTAAAAAAAACCCCACCGTCCCTCACAGGTTGCATATGACTCTGTCATCTTGTAAAGCTCTGATTATTGTTAAAGAAACTTACCAGGAGCAGAAACAGCTGATCAATGTTTGCAATTCTATGACTCACACTTCTTACTACATACCTAGGTTTCACAAAAGATCACTAATCCTACTGGAAGTTTAGAACACAGAGGAGCCTTCTATCTTTTGCAGGCCTGATAAAATACGTAATTCACTATCTTGCAATGGATACTTATCAGACTGTTTTCAAAACCACCTCTTGGCTTGATTCTTGAGCGCGATCAGCCTGAAAAGTCCAGCTGGAAACCACCGGCAGAACAAAACAAACGACAGCATTTAGTTTTTGTACCTCTCAATCGTAGGTCAGCTACAGATCAGAGCATGCCAGTTATCTAGAGAAGCGCCCGGCACCTATTGACTTTTGACACGTATTCGTTGAAACGAAAGAACAGTTGCATCGACTGCTTAGAAAGCTCCCAGGGCTGTGGGTCAGATAAAAGCATTTTGAGGGGCTGCAGGCCAGCTCAGAAAGCCCCTGGGAGTTTATTACCGCTGGGCTCATACTTGCTTTGTGTGTTGGCTCTGTGCTCTCACAGGTCAATCATCAGCAAGGCCCAAGAGCTCCTTTCTCAATAAGTTTCATTAAAAAGTTCAAGGTCCAGACCGAACAGAATGAGGTCAGGTATTTCAGGAGTATTGCATTCTAATGAAAATTTGTTTCAGAAAAGGCCACAATAACCCTTTGAACTCAGTGAACAGGAGAGCTACGTTTCGGTCACTAGTCCCATCGTGGCCTCCAAACAAGAGTAACAGATAACAAAAACAGTTACTAAGGAAACCCAGAAGCTAACCTTGTTTTACCATTTCCCACAGCAGAGGCAACACAGTGGCATGATTTAGACTAGAATTTGCCAAGAGCCCGTACACATCTTGTCTTACGGGTCAAATACAAATATCACAGAACACGGATTATATCTCAACATGAAAGCTTTGGCAGGAGAGTACGGTAGAAATAATGCCCTTTTCCTGGGTGCCTACTGAAGGCACCTGCGTCTTTGATAGGAAAATAGAAAAACAAAACTTCCACAGGTGAGCTGGCCATCATTTACAATAACCGGAGAAGAAAAACAGACGTTAGGTTTGTCCTAATAGCACCACCTCCAAATAGCAGGTGGGGGAAGCTCGTAAGACCCTCATCACCTTCCTGAACCCTTAAAAAAAAAAAAAAAAAAAAAGATCACACGGTCACGGCCGAGTTGTCACGAACGTACCCTGAGTCAGAATTCCATCTCGGCTCCGTGGAAGAAGGGGTTTGGATTCAGCCCTTCGAGGGGAGCTTCGACTCCTCCACCCTCGGATGAGAGTCCCCACCATGGTCGCGGACAGCATGCTCCCCAGGCAGCCGCGGCCCCGCTGCGAGACGGGGAGGGGTGGACAGCCCCGTCAGGCTGGGGCAGGACCAGGTAACTACACCCAAGGCGGACAGGTCTGGGCAGCTCCACTGCCTTCGTCCTGCACCCACATTCTCCTCAGCTGGTGTTCTTAGCCCTCCCTCGGGAGGCCCAGGGAAAGTCTGGGAGATGGGACGAGAAAAGCAGACCATGCAGAAATAAAAAGGAGGGATACGAACAGAGCCAAGCCACGGGAGGGGCCCGTCGGGACGACACAAGGGCCAAGCTCCTCCACACGAGGGAAGTTTCTTTTTATTCTTCCCTTTGCCCTTAAAGAAGTCTCGCTTTTTAACATTTAAAAGTGGCTGTGGGGGGGGGGGGCGGGGACTTGGGGGAGGCATGTACCTTTCCAGTCTCTTTCTCTCTTCCCATCCCATTTCTCTCCTGAACTGCAGCTTTGGGACAATTACTCTTCCGGAGAGAACCATTCTCCTAGACAAACGGAATTCCTTCACAATATATGAGGAACATTTCTACTGTTCTGAATGTTCACTTCGCAGAATTATGTCAGCTTTTGTGGCTGAGGGAAGTTGGTTAAGGGAATTTAAGAAAAATTCACAATCATGTAAACTCTCAAAGGCTTTTCATTTCATTTTGTTTTATTATTTTTTTTTTTAAGTAGACTCCATACCTAATGTGGGGTTTGGACGCATGACCCTGAGATCAAGAGCTGCACCTGTTAGTGGACTGAGACAGCCAGGTGCCCCTCAAAGGCTCTTTAAAAATTGGGGCGCCTGGGTGGCGCAGTCGGTTGGGCGTCCGACTTCAGCCAGGTCACGATCTCGCGGTCCGTGAGTTCGAGCCCCGCGTCGGGCTCTGGGCTGATGGCTCGGAGCCTGGAGCCTGTTTCCGATTCTGTGTCTCCCTCTCTCTCTGCCCCTCCCCCGTTCATGCTCTGTCTCTGTCCCAAAAATAAATAAACGTTGAAAAAAAAAATGAACTGATTCCAGGGGTGCCTGGGTGGCTCAGTCGGTTAAGTGTCTTGACTTTGGCTCAGGTCACGAGCTCACAGTTCGTGGGTTCGAGCCCCGTGTTGGGCTCTGTGCTGACAGCCCAGAGCCTGGAGCCCGCTTCAGATTCTGTGTCTCCCTCTCTCTCTCTGCCCCTCCCCCATTCATGCTCTGTCTCTCTCTGTCTCAAAAATAAATAAATGTTAAAAAAAAATTTAAAAAAAATGTTTTTAAATGAATTGATTCCAGTAGCCTAGTTCTTTTATCTCTCCTGGTGAGCTGGCTGGAGTTGCCTCATACGGAGAAGGTGGGACCTGAGCTCCATTTAGTACACTGCTCACTTATGCCCCCTACTGGTCAAGATGCCCGGTGCACATTGGTTGGAGACCACCGACTGCATGAGGGCTGTGGGCGGGGCAAGTGGTAGAAAGTTCGAGAATCCCTTGAGGATCTCTAGCTGCTGTATTCATTCACCCTGGGTGGTATTAAGATTGAATTAATTGTATTAGCCTGAGAGGTTTTGATATAATTTACTGTTCTTAATGACGTCTATGGATTATGCCAATGAAAGGATCTTCATCCACACACTCCTTTTCTCCCAGTGACACCTTATTTAACAAGATCGAGACTGTTTCTGCAGGAGGCAAACTCCTCAGCTCCCTCCCTATTCTTCACGCACACACAAATGTCTACAGTGTATTACAAAGCAGCAGGGTTTTGAGGGTTCACACTTTGCACATTCATTTTGCTGAAGTGTCCCTCGTTTGCTCATTATCGTGAACACTTCCAAAATTTAGAAAAACTTTAGTATCACTGCAGAGGGAGGGAAGGTAGAAATGGAGGATGGGGACTTGAAGGGGTACAAGGACTGGGAAGCTGTGGGCTCTAGTCCCTCCTCGTCCCAACCTCAGGGTGGGGGTCAGCCGCGAAGCTGGGGCACAGTGGATATGATCATGGGGGGGTGGCATGTGACGAGAGGTACGGGTCCTGTCTCTTCCTGTGGTGCACCCCAAAGTGGGGACCGCCCTCTGCCACGTAGCATGCCTTTCTGCTGTGCTGGGCTCTGACGGGGGTCAGCAGACTGCTGCCCGGTGAGCCATGTACCTGTCCTTTAGGGAAAGGGCCGAAGAGGCCTTCAACAGTCTCTTAGTTCCCGTGACCGCCGGAGCCACCAGGACAGGCTGAAAATGCCTTTGCCGGGCCCCCTCCCTGTGGGCATGGAGTGGCATCCAGGAAAGGACAGCAGGGGATCGGTGCTCAAGCCTGGGGCCTGGTTCTGGCCTGGAGGTGGAGGATGAAGCAGGACTCTTTGGGATGGTCCAGGGTCACTCGTTAGGGGACAGGACCAGGAGGCGGGAACACAGTAAGCGTGTTTACCTTGAGTCATTTTGTTTAGGAACTCCGTGTCCAGCTGCAGGAGACTGGGTGGGCTGGGGGTGAGGCCCCTGAGGGATTCCAGGAAAGGCTCTATCAAGACAAGCTGAAGCCACCTTCGTCCCATCCTCGGAGTGGGGTGGCGGAGATAACACAGCGATGCTGCAAAAGCCAAGGATCTGCCGTGAAGACTATAGAGAGCTAGCATTCTTCAAGTGGGGCTCTTGTTCAAGGTCTCCCATCGTCACCGCTGCCACGGATCTGAGATCCCCGCAAACCGCTCCTCGGTGGGCGAATCAGAAGTCCAAGGTGACAGCCACAGGACACGCGGCCAGAGCCTGACGCCCAGCAATATGCCCCGATTCAGACCCTGAGAGCCCTGTGCAGCTGCTGTTATCAGCCACCAGAAGCGACATCAATGTGGAAAAGTAGGTGAAGGGAGCCACCTGCTAGTTGCAGTGAAATTCCGTGAACCCCATGCCTGAGGGCTCCCCAGAGGTCTGCCTCCTTCGTGTCCTCACGGTTCCCAAGGCTCAAGCGCCCGGCACTCGGCACACGGGGCTTATTCTGCCGGCGATCCCCACACCGCAGGGCGCGTCGGGAGCTCTGGATAAAAGGCAGATGCCCGGGGCCGGCCCCACTAGGTCTGGGACGGTGCCAGGGGGGCTGGGTATCTTCGAGCTCCTCACACTGTCTTACGTTACCAACCCGGAATCCAGCTGAGGGCGGTACGAACAAACCCCCTGACCGGACTGTGGGCTTCTGGAAGCCGGAGGCCACGACCTTCATCATCTTCGCGCCCAGCGCCGTGTTGCAGCCAACACGCAATTGGACGAAGAGAATCAGCACTGTGGCCAGAGGCCCAGCGGACTCCGCCGCTGCCCGGCTGCCCGACGCCCTGATTCTCCCAGCCGCCTCTCGCTTGCCGCAATCGCCCACACTGCCTGGCTGCGGGTGCCATCCGGGGACCTCGCCTGGTCTTTTCTGCACCACAGGCCCCTGGGAATCCCCACGTGTCACTCGCCTGTGGTGTTTTACTCCAGGCAGTGACGGTCTGTCAACGCTGCCGTTTTCCGGGCCCCCCACCCCCACCCCACGCAGAACGGCTCGGCTCCACCTCTGCTTCGGATACTCCCGGAAAGGGGTCTGCGTGCAAGTTCAAGGCTCAGGCTTCACGGCAGCGTCGAACACTCTGCTGTCCTTAGTCTGCCCGTCCAAGCAGGTGGGCGCTCAGTGTCCAAGGTTTTCCCCAACAGGAAGCTGAGTAATGACCGTGACTGCTGTGGGAAACGTGGGCAGGAAGAGGAAGACCAGTAATGTCCTGCCTGTGTAGGTCAGCCCCACCCTTCCTAATTCATACACATATACTTCCTTAAACAGACCTGCCACACGCCCAGGGTGTTCTTCCACCAAGATGCAAAGGGAAACAGCTTTAATTGCGAGCACATGAGGTCATTTTCCTCCCAATCAGCCTTCTGATGACATACCCTCCCCCTCTTCATGAAAAAGGACGCGTCGAGGAAGGAAACACACTTTGTCTTCAGCTAGGAGATCTAGACAATCAGAATCACACCGAAGGATCCTTAAAGGCCAATACGGCTCATGAGAGACTTTACTGCATAGACGTTTGCTTCTGATTTCCTATGGTGACAGTGAGTTACCAACTATTCTCTAAATCCCGTTAACATAAATACTGTGCCCACACACCCCCTATGGAGGAGGAGGGCTGAACTGGGCCATCTGCTTCTCTGTGAGCTCTTCGGGCCTATGATAGTTCAGGGCACACAAAGGGCACTTAGCAAATACGGAGTCTGTCTATAAATCCGTGTCAGGCTGTGATACGGCTGTCCGCTGCTGCAACGTGCGTTAAGCCATCAGAATTAACTAGGACTCCCATCTCTGTAGCAAATATCTGATCTCCCGTTATTGTGTCAGGAAGGAGATGTTGGGGCACAGGGCGGGGCTGTGTGGGGGGAGTTTCTTCATAGCTCCTGATTGTTTTCTGCCATCTGGGTGGGGTTCCAGGAGCTTCTGGTCTCTCTTTGACCTCGCACACAGTCTTCTCTTTGGGGCAGAAATCGGGAATTTGGTCAGCAAGTGTAGAAGGAAAACTGGGCGGGCGTCCTCTAGCCCCGCTCTGGTTCTTTTCGGCAGAGAATTGCCCACAGGTGGCCCACGTCTTGCTTTACTTCTTGTCGCCACAAGGGTGCCATGTGCACAATCCACTCTTGTGGGGGGGGAGGCTGTCCTATTTGTTCTGCCGCGCGGGAGAGCTTCTGCTTGTGAGTTTAGTATTAGATACCCACCCCACAGACACAAGGCACAATCTCGTGTCAGTTTTATCGATAATAAAGGTGAGAGATTGGTTTCTCTGCCTTATTCCTTTAAGTTTTCAGATTGCTTCAGAACCTGGGTGGGAGGAGAACGTCTTTATTGCCCTGTCCCCCGATGTCCTAAGTGTGGGACACTGGTGTTTATTTGGCGATTTATAGCAAGTTGTTTTATGGGTTAGCTTTTAGGGTCCTGCAGCTGGCTTCTTCTGTGACTTTGGAGAGCAGCTTTAAGCCTTATGCCACATGCAACTTTTACTCTGACAGCTGATTTCAGCTTAAGATGACTTTGCCCACAGGGGAGCGGCTCTTTCTAGAGTATCGGGGCTGTTCATCGACACATGAATGGATAAAGAAGGTGTGGCCAATTTTTACGATGGAATATTACTCGGCCACAAAAAAGAATGACCTCTTGCCATTCGTGCCAACAGGGATGGACTTGTTAGGCTACGTAAAATATGTCAGACAGAGAAACACAAATGCCGTAAGATTTCACGTATACGTGGAATCTAAAAAAAAAAAAAAAAACCCAAAGGAATAGAGAAAAGAAGCAGAAACAGGCCCACAAATACAGAGAACAAGCTGGCGGTTGCTGGAGGGGAGGAGAGTGAGGGGATGGGCAAAATGGGTGGAGGGGAGTGGGAGACACGGGCTTCCAGTTACAGAATGAGTCACGAGGACGCGAAAGGTACAGCACGGGGACTACAGTCAACGGTACTGTCACAGTTTTGTATGCTGGCAGATGGTAGCTATGCTTGTGATGAGCACAGCATAACGTGCAGCCTTCTGGAATCACTCTGCTGGAGGCCTGGATCTCACGTAAGGTGATGGCCAACCATACTTCGATGAAATAAAAAGATAGACAGTCAGACCGCAGGCACCAGGCCCTCCCAAGCAGGGTTCAGGCCTCATTCCCCGAAGCAAATGACTGGGTGGCCCCAGCAAGTGCAAGTTGAGCCTAATGGTGGGGGGGGGGGGGCGTTAGGAAGGAGGCTACCACTGCTTGCCCTTGACCTACACAGGTGCGGGGTCTCTGAAGCAGGTGTACGGAGGCAAAGAATCAGCAGTCGGATAAGGAGAGTCCTTGCGTTTACAGGCGACTGAGACGCCAAGGGCGAACAATGCTGCAAGGCAACGAGTGCCGTATGTCTTGCAGAGGGGGGCACAGCTTCGAGTGCTTCTCGCCAGGCCCGTCCAGGCAGCACCAGATTAACTGCTCCAAATCCCACTCTGCATCCAAGGCCAAGAGGAAACCCAGCAGGGGCAAAATTTGGATTGAGGTGGCTCTTTGTGAGTCTCCCCACACTGCGGGGCCTTAAGATAGTTCTAGATCAATTGGTTCTCTCACTCAGATACCACTGAGACTCTGGAGCTGGCAATGGCCTTTGGATCAAAGTGCTGCACGTTGGGAACTAACTAGCTGCTCTGGGGGAAGAGAAATAAAAACCTATTTTCGAAATTCGGAGGGCCTGCAGCCATCTGTGTTGGCTTAGTTCGCAACATGAAGAACATGGTGAAAATTCTAAAGCGGAAAAAAAAAAAAAAATGAAAACGAGAAGAACAAGATGATGCTCTACTGTTGGTTCTTTTCTCTGAGTAATAACCACAACCTGGGCTGAACTGTTCTGAGCTGGACGCGCTACAAAATCCAGCTAACATTACCTTAACTCCCAGATGCCGTGTTTATGGTCCTCAGTGTTGCCGTGATCGCATACGGGGAAAATATCAACGTGTGTCGTGTCTGCGGATACAAATCAATCCCTGAGAAACCTGCCTGAAAATTCATACAGAATTTGAATTCTCACACACACACAAGCAGCTCTTGTAGTCTAGAGACATTTATTAGCTGCCAAGGCATCTGTTTTCTCTCCGCCCTAGCGGTAGGAAAATGTGGTCACACTTGCCCATCTCAGATGACTTTCCTGGACTCTCCAGGTGTCCAGCTGCTCCAGGAGCAGCTCTCTTCTCTTCAAGGGTAAAAGTCACATGGGGTTATCTGCCCTCACCTCTTCAGCTCTGCCCCAACCCACTCGAATCTAGTTTTCCCCTCGTCTTTTCCAACCATCAGAACGGCTCTGTTTCTTCACCCAAGCTGGTATTTATCAGTTTCTTTCTCATGTAACTTCCGGCAGTGCACGACGCATTCGGGCTCTTCTTGAAGCACTTTCGTCCCTTGGGGACCACGGTCTCTTATTCTCCTGGTTTTCCTCCTGCCTATATTGACATTCCTTTTCAGTCTCCTGTGCAGGATTACCCCATGACTCATCTTTATCTTTGGCCCAAACTTCTGAGCACCAGACCAGTACATCCAAGTGACTCTTTGAGATCTGAGAATTCACAGGAAACGGAAATGTAATAAATTACCCAAAACGAAATGCAATCTTCCTCCCCAGTCTGGTCGCCTTCCAGTGACTGCCACCCGATTTGTGTGGACACACCAGCCAGAAATTTGAGCCATCCTTTCCACCTTTTCACTCCAGATATTCAAATCGTGACCACTGCTAGCTTCTTTGGTGGTGGTGTTTGTTTTGTTTGTTCTTCACTTTTTAGCTCACTCTCAAGTGTCACTGACTTTTCTCCATCTCTGCCCTGGTCATCTTTCAATTGTACTAGCATAATATTCTCTTACACCTTCTCCTGAGAGCACAGGACCATCACGCTACAAGCTTTTCACACTGCACATGGGATGTCACCCCACCCTTACCTCATCCACCGAAAACTCCCCTATGCCTTTCATTTCATCGAGGACCATGATCAAAAATTTCACATGATCCCGAACACCTTGTACTTCCTAGTCCCTGTCTCCTTGCTAACTTATACGGGAGTCTCTCCTGGATGGCTCCAGACTCATCACTCTTCTCTGAGCTCCTCTAGGAGATCCAGGTCCCTACACATTGCTTTCCAGCCACGAACAACCTCCTGCCACAGCTGCGACTGCCCTCAGTTCAGCCACCACTCTTCCAGGCAGTGCCTATATGTTTGTCCTTTCTAGCATCGATAATTTGCAATGAACTCTTGGTTCATAGTCATCTCCCCTACTAGTCCACTCTGTAATATTGATGTGGTTGTGTGTGTGTCGGGGGGGGGGGGGCGGGGTGTCATGTGTGTTTTGCTCACATCAAAACCCCAGAATAGTGCCTGATACATGGTACCTACTCAATGAGCTCTTAGTGAAGGAATGAATGAATGAATAGCCATCATGCACTGGGGCATTGGTATAATTAGCGTGCATGATATTTCTATCACAGCCGCTGTAATTAAAAAAAAAATGCTATTGTTATAATGAGAAACCAGGTTCTGTTAAAGAAAGCAGCCCATAATTATAAAATCATTCCCGTGGGAAAACATGATCTACTTTATGATACCTACTTTATTTTATGAATTCTCCAAAGAGCACTGTGGTGCAAAGTGGGCTGCCTATATTTGTCTCCTCTTTAGATTTAAGATACGCATCTTCTGTGCTCCTAGAAACCCTATCTGCATTGCTATCCACAGCCATAAAGCTCAAGAAATTTAGCAAATGACTAAACATCTCTTGGCAGCTTAGTATTCATTATAAGATTAAAACCTAGGTTAAAATACGTTTCAAAAAACCTATGAAACTTGCATTCTATTAAAAACATCGCAACTAAGAAATAACATTAAGGCAGCAGAGCCTTTCTGTGGCTGACTCTTGATATGTTGCAAAAATGATTTTCACATTTACAGTTGACCCTTGAACAGCGTGGGGGTTTGGGGCACCCCATCCTCCCACACTAGAAAATCCACATGTAACTTTCAACTCCCCAAAACTTCTATAATAGCTTACTGTTGATGGGAGGTGTTACTGATCACATAAATAGACAATTAACACATATGTTTTATATGTGTGTGTGTGTGTCTATACGTATATATATATATATTTTAATGTTTATCTGTTATTGAGAGACAGAGAGAGACACAGCATGAGCAGGGGAGGAGAGGGAGACACAGAATCTGAAGCAGGCTCCAGCCTCTGAGCTGTTAGCACAGAGCCCAACGTGGGGCTTGAACTCACAAACCACCAGATGGTGACCTGAGCTGAAGTCGGACGCTTAACCGACTGAACCACCCAGGCGCCCCACACGTATGTTATATATTATATATTATATGCATATACTGTGTTACGTATACGCCCCACACATATGTTATATATTATATATTATATGCATATACTGTGTTCTTAGAATAAAGCTAGAGAAAAAAATGCATGAAGAAAGGCACAATGAAGAGAAAATACACTTGCCAGACTGTGCTGTATGTATCAGAAATAATCAGTGTAAGTGGACCCGTGAATTGGGCTCCTGGGCTCTTCTGGGGTCAACTCTACTCTTTCCTCTGCATCAAAGTAAGAAAGGCTACCCTGCATTAGTGTGGCACCTTTACTGACAACTGCAATTTACTGAGAATTTGCTTAACATATTGATTTTGTAGAAAAATCACTCATAAATGTTTTTTCCCCTTTTCTTTTTTTCAGAGATTTATCTATGTTCTCAGCAATAAAAAGTGACAGGTTTAGACGGAACTCCAGTTGACAATTGGGGTCCAAAGATTTCAGGCTTTAAAAACTGCAATATCAATTTAGCCCCATTGATAAAACCCAGGCTTTCCAACCCTGTTTAAAAGGTACCTAGAAATGTTTTGTCGTTAATTCACAGCCTCGTTC